>NC_091101.1:5925595-6236547 GCF_024713975.1 Paralichthys olivaceus
CTTTTAAAATATATTTTTTATAACACACCACGCTAGACTATCACAAAAAATGAGGTTTAATACTGCTTGGAATTTATTTTGTGGGATGCATTGACATAGAAATAATACAAACAATAGTTATCTAGCCTGAGGTTACAGTAAGAAACAGCTGTGTATTCAGTCATCCTAGCTGGGTGTATAATAGTGGTTGTGAGGGAGCATAAGGACTGTGTGTTAGGCTCATAGAAAGAAAGTGAAGAAGACAACAAGGATCAGCCAGAATGACAAATTTAAAGAAGAGACAACGAGACACCTAAGAGATGATTTTTGTTTGGGCGTTTTCTCCTTTTTCTGAGCACCTTCTATTGGTGTCTTCCTTATCTCTTTATTTTTGTCTGTACCTGTCCCTTCTGCCCTCTCACCACCTCATGTAAGACTACAGCAGGAGATTATCTGGAGGATTCACCGCGAGCATGTGGGAACATTAATGTTGAACACACAATGGACTCAAAGCTAAAAAAAAAAAAAAACAAAGAATGCAAATATCTCAGGATGTAAAAGAGGTGCCATACACGTAGAAGATGCAGACAAATATGTCAACTTGGAAAGACAACGAGATTCAAGAGCCTTTGGAAAGAAGGGCAGACGCCGGGTCTGATGTTCTGTAAACAAAACGTGTGATCTCTGCAGCCAAATATATACGTTCCTCATATGTGAAAAATAAACCCCAAAGAAAATCGCTACCCCATTTTACGAATATTCCCCAGAGATTACCTATGAAAACATTTGTTAGTTAGACTTTTTCCTGATGTCCCAGATTTCAGCATCTGCTTTCCTAGTCAAACTCTGCAATCAACCAACATTTTATTACATTGAGATTGATGCGTTCACTAAAGTCCTAAAGACTCTGGCAGTGCACTGCATGTGCACAGCGGATGTATTTTTTTCCCCAGAGAGCTACAGATGCTGCCTCCATGTGCTCCCAAGTCTGACATTCACTCGAATGTTTGCGAAATGGTCGGGACACATTGAAGGAAATGATCATTTTATCCTCTTTGGCTCAGCAAGTCCTTTTAGTGTCCTGTTGATCCTGCCAAATGTTTCACTGTTGTCAACTTCCTGACACTTACTGAATGGCGACAGCTTTTAGTGAGTACAGCATTGCATAATTGTGAGTCCATATGGTTCAGTGTAGGCGTGCGATAAGAATCTTTTAAAAAGTTATCATGTGTTGTGAAGTTTCTTTTCTTTTTTGCAGTTTTCTTTTTTCTTTCTTCCTCCTCCTCTGTCTTTTCCAGCCTCTCCTGGCATCCCATTCTTTCTTCTTTTTAGTGCTCCCTCTGCTTTTCCCTCAATCTCCTTTCTGCCGCTCCGTCTCGATCTGTGTATGTGGTGACACATTGTCAGTGGCAGCGTGTAGGAAACCTCTTAGCTTTCTGCCACTTCACATTACCACAGTTACTGACAGTAGGGGTTACAAACACACACACACACACATATACTGGGGCAAGGCATACTGGATGCAGCACACACACAGATCTGCAGGAAGGCATAAACACATCCAAGCACACAATTACAGTTCACTTCCAGGTTTAGCTAATACATCTGGTGGTGTGTGTCAGGACCACCATATGTTTCCTCCCCTTGACATTTCAATGAATAAGTAGTTGAGCCTTTCCAGTCACGGACATCAATCTACACACAGCACAGGTCAGTGTGTGTGTGTGTGTTTGTGTGTGAAGCCATTGGTTTGGGCCAATGTAGGGGTCACATCAGGTAGAGATGTATATCATACACAAACACTCACCATGGTCGGAATGAGGGATTTTATCTTTGTGCTCCATCTAACTTCACACATTCGACTCCCATAAAAGCTTTGAAATATCTTGTTGGCTTTCCATCTTTTGAGCTCGTAACAAGGGGCATGGAGTCAGCTCACTTCAACATTTAATTCAAAGGTATATGTCAAATAGAAGCAGTTTTTCACTTGGCTCAGTGCACTGCATTTTGAAAGTAAAGGGAGGATGTTTATCTTGAAACAGAGTGTATTTGTATGTATTTTACGGGAGCTCCTAACATCAATATGTCATTACCATGTTTAAGTTAAAACATTTCTTTCATTGCACTTGACAAGACAGCTTCTGCTTCTTTATTTCAATCAGAACTTTACAGCTCAGATAAGTAATGGTGAAATCAATGTTGAATGTTTACAGTTAGTTTAGGTTACTAATTATTTCCCCTGAGTTAAGCCTCAAACCATATTCCTTTACTCTCTACGAGCCGTCTCCAGTGCAACAACAACCAATGTTAACTCTTGTTAACCTTTTTTTTTATACATATTTTCTTTGCTTCCACTTAAAGTAGAACTTTAAGATCTGAGCCAAACTCTACCCAATGCATGATTTAAGAAAAATGCTCAAATCTGGATAGGGGGCTGAGGGCGCGAGGGAGGCGTGGCTGGATGTCAGTGTCACTTTCAGTTATGTCCTCAGGCCATAAAACAAATAGGAGAGCAACACAGAAGGGCACCTAAACCACAGAGGGCTCTTTGGTAGAGTAGGAAGTTCACCCTCCAGAATCTCCTGAGGTGGGCATTAGGAGGACCATGGTGGTCCCGAGCCAGATCACTTTGAGCCACTGGCTTCAGCCCCAGTTAAACTTGAAGCCAGAGCTCATGTTACGTAATAAGGCTTATGTTAGCACATGTTCAAATAAGTTGCAAGGATATTATCATGAATATCTTTATAGCTCTCACATTAAATGTCCAACAAACCCCACCAATAATGTCCTTTCTTGTCCTAACAGGTGTGCAGGTGGGCACTGCAGTAGACTGTCTTCATTAGAGAATTTTGGAAAAGTACCACTCCTCCTAAAATCTGAATAGATAGAGGGACGGCCCTCTATTGTGATTGAGTTATTCATATTTACCATGAAAAGTGCCAAATTCAAACAATTTGCACTAAAATGTGAAGATTTGGACACAAATCAATCAACAGCACTATAAACAAGCTGTATCGATTGATTATCAGCTAAAGGAGTGGTTAAGGTACTCTTTAAGTTTGCATGCTAACGAGCTAGCCTCAGACTGCCTGGCAAGTATCATCACTTTCTTACAGCGAGTCAGTGTAGTGTTCAGTCTGCACTGAAGAAGTAACTGTGCTCAGAACCTCTTGTCTGGTAAAAGCAGCAATGGCTGAGTTTTTTTGTTTTAAGTAAATTCTACAATCATTTCACCCACATCGGACCCATCCACAAGACAATAACAATTACACTTAATTACCTTGAATAATAAATTAATAATTCACCGGATAAACATTGAGATGTAGTTTCACCTGTATTTCTTTCCATCTGCACGCTCTCTCATTTTCTCATTTCTCTATCACCCGTGTGCACTTTCTGTTTCTCTCCCTCTTTTGTCAGTTGAATGGCATTTAAATATCCATATCATTCCAATACTAGTGATTGCTGGTAGCAACACAAGGTCATCATGTGCTGGTCTAAATGGGGTGTTATAGGTTCAGCCCATACAGCAGCATTGCTCTAGGAGACTCTCGCAGGACCAGAACATGACAGACAGGTTGCTGTGCTAGCACTAGTGCTGGTGAAATTCCTGACTGGCCTTATTTACCCTCTTACAGCAGAAGAATGGAAAAGGATAGCAGGGCAACTGAAAAGTAGCCTGTGGATGTCTCCAGCTGCCTCCATCTGTTTCATGACTCTGACTTCACAGGTTGCAGAACTCCCTCGAGGGGATCCTCCATTTCTTGTTCTGACCTGAGATGCATTGTGTTTGCTGACAGGTTTGCCATCTCCTGCCTGAAATGATCATTATGACATATGGTTGTGATACTGAGATTGGTAGGTAACCTTGGAAGGGATTGTGCAAAGAGAGGAGGAAGATGTATCGGTTGGTAAAAATGAAAGGTAGCAGAGGGATGGGAAGGGGTTTTCACAGGGCTGAAAGAGGGAAGACAGAAATCTTACTTTAATATGATCTTTGTTGTCATAGTGCTGAACTGCAGTCTTCAATCCTTCCAATGAAATTTAAAGTATATACTGAGATCTGAAAGTTAAAGGTCATTATTATTGCATCCATAAAGAACACAGTCTTTCAATACAGTGCATGTTAAGGAGTAGATTACGTGAAATGACTTAAAAAGATAATTTGTAAGTGTTAGTAAAGCATGGTGTTCATCATCTGGGAAGCATGAATGTCTGAATCACATGACCACCCATCCGAGTAACTACCTGGGGAGCAAAATAACAACAATAACAACAAGCAGATGTGTATTTTAGCAAATAAGTGAAAACTAAAATGTCAGAAAAATAAATCCTGAAGAGATCTTGAATACATGCAACACACTTAATCCTTATGTATTCAGTAGTTGCCAAGATATCCTGTTGTTTTACTTCATGTTTTATTCTGTAAGAATGAGTGAAGTCAACACAACAGAAAAGGAACCAAATCATTCATTGTTATATAAATTGAGATACATTATAGATGGAAATACATATCAATTATATAGTATTTGCTCTACTATCAACATTAAGTGGCTGATGACTTGGGGTAAGAGAGAGAGAACAAAGAGTGGATACAGTGTCCTTAGTGTTTGTGGTGGTGCCCTGCAGACGTCAGCCAGCACACAGAGCTAATGATAAAAATAGATTCAGCCTTTGTTAGACATGTGCGTGCTCAGAGATAAATTCAGACATATTCTCTCCTGAACCTCTTCTCTGACCTTATCCAAAATAGCAGCCAATAATTACAGTGAAGGATTCCCCTAATCTTTGAATCATTATTAGTGTATTATTGACCATATATTTATACGACTATGTTTATAGAGATTACACACATTTGTTCTGCTTCTCCCATGAGTTAGACTTAAGAAATAAGAGACTTTTACTACATTGTTTTACTCAGTTACTATTTAACTTAGTTTTTCACTTATTTGTATTATTCTTGCTTGTCATCACATCTGACTGGACAGTGAGGGTCACATTTTATCCCCTGAGTGACATCATCATGGGAAAAGGGGGCCAAAACAATGAGTCAGATTTTGACAGAGGTGATTTCAAATCCAGAGGGCTGGTGCTTACGTGTGAATGTTTTGTTTTTATCACATTTAAAGTTATATTCTTCTGGGTATCTGTTATTCATTATTCAAAACCTCAAACCTCATCCACGCTTCACTTAAGTGTAATTATGGTATCAGGATAGATGAGTTCAGCTGAGTGTTATTCATTTGTAGGGGTATTGAGCGGAGCCTATTTGTTCATTGTCTCAATCAGCGGATTTACACTCTGGGTATAAACCAGCCTCTTATAAAACATGCGACCTGTTATCCCCCTGCCTTATGGGAAACAATGAACAACAGCCTCCGATCTGCAACCTACACACCGACAATGACAGGTTTTGATGAAGAAAAAATATATCTTGCAATCACACAGTTGACAAACATCTTCTGGTTTTTTGTGGCTCCCCTCCCCACATGCAAATGTTTCACCAAATCAAGTTCCCCTCTTTGACAATTTTGCAGGGGCACCATCGTTGCCCCCTGGCTTTAGGGCTGGCCAAGATGATTATAGAAATACAAAGAAGCCAAAGATATCTTTAGCAGAATGATAATGGTGTAGCCACATAATTCTGCAGCACTGAGACAGTGTTGAAGAGATACAGGTTCGGCTCTGAGAGAGAATCTTAAACAAATGAGGATTCCTGTAAATTGGCCTCTCCTCTCACCCAAGTAATAGGATTGAATCTGACAAGGCATTGATATATGTAGACACAGTTTGGCACGCAGTGACTCATAACTGATGATCACAAAACCAATTCTTATTTCAGTATATTACTCAAGTTTTTGTGCTATTCAAATGATTCTGTCATAGTTCTGTGATGAATGACCGGAACAATCTTATGGGTATTTTGTTTGAATGTGGGGATATTCTTTTGCATCCTGTTTTACACATGGAGAGTGCAAGACAGCCTTGTGTCAAGAATGAAAAAAGAGAGCTAGAGAGAGAAGTTTCAACTCTGGTTCTTTTCTCACCTCTGCACAACTTTATATAAGTGTGAGTGGGGTCAGGGCGTCGCTGCAGGAGAGGTGAGCTTTGTCTGAGTTGTTGCTGATGGTAAAAGAACAAAAATTCATGGGTTACTGAAGCATGCGGCTTGCCTCTGAGGAAATGGACGACTGCAGATTATAGCTGCAGTCGTTTGCAAGTTTTTTGCTTCAGAAGGTTCCTAACTGAGTGAAATGACCTGTAAGTATCTAAGTGGCAGCCATGATGAGGGCGGTCCAGGGGCCTCATTTATAACCGTTGCGTACACACAAAACTGGGCCTGAAAGTGGTGTGCGCCACTTCTCACGCAAATGTTGCGATTTACAAAACCTAACTCGATGGGAAAATGTGCTCATTTCCACGCAGACTCTGACCCATGCATATGAGCATAATTGTTACATAAGAATCTTCAATTGAACAAGGTATAAAACAATATACAACAAATTACATTCAGATAATAATAAACAGCAGAGTTGCAGAACCAAGTCATTAATAGTTATAATAATATCTTCTAACACTGTGCGTGTATCATTAAGGACAAGTGTGTGTAAAATCACTGCAGTGAACGTGACTGTGCCATCAGGCGCACAGAGCACACTGGAGATCACTCGTAAAAAAATAAAGAAAAACTATTCACTTTAAAAGTTTTTCCAAATAATATCCCAGAGTGGAGGTTAGGATCCACAGTGTAATAAAGTAATCGGCCCAATGGATTTAAATAAATAAATACTTTGGTGACAGTCAGGATGAGGAGGAAATGAGGGTTCAGCGATGACTGTTCAGCTGATATAGATTCTATAGATCTTTGATTTTGGATCCTAATTCTGTTAAATTCTATAGATTGGGGACATCACAGGTGTCTCTGAAGGTAATAATCGTGAAGCTTTGGATTATTAAAATACAAACAGGCCATAGTACAAGTTCCCTCACAGTCTGACAGTGTGAATTTTTTTTTGCCTCCACCTTTGAATTGGATCTTTATTTATTTTAGGCTTTGTTCTCTCTGTCGTCCTCACGCTCACTCACTGTATTAACAGCAGCAGCGTATCACTGTATTTTATATATTAATGACATCACTGCTGTCCCATTAAATAGCTTGCCACCTCACTAACAAACACCTTGATGTCAGAGTCAGGAAGTTTCGCTTCCTCTTCCCATCACTCGATGCCGTGACTCTGTCATGACTCACTGTGAAGACCCACTGGTCAGCAGGAGAATTTAAAAAAAGAGCTTCAGTGCTTTCTTTCTTACCTCCATTACAGGATACATTGAACCATCTATATGGTAGTTTCACCACAGCAGACTCATGTACTGTACCTATAGATACAACAGTGAAGGGGTTGGAGACCCAATTTAAACTCCTCGAAAAACATACATGATCGACTGAGGTCCAAATATGTTGATATACATTTGTTCTTTTGCAAATCTGCACAGTGAGATATATTGAGGAACAAGCACTTTGAATTTCTAGTTAATATTAGAATCATTATTATCTCACTAAAATTCTATAAACAAAAAGATTGTTTCATGGATGGATGGGTAAATTTCATATTCTAAAGTACTGATATTTGGAAGCTAAGAGCAAAGTATGATATATTAATTATTGACAAATCCACAGTAGCTTCTATGTAGCATGTACAACACAGGGGTACTTTTGAGTGGGATAATACCACTTCTAACACTTACAGTAATGTTAATAGTTTAGGTATTTGGCCAAAGGTATTAGACAAATAAACCTCTGGGCTTTGGGTAGTACTTTGAAATCATTATTGTCATTCAACACTTTCACAATTTCACATTTCACTCACTTGTTGGACCAAGAATGCCTGTCAAAAAAGTGTTTGCCAATCTAATTGGCAAATGTAGATTTATTTCACTGCATAATTTATCTGTTAGATATTGATGAAAAGTCAAGGAATCACCAAGGTCATTCCTGTGAGGAAACATGTCTGTCCCAAATGTCATGGCAATAGTAGTATAGACAGACTGAGAGGCCATCCCCAAAGCCCCCCTGCGTATTAGCAAATTTGGACTTGGCCTCTAATTAAATTTCTGCTTTCATTGATTGTTTTGTGTCACAGCTCTCGGCTAATGATTGAGTCGACAAGCTAAGTTTATTTCATTTGGCGAGAGCAGGTGTTGTACTTTGCTCTCCCCATCTGACCCCTGTTGTTATTGATGTACCTCCTGTTTGGCCTAGTTGGTTTGCAGCTGCTCAAACCTGCACTGAAATGGAGGAGGTACTGTAATGGTAGAAAATGTGGGTAGACATATTGTATATCAAGCAGTCTTGCAGTAATCATAGTCCATGATCAACCGCCACCACAATCATGATCCATTACCACCATCCACGATCACAGTCATCAGCTTTACTGGTAGGGTTTGAGTTTATTTCACATCACCTCGTCCTTACGTAAGGAATGCATTTATTTTGAGGATCACAGTGAAAAGTAGAGGCACAGTTGTTTGATATTTATTGTTCGACTGCCATATGTTCTGGCCCTGAGTCCACATGATCAGGCCAATCAATGACTATTATCTGTTGACTGTTCATGGCATATTTTGTGTCTGAAGCAGCCTCATCTTTTGTCTCCAGCTGCATGATTGCTCAAGGGTTTTGCCATTTTGTTAAGGAGGATGGCTGAGAAATGATTCTGGGGTGTAAGGATGCCAGAATTGTGTGTCCACCTTGTCCACATAATAATGTTTGATTGTAATGAGGGTACAGTACAATGTGTCTGTTAATGTGGAAAAAATTAAGTGCAGTAACTCCTCCCTCTATCTAACTGTGGCCAGTTTTGTGTCATGAGGTGTGTCTCTGCTCTTTTGCTTGGAACTGTCTAGCTCCACTTTTGTGTCCAACAGCAGGTTGCATCAGTTATTTATGCGATCGTACTTGTGTCCACTTTCTAAAATGTTTGCCTGGGACAGAACACTGATCACAAATGGGGCACAGAAATCTTCAAGTCACAGCCCATTTATCTCACACTCGCCCAAAGCCATGTGCACATCCCTTCTGTACCAAGCTACAGTGGTACCTCGCTATATGCTGATGTCTAGCATGTAATACATACCCTGTTTCACCATCTAAGTTAGTTTATTAGCACAAAGTGCACAACAGCCAACTGTTTTCAAATGTATTTCATCATAAACCAAAGTCATGGACAATTTAAAACTTTGACCTGATGACTGAATTAGATAAAATTTTATAAAATCAACAAAGGTATGAGATTCAATCCTCTCACGGCCTCAACAACTGTAGCACATTTCCAGTGGTCAAGATAAACTAGTCAAAAACAAACTGTTGCACCATATAGACATTATATTAGTCAGCAAATTACCAAAATCAGTTGGATTCAGTCCAGGGGGGAGGATAAATGGCTGGACAAAGATGTTGTGCCAATACTCCCTGTAGATGTCAGTTCATCTCTCCAAATAAGTGAATCTTGAACTTAACAAGCTGGTCGAGCAATCCGTCCAATTGTGATCCAAGATATTTCAGTCTAAACCGCAGATGTCAACCTTATAGTTGTGCTAAAGGGGGAAGCTGGGGGATCACCGAAGTCAATACAATTCATCCACTGGTGGAAATTAGGCCCAACATTTCATGGGCATTCATCCAGTAACGGCTGACAAATTTCAGTCTAGATGAAAGTGGTGGATTCATCATCCACCAGACAGATGTTTCCATCTACATAGATCCACACTGCTACCATGGCTTTGTACCACCTAGATAAGGAAACTTGATAAAACTTAATTTTACCTTTTTTTTTTAAACGTAGTACATGTGTTTAAACCCACCATATCTGATATTATTATACATTTTTGTTTAGTGTTACTTGGGTGCTGTTGCCTATACTATTATTTACTCAGTGAATAGAACATAGAAGTCAGAGTGATTTATTACAAAGAACTCGTGGTGGTATTAAACTTCCTTCCACAGAGATATGACTTGTGATGGATTTGACAAATCCACGATGTGACACGGGCGATATTATCCTCATCTTCGCATCAGTGTTAGTACAGCCTGTAATCCTTTTCCTTGTCTATCATCCTCCTCCCCGCTGGATCTGTTTGAATTTTCCTCCCACGGTTCGCTTTGACTCTGGTTTGTTCTAAAAGTCACTGCCAATTATCAGAGACACCATCAGGAAATAACAGAGGAGTTATTTGCTTTGCAGAAAATGAGCAGTGAAAATTCCGACTGATACGTGACGGTTTGGGACTGATGAGGATAACCATCGGCGACTGCGAGGGCAATGATGGCAGGGTGGGCACTGTAATAGCATTAGTCAGGGTTTAAGTACAGTAAATATTATGGCTGACATATAATTACTGTGGAGGGGACAGAGGGATGGTCGGAGGAAAGGTTTGAGATAGTGATGATTGACGGGGCAAAGACAAGGGGAAGAGGGAATAAGTAAAGATTGCAATGAGGGCGATAGATTTATGAATAAAGAGGAGAGGGTACCAGAGTTAGACCAGGAGATAGTGTAAGAGGAGTTGGAATGAAGTGTCCATCCAGTTCTCTGCAACTAATTTTCCTACATATGAAGAGTCAAGCAGTTCTTCAAACTGTGGATACTTATGGAATTTAATTGATAAAAATGAAATTGTGTTATACTTCCAGATAAAAAAAATAGAAAGGATACAGACTGTGTTGTTGGAGTATCTCAGTTGAAGTTTCTGTGGGTGCATTGCATCACCCTAAACATGACAATGGCACAAGACCTGCCCAACTGCTCCATCCTGTTGTGCTAATCAAGAATAATTCAACTGCGTTATGTTCAAGTGCCTCTTTTATTCTGACTTTCAGCAGGATTTTGATTTTGATTCCTCTCTGTTCAGCCAGCAGCAGCTTGTGTCTTCCCACTTGCTTCCATGTCCTCTCTGCTGCAGTAAAAGTTCACTCCTCTGGTGCAAAACCCACTGATTGCATTGTGCATATATTGCATAATTTAATGTGTCCATTATGTTTTGGCAGCACTCAAGAGCCCAATAAGCAATCAGTATAGTTACGCACTTTGAACAGACTGAAGACAGACTCCCGCCTGCGTATACAGCTGGATTGATTAAAAACGAGCATATATCTACCATCAGGTTTGTCTTAGACACACGACTGAAAGAGTACATCCTACTTTCAGTCTTTTAGCTCAGTTTTTAGTGCTTACAAACATCTGGGGCCTATATCATCTCTAACAGTGTCTGTCTCCTGTTTGGTGCTGCACAGGTGATTTATGGACTGAAAATGACACTGTGAGAGCAGTGAAAGTGAACAAAAGCAGTAAAGCTGAAAGACACTATGAACGCTGACTAAAGCAAAGAGGAGCGGCAGGTTGATAATTATTACCTCTGCCTTAAAGGTTATGTTTTCTTTGCTACCTGTTGTCTGATGCAACTAGGAAACCAATGTCATTGAAACTTGATGGAATGGTGGGGTATAGGCCAAGAAAATCCATAAAGTTCGTACAGCTGGATAAAGGTGGGGGATCGATTATATTTTATTCATGCTTTTTTCAGCTATGCACTCTCCAAGTGCCCCTCTAGTTCTCTGTTGATGTTACTATCATTACTATTATAATAAGAGAACTAGACACTTTAAAGCAGAGATGACAAACCAAGGCCTGTGGGCCACTTCCGGCCTGTGATACAATTACATCAGGCCTGCCATAAAATATCATACGTCTAACTTAACTTGCCCGCCGGTGCGCAATGCCCAGCTAGATGCACACAGAGCGAGCCCTACTCTCAACTTGCAGAGTGGGAGCCAGGCGGCATGCACGGGCTCCACGGGCCGAGCTGCGGTGAGCAATGCCCGGCGAGACATACACGAGCGAGCTCTCTCCCATCCATTTTTCCAGCATTGCAGAGATCCCAGTGCCTGTCCCATCAAGTTCACTGTGTCTTTTTTACTCTTCTTTGCACTTTATCAATATCCTGTGTATGCTTTTGAATAAATGTTGACCCTGTTTGGCCTGTGACATTGTCCCAGTTTTAAATTTTGGCCCTCTCTGTGATTTAGTTTGACACCACCGCTTTAAATGTTAGTCACTCATATTAACAAGCTTCGTTAAATGTTTTGTTTTACATCATATTCAATGATATGGTAGTTTTCAAATAAGCAAACAGAAAATAAGTGTTCTGTAGACATTTCCATTGGGTATAGAAATAAACTGGCATTGAAACTATTCAGGAAAAATATTGTTCGATACCTACCTCCACGTCTTGCTCGTTCAACAGTTGACATTGAAATACAAAGCCCAGTTGAACCTCTGCAAATATGTATTGTAGGGATAAATAACACAATTTATTTATTGTAGCAAATTGACCTTTCACAAAAAGTCATTATATAGCTTCTAACCAATTCCCTGACCGCAACTAACAGCAACAGTGCGTGGTAAGGAGACTCTTTTCACATCAGGGCCTTAAGATGTATTCAGCTAATGTCTAGACTTTGGCTATAAAACAATCATTAATCATTGCTGCAGCACAGTTTCATCTATGGTGAATGTAGTTGTTTTGCAGCATCTGTAACCTTTTTAAATAGAGTTCAGTCGACACCAGTATGAGACCTTTTTAAGATCAGATCACGAGAAATACAGAAATTGCCTTTGATAAAACAGTGTTATTATTTGTGTTTGCTTCTGTTAGCTGTTCTTTCCTCCTATTCCTTATTTTCCAGTCACATCTGTGATGATGTTATAACAGGTGATCTCAACTGACTCTTTACAGCTTCTGTACATTTCAGTAAGGACATTAATTATCTGTGTTAGATTACTTACTTAGAAGTAACCTAAACATTTCACTTAATCTTGGAGCCTATCGACTAGCATGTGATGACAAATTAGCCTCTGGGGCAACAGCCAGTATTTTGGGGCGTCTGGTGTGGACAGCAGATAACCAGGCCAAGACGCCATCTTTCCCCAGACACTGTTTACAGTCCGATGAGTCCACACAAAATACAAACAAAAGAAATGTCGTTTTTGTAGGTGTTTAAGGTCCAGGTGAAATTTTGCTCAACTCTATTAACAATATCTACATATGATTGTAACATTTCAAACCCAGCAGCTGATGCATTTCGGTTGCACTCCACATGAGCTGTTTACCTACGGGCAACCAAAGCCTGCTCAAACATTGGTCAATCTAGAAATGGAAACCAGAAGGCTTCCATCCCCCAAATCCTGTCCCTCACCTCCAGATTCTGCATTTTCACATAAAGAATATGTTTATAGAGCTAACCTACAAAGTAAAGGATCAGTGTGTCTCTCAGACTCTTATACAGTTTTTTTCCTGACCCGTTTGTTTGCTCACAGCCATCATTCCCTGTCGAGCCCCCATGACAGTGCTGGCTGTGGCTGCTACATTACAGTGTGAAGCATCTGCAGAGCCTCTACAGTGGGCTGCTGCTCAATAAATAACATGGTGCAGTAGTGGCTGTCTACAGTCGGCCGTCCACTGTGCTGTGTCATGTCTCTGCTGTGGCTGGTTGGAGGGAAAGTGTGACCTGTCACACATCTTCACGCTGCTGCGCACTCATCCAGAGGACACCACTGTCATGTCCCTTCAATGGGAGGAGGGGGGACATGGTGTGTGTGTGTGTGTGTGTGTGTCCAGTGAATTGATGTGATTGGGACACTGGTGACAGAACTGCATGACTCTATTATTATGCCTTCAATCTGCTGTTCAGCTGCACCTCCAGTAACAGATGTGGTGCTGCCTCTGTCAATGTGTGTGTGTTTGTGTGTGTTCATCTTTGTCTTCATCTGTCTTACTGCTTCATGAACCACAGTCTGTCTGCATCTTCTTCACCTCTTGTTGTTTCTCAGTCTTCCATCGTCTGCCTCTCTCTCAGTTTCCCGGTACAGTGAAGTCTCTGACAAAAATAACTAAGTTATTCTAGATTGGGAAAGAACATCAAAGATGAATTGATATACAGTACTTTTTGTTTGGAAGTCTGGGTGTTGCTTCTATTTGTTGTTTTCACTGATGCCCAATAACATCATATTCACAGGTTCCTTCCGATGTTAGGTCACAGAAAGCAGCATCGATAAGATATAATAGCTATAATAGCTGTTCTTAATAATGGACTAATGCCAAATGTGTCCAAAATCCAACTGAAAATTGCAACTGCAACAACTTTCAATTTCAACATCTTTTTAATTGACAGTAACGTGATGTTATCAAGGCCTGTAGACGTAAGGTTCATCTGCAACTACTGTTAAACTGAAATGTTTTTTGTTCTTTTAGTCGTGTTGTGTAACTTTTCTCTCTTGGTTCATGTGGTTATGTGTATGTGTTTAAATGCAGCTACCATGACTGTGGGTTTTGGTGTCTAAGATTGGTTCCCATCATTGTTCAGGTGTAAATAGTTCATTCAGTTGTTTCAATGATCTCATTATGTGTTTGGCTGTTTGTGTCAAACTAAAACATCTGAGGAGCCCTTTTCACAGGGGACAGGTGTGTCACAGATGTAAATAATAAAGTTAGAGATGGCTGAACTCCAGGTTCACTGGCACACTGTCACATTTACTGATACACCTCAGCAGAACAGTCATCCATATTTAATACCAACACCTGTGCTTTTCCTACAATGACAGGTCACTATCATTTGATCTACTGCGGAGGTCAATCTTAGGTTGAACATTGGCCCAGATCTAGACCCAGACACTGTCCTTCCCAGACCTGGACCTACAACCAATACATTAACTGTCACATTTTTGCTGAGGAGTTTAACTGGCACAGCTTTAATTGTTTTTATCTTCACTTGGCACTCGTTAAGGAAACTCACAGATCGATTTAACACGTTTTAAATCATCTCATGTGACATCACTGAGCCAAATGAATTGGCTGTTCAGAAAGTGTATGTCTCATCTGTTCTGAGATGGTGGCTACAGAAATGTCATTACACTACATCTTCCCAGCCCAGATTTAAAATCCTGACAGGAGAAGCTAGAGCTCAGTTCTCTCACTGAAAAACAAAACTCAGACGTCACATAAGAGGGAAAGAAAGGAAGAGTAAAGCAGGTGTTGAAGCTGTTGGGTATAAATTACGATTGTAATGTTTAAAGTGGTAGAGACTGTTAAGTGTTGTCAAAAAGAAGAACTTGATTTCCATTTTACATTTAATATTATTTTAAAACGAAGTATATTTTTAAGAGGCAGAGCATGAAATGGAGAAGGAAATTCAGTTATGTATTTTATGTTTTACTTGGTATGAGAAAAGACAACTTATTCATAATAATTCATAATCCCTCCAGTTCAATGAGAAAACTGACAGTAGATATTATTAAATCACTATTGCAATATGTGTTCAGTTTGACAGTCAGTTGTTAATGACACACAGATATCTAATATTTCAAAATATATCACACTGAACCATAAAACTCTGGACATTTGCTTTAGGAAATGTTCTGTAAGTGGAACTCCCTGGATTTTTATTGAATACCCCTGCATGAAAGGCAATTAACTCTGTCTGTATAACACTCCTCACAGTGAGTAAGAGGGCTTTACAATTCTGAAATTTTGCTTTATTTACTTTTATTACGCAGAGTAAATCTATTAGGCAACAGTATTTACATTGTTACTAGATCATAGCAGGTTCAAAATGTTCCTAAAGTTTAAGTGTTAGTTGCATTTTTCTTTCAGATGCAAAATGTTTTGAATAAAGGAAGTCACAAAACAAACTGTGCAAACCAGAGAGGGAACACAAGATCATTTGGAGCGAAACAGTACGTTTGTGTTCAGCCCCCGACTCCCTGTTATTTGCTTTTCAAAAAGACAAAAAGACTCTGCATCCTATCTTGTTCACCTCTGTGTTTTCCCTGCACTCATTAGAAGAGACACTTTTCACTCAGTAAAAGTTACTTTGAGCTTCTCATAGAGTATCATCAGAGTATTTATCCTCCTTAACCTCTGCGTCGTGCAGAGACTCACAGCAGGGGAGCACAGCGCTAACGAAGCAGCTAATTCATCAGTTAGAAACATGATACGCTTGAATTGAATCTTTGAGTTTCACCGTTTTGCCCTTTGTGTCACATGTTGGTTTGTTTGCTGAGAGTTGAAAGGGGTTTGCATTTGTGTACCAGAAAAGACAAAACTGAAAACAAATAAAAGTATAAGCATAGTTTTCTCATCTTTATCTCTATCCATCACATTGATTCATTTGGGGTCATACACTCGAAGCTTCACATATGAAACTAAAAGAATAAATGCATTTAAACAGAAATGAAATGACTCCAGAGTCATATGCACTTCTGGTCCTGGGGCATAAAAATAACCAGGGAGAAAACATATAGTCTCGCTCTTGAATGCATCCACATTAAAATATGTAAAAAAATATATAAAACGAGTGTCAAGCAGCACACACATATTCAGTTAAAGCATGAAAGAGCCTTTTTTAACAATACAACTTTTTTTTTCTCAAACAAACAACTTCAAAAGAATTATTGCATTTCTAAGACCCATACACTTGAACACCTTAGCTTCATAAGATTCAAGGAGTCCAACAATGTCATTTCTGAATAAATGAATAGTAAAGAAGTTTACGAATTTTTATGCTTGTTTGCTTTCTTCAAGAGATATATGAGAAGGTCAATAGCAATCATGTCTGTGCACTAAGTCTGGAGCTGGAAGCTGAAGGCAAAGAGCTTAGCTTAGCATACAGATTGGAAGTAAGGGTAAACAGCCATAGCCAAACTGTAAAAGGAACACAATTTACATAAAGCTATAGATAATTCACTTAATCCACCCACAAACAGCAAAACAATATGTGGCTTACCTTCTTGGTGAATGGCTGGCAGCATAAGTAATTGTTCATGACATTCAGGAGTCTAGAGGGGGTGAGTTTCAGTCAGTTCAAAGAGCTGAGGATTGTGCTGACATGAGTTTTCACCACGTTTCATTCATTATCCACCCACCTCTTTGTCAATGGTGGGATGAGTGAAGTGTTGAGTTTCAGGGGTAGAGACATTACAGCTAAAACAATATAATTGAAGGAACTGGAGACCACTTCTTCAAACATGTAAAAACAACAGAAAACAACAGAAAATGCCTCCATACTACTTGTGTGGTGTCATCCAAGGGTTTGTAAGTCCTGACATTCAAATTTGACTCAACACAGCATCATTTGCACCATGTTATCAGCCTAAAGATAAAAGATGGATGAATGATTCAACCCACAGTTTCTGACATTTTGAGTGAAAATTTAAATGGTAGCAGAACTCACTACAAACAGCAGAGCGGGTAAAGTCCAGAGAATCGAGTCCGGTCTTTTTTTGCCTTTCACACATAAACAACGCAGTGGGAGATTATTTGTCAAAGTCAGCTTTATTGTCAATTTCTTCACATATACCAGACATACAAAAGAATCGAAATTGGGTTCCTAACTATCCCACGGTGAAGACAAGACATTTCCTCACAAAATTAACAGTAAAGTGCACAGGCACAAAAACTGAAGACATACATATCCTAACTAAACAATAAATAATAATGACAGTTCTTAGTGCAAATGTATGAGGCAGCAGCAAAGTTTTATAATATAATATAATATGGTGATGTACAATGAGTTGTGATAGTGCAAAGACAGTCCGTAGTAGCAGCAGAAGATTTCCTGTGTTAAGTAGAAGTGCTAGCCCTTTAAGATACAGTTGATACATTGAGTTTCAAACAAGGTGATGAACAGGGTTTAATGGTGGTGCGCTGGTCATGATTCTGCATGTTTAGAGTCTGTTACGGGCCTTTTGAGAGACTTTTAATTTATCTTTATGAATCTTTTTGTTAGAATCGTTGAATTTATAGACTTGGAGGACCTTTCGATATTAAACTTGGACTTCAGTCATGTATATTTGGAAGTTTGGACTGTTATTTTCCTTGCTTTTGTTTTTTGGATTTGGATTCAATACTTCCTGTTTTACTATCCCTGCTTCTTGGTCAGGTGCTCCTCACTCTCCACTGTCACTTTGTTTGTTCACAACTTAGATGTCCCAGTGTTTCGGTTTTGCTCCCTGCTGTTTCCTGTTTTTTTCCTTTAGCTTTTTGGAGTTTTTGGAATCTAGATGATTGTCTGCCTGCTTCGCCAACTAAAACTCATACCCTGTATTTGTTAAATCAACTCTAATTATCTCTTCCAACTTTGACCTCGGTCTACTACTTGGGTCCAGCAAAATCTAAAGCTGACAGTACTGTTATCATAACCCTTTTAGAAAACTTTGGGTGCACAGGGCATCCGCGATAACCTAACCCTAACCCTGTGCTGTGATTAACTGCAGTGAGTGAGACCGAGAGAACAGTGCCCAATATATTTTTTAATAAGTAGTAAGATTTAAATTTGAGGCAAAAAAGTAAAATAATTGCTGTGAACCGTTAAGAGTGTGACCGGTAAGAGTAAGGGTACACCCAGGCTCGAGGAAGCCAGTGTGAGTGGCAGGAGAAGGAGAAGGACACTACTGAGACCACAGGGGAACCAGATCAATCACAGTTTGAACTTTAAATGAATGGACAATCAAACAGACACGTGGGAAAGTACAGTGATTCATATGTTGAGTCCTTTAGTTCCTCCAGAACCAATGAGAGCAGTAGGTGGCGAGGAGGTTGCTGTAGAGCATTCGGCAGTCCCCAGTAGCAATGGTTCCTCTGGACAGGTCATGACCGACGCTGTGCCTCAGACACAAAGAGACACCATCGGTGCAGTTTATATTACAGCTTTAACTTTCAGCATTAAAAATATTCAGACACTGGGGTATCCTTGGAACAACACTACCTCCTGTCTTTTTATGGTTTCCCTGCGGAGTCCATATTTAGCTGTTTGTACTGGGTTGTCTGGCACTCTAGTGCCAGGGACTGAAATAGTGCTGGTTGATCATTTCAAGGGGATAGAGTGGCTGTTTTTATATTATCTGCTGTCATCCTGTGCCAGGAGCTGTATCAGTTTACTAATAAGGAGAGGATGACGCTGAGGTGAAAAGATTAGTTAGAAACAGGGGAATGCTGGGGATATCTGCAGTGCCACAGACAGTATTTTTAGTTTGCTGATAATCAGAAGATGGACTATTAGTACCAGTGGTGGGATTTCAGGGAGGCCTCATCTACAGATGATTTACTTTCGAACAATTCTGCATGTATTTGATAGTATATAATACTGACGTGACATGCATGCATATGAGACTGCTTGCACAGTACTGACTGGTGGAAAATATTCACAGTGAACCTGAGGGGATCTGATTTGAAGGGAATCATTATTATTCATAATAATGTATCAGAGTCATGCTGGGCTTTAGGCAGGACCAGACAGAGTGAATAAGCAGCATTAACGTGCCACACTAGACGAAATTGTAGTTTGATCTGGACAAGGGGCTTCATACACTGTCATTGATCAGCCACTGGTTTATATCTCATCTATAAAGTCTTTGCATTATTGGTCAGGTGAGGGAGATAAGTGCACAGACACGTTCACAACAGCGACAAATCCTCCGCATTATTCAGGCGAGAGGTGGAGCATCTGGGTGCAGGTAGAGACAGGAAGTGACACATCTACTCAACTGCAGAGATCATGTGATCTTATTTACAGCGACCCAACACCGTCCCCTGCTATTAACAACACAATCTCTCTCTCTCCCTCTCGTCTTTGCGTCTGTCGCATGTTAGAAGCATCACAACCCCTGCTGTGTCCACATATGCTCCTATCTCTCAGACATTTGCGTTCACACATCTCAGCACCTCCTCCGGATAAAATACGGAGAATCTGCGGAGCTCAGTGCATGTCAGAAAGCAGCTTGAGATTCAATGTGAAAGTGCAAGTGTATTCAATAAAGTCTCCAACTAATATTCTACCAAAATAAAATAAATTCAGAAGACAAAAGCAACTAGAATTTTAGCTATATGTTATTATATATATATTTTTTTAAAACAATGCTATAATAATGATATTTATTTAATTGCTGGTCAGCTCTTATCTTATCTATCCCTTATCTTAAATCTATGAATTTACTATTTATCATGAATATTCCATGTATCCACCCAAAAGTTGAATAATAATTATTTTTATATTATAATAAACAGTGATACATTATAATCACTGAGCATCAAATTCTTAAGTCAAAGTAAACCCCTCCTAATCCCTGCAACTCTTATCTTCTTTACAGTTGTACTATATGAACTCTACATTAAAACCATTACACAGACATAAACTGAGAATTCAAATTAACAAACTCAAATTAAATTTAGTTTTACACCTGTCCCCCATCCCATAGCATCCAAAATAAATATGCAATTATTCCCAGTAACACAGCATACATCCTGGTGTTGAGCAGACCCGGCGGCTGGCAGAGGTTTACAGGGATAATAAAAGGGGGATTGATCGTCTCTCATCTCTTTTGAAATGGCTTGCAGGGATAGTTAACCAGTTGTAATAGATATGTCGTACCTGAACAAAGTTAAGTAATTTTACACTAAAGCAGGGTTGGTGTCAGGGCAAGAAAGTTCACAGCAGAAAGAGAAAGTTAGCAGTGACAGTGACCCCTGATATTATCAACACTCATACTGAGTCTCTGGTTGGGGGAGGGGTCATATCATTTTTTACTGACCTCTCTGTTGTGATGGCTGAAGCTAAGTGTTTTCATGTACATTTCAAAAATATGTTGAGATATTATGTACCAAGAGCGACAGCAGTCTGAATTGATCTCATTACACTTGGCTTGGCTGTTACTCCTTCATATGTGTGCATGTGTGTCTGAGCAGCAGTGTGAGGGATGAACTGCTATAAATAGCGGCACTTTAAAAGAGACAAGTTACTGTCCAGTAAATGTGGGGCGTGTATTACTTTATGTAAGTCGGGCTTCACCTTGAATCTGGTCTCTGAATGAGGTTTCAGCTTCTAAGCTACAAACTGTGTAACATTTGTGAATGCCGCCTTTATCCAAAGAGCATTTGTTCTTGTGTCTAATCCAGTTGAGCTGCATGTTTCTTTTTCATCAATGCGAGCATAGTAAGTAGCAGGATGAACTTTGCTATAGAAACATGGCCACACAGAGAATAGAGCTAGATTTGGTTTTACAACATTTAAATAATGAATACAGTCCAAATAAAAAATCCCCAAAAAATAAACGTGAGAGCCCTCTGGAGGTCAGTGGACACTATTGATCCATGAAATCAAATTAAACTGTTAGAATTCAAACATTTCGCTATTTAGAAATGTTTATTCAGATAGAATAACACAAGTAAGTTTGCTCCATCAGGCAATGGCCAAAATAGTCTAATAAACAGCACAGGGCAGATGAATGCAGCTCTCAACACCAAGCTGTCACTGACCAACAGAGTGCATCATTAAATCTGCTAACATCCCCCCCCTCTGTCTCCTTGTTACTGTGCCTTAAAGCTGTTTAATGAAACATAGCATTATGCTGTTTAATGGCACAGTGGCACAATCGGTGTAATCAGCATGATGATCTTTCCCTCTCTCACACCCACACTGTCACTTTGCTCACTACTCAATAATAAAGATTAGCTTCCGGTCTGCAGGATCTAAGTAATGTCTGGAACAAGAAAAAACACTACTGGTGCTACATCACACACACTGTTTTTACACACTCAACATATGAAATGCACAAGAAACACAAACCAATTCCACGTTTGCTCTCATGCGTGATTGCAGGTGTTCATATTAAACAGTCTGAATGTTGCATAAGGATCAATATCATGTGGTAAATATGTCATGTGATGGTGAATAATTGACTGCATTTTAAAAGGATGTTATGAATATATGATTATTTTGCAGTGATATGGGAGTAGTATGGAGTTATGAATATAGAATAAGAGCATGGAGGCTCAACGTAAAGTCTGTTGCATATTAGTTTCTATTATTTAGCAGAAACATACCAACAGCGCTCTAACACTTGTCCCATAAACACACCAGTATACAAACACTCATGTGGACACAGTGTGTGTGTGTGTGTGTGTGTGTGTGTGTGTGTTGCTGTAGCTTTAATAGGTGCTCAGCATGAAGAGAAACATACTGAGATAATGTGATCAACATGTTGTTTATGTTTTTTTAAAGTGACTGCTCAGATAATTCAAATTGAATTAGTTTAATTAATTTAAATTAATTGTTTCTAAAAGGAGAGAGACACTAAAGCTGAAGAACCTACAACCGCAGGCTTTTCTTGTCACTTTTCTTAACTGAGAAGCAGATGCTGTGCTGTGAATGAATTCTCTGAAGCTTTTGTTCCCCAGCAAACAAATGCAATTAAGGTAAGAAACAAATGTGATATGTCAGTGTTTTTAACGGTGGGCTAATGGTTTGTGTCCTACCATTCTAACAGAATTCTGACGTGTTAAAATAATCAATGTCGATTCAGGCACAACAGCAATGCAATAGGTTAGTTTCCTATTTATTAATTTTTATTAATTAAATTTCCTTTAGTTGTTTTCAGTGCGATTTTCAATTTGCACAGTAAAAAACCATGATGTAATCATTTTGTTGTTGTTAGAGGTGAATCTATACACAGTAAATGTGGAGAAGTGAAATGGATGCAATCACATGACATATCACATGACTGAAATGTGTCA
Organism: Paralichthys olivaceus; assembly: GCF_024713975.1. NCBI lineage: Eukaryota > Metazoa > Chordata > Actinopteri > Pleuronectiformes > Paralichthyidae > Paralichthys > Paralichthys olivaceus. Next base: position 5,948,195 of record NC_091101.1, read on the forward strand.
CGCTCCTGGAGCAGATGAACATGACAGGATATGAAAACCTCATGCAGTCCTTGAATTAATACAAGAAACACACACACTGTGTGTTCTGTGTAGCACCACAAGTTATATCATGTTCACTCATTCATGGTTTTCCATTGAGGCTTAACTGATGCTTATTTAATCACATTATCTTGTTGAGTTAGTGTCACCTATTGCTTAGCTCAAACCAATTTGTAATATCCAAATAAGAGATATTGATGGAAATGTGCATACATTCACATGTTTTTATGAAAACTGTGTTTAAATTTGATGAGAAAAGTTTAACAACAGCAAACTGCATTTGTTTTTGACAGCACTTTCAGTCAATAGATATATCTCAAGGAAAGTACATGTGAATAAGATGCAATGTTTCGTTTGTGCAGTTTTTTGATGCTGCACTTCTCCAGTCTGAGCAGGTTGTTATAGCTGTTGGATAAAGGGGGAGAAAGATTTAAAATCTAATCTTGAAAATGCTCTAGAAATTACAAAGTTCCATTATTTAGTATTTTGTAGAAAATATACATTCGCTGCATTTGTTGTTGTTTTTGTGAGTGTATTTCAGTAGACTTAATCACAATGTTCAATCCAACTTAACTTTCAGTTACAGTCACAGAGGAGTTACACCAGTGGTGGATTAAGCAATTTGGGGGCCCAAGGCGAACACAGGCATGGAGTCCTCTGCATACAGTGTTCTCAATCCTTATTAATCTAAGAAAGTCATGCTTGTAACTTCTTCCCAACCCAACAAAACATATTAACAATATAACAAATGCAATCAGAGTAAAATCTTATTTTCAGAAAACAATATGATCTCTGTACAATGAAGAATGAACAATGAAAGAATGAACCGTATTGTCCATTCAAATGGAAGATCTTTCATCTATAACCTTGGTATATCTTGTTTTAATTAAGTGAGAAGATAACACACAAGGAAATAGGAGGTCAATTATGGAGATGCAGAAATAATAACAAAATATACTTTTTAAAAATGATAACCATTTCTCTTTGTCCTGGTTTTTTCTTCTTCTCCCTTGAATGTTTTTATTTTCATGTCTTTCCCTTAAAAAAACGCTCACGTTTTTTTAATCATCATCGTAAAGACCAGGAGGGAGTGAAGATGTGTCACATTTAACCATACGTTTATTGGGCTCTTTATGGGGCCCCTGGTAGTTTGGGGCCCAGGGCAATTGCCAACCTTTCCCTAATGGTTAAGTCTCTGAGTTACACTGTCATGTTGTGTCGTCCTCCTCTGTGATTTAATGCACCCCAGAACTATTGCCACCAAATCCATATCTTGATGCACTTCACCCTTATATATTCACCAAAGCAAAAGTTGATGGAAACAATTATTTAACAAAATTACTGAAATTCAAGAAAAGATGTAACCTTGATGTTTCTCTTGCCTATTTCATATAGTTGTCCCATGCAGCAGCAGTGTTAAATGATTGTGCAGCTGAAGCCACAGACATTACTCATCACCATGCAGTGAGGCTTGTGTAATCCCATTACTAGAAACATTATGCAAAGGGCAGCCAGGCTAAAAGTAAACACAGTAATGGCTTGTATCATCAGCACATGCTACTGTAGATTATTTCCATCAAGGTTAATCATTTGGCTTTCACATCATCAGAACAGACTGAGCTGACAAATCATAGATGTGCATTAGTGGTTTTTACTAAAGGAGCAGCTAATTGTCATAAAGACAGCAAATGGACACAGTGTTCTCTTTCTCTATCTTTGTGTATGTGTATGTGCTGCCTGTGCATATATAGAACACATGTTAAGAACCACATTAAATGAACAAATGTTAGCCATAAAGTTAATTCATTAAAAGCAGAAACGCAGCTGGCGGCTGGCCGTGCCAGTTGCACCTCTGATTGGCTAAATACTGACCCCTCAAACAAATGTAGTACCAGTGAGCTACCTGTTGGGAGTACACGTTCTGCAGTTGTTTTGACTTGTGATTCATTTGGGTGAGAGGAGCATCCTAAAATCACCATGATGTGGCTCTGCTTTCTCTTTCAGTACTCTTTTTGGTTCACCGTGCTTCAGTTTCATGTATGTATGTTTTTCGGTAAAAGAACCACAATGAAACCTTGTAAAAATGGAGGAAAATACAATAATGTATTGTGCAGCTTAACTGACATGAGCACAAGAGCCTCAGACACAAGGAAGCAAAGTGAGAGTCACAGGGCAGGTTCACACCAGAGAGATAATCTAGTATCTGTGTGGTTATTCACCTCCTCCTTCCCTTCCTTCTCTCTCTGTCCCTTTGAATTATTCTATCACCTTCTTGGTAACCTTCATTTTCTCTTTCTTTCTAGACTAGGTGCGTAAATGGTCACAGCACTGACCCTGTCAGTCTTATTTTCTTTCACACACAATACCATCACTTCCACTGGACCGTGTAGGCCATGTCCTCACAGCATGTACAGTATGTGTTGATATACTGTGACTATCATGGCCTGCACCTCTCTGGTGAGGTGCTTTTGATGGATCAGCCTGTTGGGTTTCACCCCGTCTCTCTGTTCCCAGACTCTGGGACCAGATTGTGCGCTGAAAGATATTTGAGAAATGTCAATGTAAGCATCATTAAAAGGTTCATAGCCACTTGAAGGACTGCTGAAAAGCAGTGAATGGCTGTCTTGGTGCGACTCCATTTAAAAAGACTTCATTGGAATAACAAAACTCTACAGCAGCAGTCCTTTCCTCTGTCGAGCAGTCGAGGCAGTTTTGTAATGTCAGTGTCACTGAAGAAACAGCATCAGTCAGTAGGGCGATGCATTAGTATGGAAATGAAAGACTGACACATGAGCTGTGATTCGATTAGTGTCACAGTCAGGATCAGGAAATAGAGTCCATCAGGGAGAAATCATGTGGCGAAGATTTATTTTCTCAAAAGCTGGATAAGAGTTTTGTGCAAAGCCATTCATGCTTCAGAATATACTTTTAATTCAAAGAAGGAGAGGTTTCATTTCTCTTTCTTTCTGTATGTATGTGTATATATATATATATATATATATATAAATCGCATTGGCTGTTGTAAACGTCCCTGTTTAAAATGGGCTGTTAGCTTAGCCTTTGGTAATGCTGGTTGCAGACTGCTGGACTCTCTGAAGCCGCTGCTGCTGCACAAAGAGCTGTTCACCTGTTTATTCAAAGTTCAGTGTAGCTTGACTCACTGTGTTCATAAACGACAATGTCACTTATGTTGATGAGTCCCAGCCACCACTGCTACAGAGCGCAGGTCGATGGTGGGTCAAAGTATGAAGCCAGAAGGATGAATTGATGAAGATGACAAATACAGACAGACATACAGATCAACATTCCTGGACTTATTGGGCAGATTTGATAGAGACATGTAACTTTGCCAGAGTTTGCCATTGTTTGAGATATAAGTGGGATATGTTGCGCACTCCCTTATTTTAAGTGGTAGAACATTCAAACATTGACTTGTCTTTACAGACTACAGAGCCTGTACAAATGTGGTGCACCTACATGTCACGACCTTTAGACATACAGTCCTTTTAATAATGGCCTGAGTCTAATCACCTTTGCTATGAAGGTTATGTTTTCAACCCTGTCTGTTTGGTGGTTGGTTCGTAAGTTTGTAAGTAAGATTACAAAAAAGGATGGACTTGGTGGAAGGGTGGGGTATTGGTAAGGGAATAGCCCATTCAATTTTGGTGCAGATCTTGGAAATCAAGGAAGATGTTAATTAAAACCATCTCGCAGAGAATTATTCATGGATCTAGATGAAAAAAATCTGGCATGTTCAGGAGACTTATATTCATGAGTTTGTGGTGATCCAAATTAAAATCTGGATCTAGTGAATTTAAATGTGGTTTCAAACTGAGACTTTTTGACCTTGGTTTAGACATGCGGTGTGCTGAGTGACACTGTAGTTGCCAATGTCATTTCTTTTTAAATAAAATAATTTAAAGGAGGTGGAAAAAGTCCATGCATAACCTTACACATAACATACTTAAGATGCATGAGGTTTTGAAAAGTCAGTTATTGTGTTATTCATTGTTATCACATTATATGCATCTGCTCTGCAGATTATAATCATATTTGATCTACTATGGTACAGTCATTAGAGCAAAAATAGCTCCATCTGTGATAATGTTTATAGCTCATTTTTTTCTTTCATAAACATAAAACAGACACCAGTGCTTTCTACCTTGCTACACTGTAAAGAAACAAAAGGTCAGTGGTTGTAAAAATGTGGTGGGATGTTCGAGAAAAAACAGTCTCGAACTGTATTTTTAAAGGAGACAATGATTTGTAATAATTTCATACAAACAAAGCACATCTGGTGTGTTGACCCTTGCATTTTCTTCCATGAGGCAGAATACACCTGAGGATTCAGTAGTTACGTCTGTAAAGAAGTAAAGTCACAGTGACTTCATCTTCATTGATGGCTTTTACACAATAGAGGGTCAGACACGTTGGTTCAGGCAGAATATGAGTGAAGCACTGGTCAAAATTGTTTGGATATGAGATGCTACCTCAGGAGCCGTTAGCACTTATGAAGCAGTTACACGAGTGACATAGTGAAATAAGTGACTTCCCGTTGTCTGCAACATTATGCATCAGAAATATGTCCCTGAAATCAAAAGTGAACAAGTGACAAACAATATGATTCCAGAAATTGCCACAACGTTCATTTAAATTAGATTACAACAAACAGATGACTAATGGATTACCTGTCTCAAATGTTGTGCACCAAGCAACAGTTTAGAAGAAAACTTTTGACGCAGCACATACGCTTTGGTAATTGTTGTACATGAGCAATGTATATAATGATAAAACACCCAGGAGGACATTCTGTGATGCAGTTAGAGCAGCTTCAGAAGCCACTTGCTGATGGTAATGTATGAAGCCATGCGTTCGTAAATCACCGGCAACACAGGGACGGACATTATGAAAATAATAAAGGAAATTCCATTAAACAGAAACATATGGCACAGCTTCATAACACCATTCACATAACTCATTTATCCCATCAGAGACAAGTGGTAATTGTTGGAATTGTTGTGCAGTTAAAGGTGTCAGTGTACACAGCTGCAGTCACATGTGTTGTCTTTTGTGTGGCACAAAGGACGAAGAGATAATCAGGCTTAAGAGATGAAGGAAGACTGATCAGGATTCCATTACCACAGCACTGAAAGGAGCAGGATTCAGTGTGTAGGGATTCCATCTGTGCATGTGGGTCTACAGTTCACATGTAGTTCACAAACAGATGCAAATTTAAAACATCTGAAGTCATTTAGTCTCAGATGGTTTCAGTGATGAAGAAAATGTATTTTTTTGTTCCAACTAAAAATCAAAACTCCAATTTTATCTCCTTTTTATTTTAATAAATCAAGCAACTATAAGGGGCCAACAGGTCTGTAAACCTTTCTTATGTGCAAGAACTTTTTGTAGTCACTGTTCTTGTATGTCAGCCAACAGCAGCACTTTTGTCCTTATTGAAATGTAACATCATAACATCTTATAACCTGATAACAGGTATAAAATAATTCAACTCATTTCCAGTACTGTTTTTTAAAGGGAGGGGTCATAATTTTTTACAGAAACACTTTATCTTATTTGTTGAAATCACTTCCCAATGACCCAATAGCCATGAATAAATGAAGGCACCCATGAGGGGTGAGATGGATTGATTGCATTTTTGAAGTTTGAGCCTGCTCTTACTAACTTTTCCAGGATTACCAAACCTGGCTTTAACTTTTCAAATTGAGCTATTTTAAGAAATAGCTTAAACTGTTTTCTTTCCATGAGTGAGCAATATCAATCTTAAAGCTAAGTACAGAGCCAGGATACAGTTAGCCTAGTTTAGCATAAAGAAGTAAAGGCAGGGGAAACAGTGAGTCAAGGTTGGTCTACAAAAACAAAACCCTGCTCATTGAAGAATGTTTTGTGTAACCACAGGAAACACATCCTCACAATGTAGATGACGTCACACACTCAGCTGAGGAAGATTGTACCGAAGAAGAAAATAAAAATAAAGTGCATGATTTTGAAGCAAAGAAGCCAACTCCTATCATGAATCTGTACAAAACAAATATTAAACTGAAACATTTGTGATTCAAGGGGAAATTATTTGCTGTAATTATTTCTTGACAACCAGTTAATCCATCCACTACAGTTTTGGCTATGCCTGCACTGGCAACATGGTAAATCTAGGAAAGGTAACTGTGACAGTTACAAGTATTTAGGAAGCTGTGCACACAGCTGGCTCGCTGCTTTACTCTGAGTCCTCTGTGTCTTTTCTAAGCATGGACTAACAACACCCTGCTCTGTGCTAAACATCAGACCTGAGATCGATATTGATTTCCTCATCTCATTCTCAGGAAGTAAGCAAATTGTATTCTTTTAAGGCATAGTGTCACTATCAATGATGGTAATTCAAGATGGATGACACATCTACACTTCCTCCAACTGTACAAAAATCCCACAGATATCTTGAGTATTGGTGCTGCCATCTTGCAACGTAACCAGAACCAAAATTAGCATTTATCGATGTGTGCTGACCCATCTTACATCCCCTTACACAGAGGAGGTCAAGTATTAGTACCTATACTGCAGCCAGCCACCAGGGGCAATCATGTTGAAGCTGCATGTTGACAATCTTTATTACCTCCGCCAAGGAGACTGTTTTTGTATATTTGTCTGTTAAGCCCTTTTCAAACATGACCTAAGGTCCAGAGAATTGGCTCCGGACTTTACCTGCAGTTTGTCTTTTACACACGCACAACGTAGCAGGATATTATCTTCACATATATGATCACCATAGCAACAAATCCTCCACATTAATCAGATGAGAGGTGGTGCAGCAGACAGACGAAAGAAGTAATATAGTAATTCCTCTGCGGATATCACATGATTTTTTTGCAGCACATCGACACCGTCACCACCTTTTATCAACGCAAAAATCTCTTGACATCTTTGTCGGTGTCTTCTTGTGTATGGCTCTGCTTTTATGAAGTAAAAAGTATTTTATTAGTCCCACAATGGGACTGCATTTATTTCATTTCTTGTCAGTCGCGCTTGAGAAGTGTCATAAACCCCCTGCACTTTTCTTGCAGTGAATCCAGCGGGCGGACTCCTGCTGTTTTTACACATTGGATTCTGCATATTTCCGCTGACTTTATACTATGGGACCAGTCGGAGATAATCTAGAGGCTCTCACTCTGAAATTTGTGTTCACATCCAGCCAAAGTGCGGAGAATCTCCAGAGTTAAGTGCATGTCTGAAAGCAGCTTTAGTTGGCAGGACTAAGAAGTACTGGATGGATTACCTCAAATCTTGGAGGAAGATGCAGGATGGGTCAGGAAGAAGCAACAATGTTTTTGGAATAAATGGGCCAATTGAGGAAATTTGATTCACTTTCACTTCAGCGTTTCCCACGGAATTAATTCAAACTATGGTGCTAGAAGGTCTGTTGGGCCTTGGTGGAGGCATGCACTCTACTGAGTGCATTGCAGTTGTTTATTATCGTCACTTTCATGATACAAAGCAGAACAAAGCAAGATAAAGTTTTCCCACTTCAGTTCATGTGTAGTGTTTTAATTGGGAAAACAGAATGACTGAAGACTTGTCCACATAATCTGTTTCACAGTGATTGGCAGCATGGAACACAGACATACAATACCTTAAGATCATTACAGCTGTAACACTGATCAAGAATCTGGTGATGAATACGATCAGGAACAACAGAACCCACCCTACACAATAGAGAATCTGAGTGAGATCCCTTCTTGTTGTCCTCGTGAATTAGATTGGAATGCCGTCACTGTTTCATCGTCATCGATACATCAGGGATTTGCATGTTCACATAAAGAGCCAAACACTTGGAGGGCTGACTGTGTTTGTGTCACATGGGTAAAATTAACTTAATTTAAGTTTGCAATGCAAATGTAGCGTGTCACACAAGAGACCGAGGGAGATGAAGAGAAGGAGATAGATTATTTGAGCTGACAGGCTTTCATGTCATATACTTTTTCATCAAGTGAACGATCAGCTACCCCGCAAACCTCCCACACACACACGCACGCAGTCAAATGCCTGATTGCCTAAGCCCCTATGGTTTAAGGCCCCGACCAACCTCAATATCCATGTAAATCTGCATAAGCCCACAGTAATGAAAGAACAACATGGATATGGCACAACTCCCAAGAGCCCTGTGATATGATGTTTCACACACACACACACACACACACACACACACACACACACACACACACACACACACACACACACACACACACTCATACACAAAGAGCGAAGATTGAAATATGAATAGCTTACTCTGATGTTAATGACTATATTATTGAGTGTGTATGTCTCAGTGTGTGTTTGTGTGTACATATGCAAACTGAAAGCCAGCTGTCTTTACTTAAGGTCCCTTAGCTTTAAATAACACAGGACCGGTCACATGTACGGAATAACTGACCATAATTAGCCATGAGCCATCGACTCTGAAGATCTCGGGTATGATTTGCATCACCACCAGTGTACAAGGGCCACTTCCCAAGGAGTGGGAATCAGGAGTGCCTTTGAGATTCAATTGGGGTAAACAAGTGGGTGGCAAGAATGAAGGTTTTGTTTGGCTTCTTATATGCAGAATGGAGTGTGGGGTTTATCTAACCAAGCAGTCTGGAATCAATCTGTATGAATTAAGTTTACAAACCAGTTTTGTAAACCACCATATTACTGTTGGTATTTTCTATAGACTGTATATAAAGATGGAGGACATGACTGAACCAAGCAAAAAGAGGAAATCCATGTCAAAGAAATGTTCTCAAGTTTGGTTTCTTTCATCATAGGTAGTTCTTATCACACGTATGAATGGCCAATTGTTATTTTTCTCATTAAGTTTGGTTTTAATTAGTTATTTGAGATAATGAAAAAGGCCATGATTGGTATCTGAGACTGACTCATGATTGGTCGAGCGCATGTACTGGTGAGTTGTTGATATTTTGGCTCCAAATGATGTCACTCGTGCAAGATGGCAGCACTTGTATGCAGGTACTTTGGCTTCACTTTCATACAGTGTCAGCCTGTTAACAAGAGTGTGAAACCTCTGTATCATGAAATTTGAGTTTAAAAGTATATTTGTATTTTTCCATTCATCAATATTTTCACACTTCTATGGCTGACATGCAGTCATAGTTCTGACTCAGAAACAAGCTACCAATTTAGAAAACACATGGTACAGCCTAGACTGTCAAGACAGGGAGCCTGTGGTCTATATCCTGGTTGTTAACTTTTAATCACAGATTATACTCACTTGATCCATAAGCATTATATAAATGTTGTATTTTCCTCCTGAGGAAGAAAATGTGAGCACAGACACACACACAGACCATCTATTGCAACAAACATCTCCATCTCCAATCACCTATTGTGTAGTAGAAACCAATTTGGTCTCCGTAGAGTATAATTCAACCTTTACTATGTTAACAAAGCTGGGCTGTGAATCTGTGAATTCAGTGGGTAGTTAGCTGTGCTTACACTTTGGTACTCTGTGGGACATTTTGGGAAATATTGATACTGTTTGTTAGATGAGAAAGTAAAGAAAGAAAATTCTTATCCAAATACATTGGCTATATGTATTTGGATATGCTGATTCTATACACAGCCCGTCGTACTGTCAGATGAATCAAATATTGGTGAGAAAGACCTACCAGACACATGAGGCCGTAAGTTGAACAACACTGCTGTGCTATGTTACACAAAATGTCAGGGATCATTAAGTCACGTTTCAGCCACGATCATGATTCGGAATGACAAGCTGCATAAACTCATCTCAATCAACAATCTTTGCTGCATGCACGGACACATGAAGCTGAGTCACTGAACGTTTCAGTGAAAATGATTCATTCGGTAAGAATGAGCGAGTTAATGAGTCCTTGAGATCTCCGTTAGTCTGTATTTACATTGGGATCTTTACAGATTTTGACTCCATCAGCCTGCCTCTGCGTGCCACCCCTGCTGTCACCTCCAATAGATTGACCTGATCGCGTGGCACTTACCCGCTGATTAGGTCTATTTCAGGTCTTAGCAACACACCGCCACGCATCCCCCGAGCCAATACCGTACATGGCAGTTTGTCTGAAAACATCATCATCATCAACACTTGAGCCAGGAAGTCGGATTCATGGAGATAACCTGTGGGTGCAAATGATTTACGGTGTTGTTTTCTATAGAATAGAATGCGTGTTTCTTTTTGCAGTGAGTTTTATGTGTATGTCGTGAGTCATCATTGATCCAAGAAGTAAGTAGACCCAGGCTGTACAATATGAATATTTTATGATTCATCCATATTGACTATCAGGCAACACTTGTCAATATGGATGAATCATATATTAGTCATGTACAAATGTCTTCCATGCAGGTTCTTGCAGTTTTATCAGATGCAAGAGGAGTTCTGCGTGACCAAGGAGATTAGAGATACCCTTGTAAAAGAATCTCAGGGAAATGTATTACAATATTTAAACAGAGAGTTAAAAGTTATTAACAGAGTCCACCAATAAAAAAATAAATAGCTAATACTAAACCAAAATGTACTGAAAATGTGGCTTTAAATTAATAATAGTTCAAGGTTAAAGAAGAGGAAGAGGAGGGGATCTTAAAGTCAGAGTCAGAGTTGGAAATGGTATTTTCCTTCTGTAGGCCATAGGACGCTACTGTCTTTTTCTCTTTGTCACTGTGAGACACGTCAACAGCCCAGAGGTTCTCCTCTCCCATAGCAGACTCTCGCCTGTAGCTCCTGGTTCAGCTCTACTCCTATTTTCTCCACCTCAGCAAACCGTAAACCTTTTCTTCACATACCGTCCTCACCATGTCACAATCTCCGTCATTTTCTCCTGCTCCCTCTCACCGCTGGTCCTCGTTGTCTCTTTTCCTCCTGTTTTGTTTGTCATCCTTCTCGGTGCAAATCATCAAATGACTATGATGAACGCCACAGCAGGAAGTAAACACAGACAGTCAATTTCAAACTAAAAGGATGCAATAAAACCAACTCAATCTCTAAATCATGCATAATATATGACACAATTATAAATAGAACAAAAATAAAACGTCTGCCGTGCGACACATAATGAATGAAGAGGGCCCAGTCTGTTGGTTTTTTTACTTCCTGTCTTTGTCAGGTTTCCCACTCTTGTGTTTGTCTGCCATGCCCTGTGTCCATTCATCCCGGCCTCCCTCATGTATTAAGTCTCTGTTCTCCCTTTCCTTTATATCAGTCTGTTTATCTCCCTTGTTCTACCTCCTGCTTGTGTCGTGTTCCCCAGAGTTTTTCCTCATGCTGCTCTTTCATAATGTTTCAGAGTAATCTTTAGTTTGGATATTCTGTTTGCCTGCTGGTCTGTCTGCCGACAGTAGAATCTGTGAGTCTGTTTATATTAAACATTCTTTAAGTTATTTCTTAATGCAAAACTATCAATAGAATAATGCTAATCAGTGGGAAACATGATATTATTCTCAAAAATCTTCTACACTGTTAATAATAAACGATGCAGTGTGTGTGTGTGTGTGTGTGTGTGTGAGTGTGTGATGATGATAAAAAGGCTATTCAGCCAGAAACTCATTACTTCCTCTAGAATTCAAGCCACTGGGTTTTTAGATTATTAGTAGTGATTCTGTCTTGCACACAATATTTACTACGTGTTTGAGAGCTCAGATTTTGTGCAGTTGTGTGACTGTCGATGTGTGTGTGTGAGAAGGGGGAGAGAGTGATCTCTCCAGACTTTAACGCACTGATAAACTGGATGTGTGTGTGTGTTCCTATGTTTTCGTTTGTGCCTGTGATCATAAAAGACCTCCACTTGATGAGGGAATTATACCGCGGGTTTGTGTTTCATATTTATGAGTGTGTGAGTGAATGTGTGTGAGTGACGGACCACTGACACCATTTTCACACGTGGTCTCCAATTTTGGACTAATGTGTGTGTTAGTGTGAGCATACAAGTATTTCCGTGAATACACATTTACATGTGCATGTGCAAATTTCCTGTAAAGCAATTTGTCAGGACCCAAAGAGAACAGACTGGTTGAGCAGATGTGCAGGAAACCACAGCAATTCTGTAATTAACTAAAGAAAAAAACATTTCCCCACAAAAATCAATTTACCCCTCGAATGAATGCTCTCCTAAAGCGACTTAGACAAACACAATATCTCTCCCCAGTTAAACAGAAAAATGTTGCACTGCAGAACCAGACAAGTGTGCAAATCAATTTACTTTCATGTTACGTCATCCTTTAAATTAATACACTCTAGTAGTTTTATATGTAACTTTCTATAACTCTGAATGACTAAAACACAATGCAGCAATTTATCAGTCCATAGCCACCTTGCTTTATTTTGTCTGCTGATCTCTTCTCTGCAGAGAAATACAGAGCCCACGTGCACAGTTGAACAAGGATTGTACAACCACGAGCACGGAGTTGCATAATTACTGATGATAACAAAAAGGCTTTAAGGTTAGCAATGGGGATGGTGGGAAGAACAGAGGGTCACAGCATGAAGGAGGACACATCATAACACTGCTGCTGAGGAGAAGTTAGTTTGAATAAAGCTGAATAACTTTAATAGTGAGGAGGTCTCAAAGGTCAGAGCTGCAACAAACCAGTGACATGTAAGTGGTATGAGGTGGCAGTGGAAATAAATCACTTTCTAAAGCAGAACCATCGGTTAGACAGAGTCAGAAAACACATGGAGAGACATTCAGTGATGGGAACAATGATGTCCCTTCACTTTTTTACTTTACTTAAAGGTTCAGTCTGTAAGATTTAGGTGAAAAGGATTTTTGGCAGAAATTGAATATAAATTAATCTAATTGATGTTTTCACTGAAAACTGAATTGTATGATTTGTTGTTTTCTTTACCAAAGAATGGGCCCTTTATATTTCAAAACTTTATATTTACATGGAGGGGGGTCCTCTCTGTGGAGGCTGCCATGTTTTTTACTGTGGTCCAAACTGGACAAACTAAAACCTTTTGAGTTTTCATGAAAACTGAAGTTCACCACAGGTTCTCTCTCATGTTGGGAAGTGGAGGGTGAGATGAAGAGTATTCAGCTGCAACATGCAACTTCACCTCTAGATGTCACTAAGTTCTACACACTGAACCTTTAAGTATTTTTTTTTCTGTTTCTTCATGTACATGTAAAGTACTTTTAGTATGAATACTTAGTATTAAAGTTGATCTGAGGGTAAGTTCCTACTTTTACTCAAGAAGAAAGGTTAATGTGGTACTTTTACTTGAATACATTTTAGTGAGACTTGATGCTGGTAAAATGTTTGGGTACTTCATCCACCACTGGAGAAGTAACTAAACAAACATGCCAAGCACAGCCAATACATTTACACTCTGTTCTCCACAAGACAGAATACTGAAGAGTAATGCCTTTTTTTCAGAATGTATGACTCTGCACTAACGAATTTTGAAAAAAAAAAACTATTTAAATTAGAAGAAATGTGCTTTTGTTTGTACTTTTTATATTATAATTATATATTACGTTTATTATCTTAGTCATTTAATCTTAAAATGTCAAAACATTTGTCTGTCCAAATGTCATTGTTTTAAGCTGCTCTGCTGCGGCGCTGAATGTTCCAGGACAGTTTTTATTACATAATTGTTGCACCGTCAATGTGAATACTGTTAATAGACAGTAAATAAAACCTTTATTTCTCACAAACTGCGTAAAATAAACTAGATCCAACTGTCACATCCATAGGCAGCTTCCTACTTGTGTATATCGTATGGAAGTGTGCAGGTTCTTTATTTTGAATAATACTTTACTTCATGAATTACTTATTTTGCTTCTTAATCTGTTTTAAGATAAAAGTCTAACAGCTCTTCACCTCAGGTAAACTAGGACACATACCTCCTCATGTAAAAAGCAATTATCTAAAACCACATGAACCTAATAAGGAAATGACAAATGCTGCCGCACACCCTGTGGTGCCATATCTGTCCCTGTTTCCCTCACTGTCTTCCTTGAACATGAGGTGGCATTTAAAAAAAAAGACATTCAACAAAATACCACTGTTTTGTTTTCAGATTAGTTCATACCTGTAGTATGTTCCCCTAGGGCAAATCATTTAATGTATACAAACAGGACATAGATCAGAACCTATATTATTTTTAAAGGATGTATTTTATTCCTATTATTAATGTTTCTCTGCTGCAGATTCACACAGCCTCTCCACTTCTAGTACTGTTTTCAACCAACAGCAGAAATATAGGATCATTACTGGTAAATCCCAAAAAGCCTCTTAGCAAGGTTCTGTTTTCCTGCTAAGAATTATTTTGTAACTATCACATGCATTAGTTCTAAAAACTGTAAAACAAATGAGTCATTGAAAGTGATATAAGGACATTGTTGAGCTCATCTATACTTCAGGATATGTCGACTTTTTGGATTGTATTTTGTGCATGTCACTGTAATCTCAGGATTTAAAAAAAGGAGCTAATCTCACAAGTACACTTTGTTTCCTCTGCAGACTTCTTTGTTCTTGTTCGTCTTCTCTTCTCGCCTTTTTTTTTTTGTTCAAAGAGAAAACTGGGGTAATCCGCTGAGTTCTTTGAGGTCGCAAAATCATAATGTTAGCCAACATAATGAGCGTTCGAAATGGAAATTAGGTGAATGAAGCAAGGAAGCTGAAAATCTGCCCCTCAAAACTTCTGTTCCAGCCATTGATCTTTTCTTTCATGCGTCACTCTTTCCCTTGTCTCTCCCTCCTTCCTTTGTTTTAGTGAAATCTAGGCTAATCTCCTCCCGATGTGGGCTGAAGCAACTGGCCTCATCCAAGGCCACTGTCACACACTCTGAGAAATAAATATGAAATCGGTGGCAGTGGATGGGTTCAGTCATAGAACAGCATGTTTGTTTTTGTGTTGAGTTTGAGCTTGAGGCAGAAATATATCAGTCATGTGCAAGTTTGCATAATAATGGTGTTAAACTGCAGAGTTCATCACAAGTTCAAACCTGTGCAACTGTTTCAGTCTGAAAGTCACCTGCACCAGCACCTCATTTCAGTTGTGCACACGTGGGTTTACTATCAGTGTGCTGATCTTTAGCTACAAATGTGATGACACAATATCTTACAAACTCAACCATCAACTGCTTACACCGGGTTTAAAAATGAATTCTGGTTGATTGGAGTATGTGCATGTTAGTTTAGTTAAACCATGAAAGACTTAAATTGAAAAAATAAACTAAATTTGTTGCCATGCACAATAAAAGAGGAAAATGATGTGGTACAAATCTGATGTCATCAAGGTTGAAAGGGGGGTTGGCTGCATAGTGCAGGAAACCCTCCGGGGTGTAGACACTGGTAGTGGTTGATGGGATCTAGAGATCATTGAGGATTTGAATGAGATGAGAGGACACATGGAGAGTGGAGGTGACTGGAGGAGGTGGAGGGTCAGAGGGATTCACTGAAATGAATTGGATTACTGTAACCAACCAACAGACAGCTGATTAAAGAGAGGGAAGGAATTGTGAGTGAATGGGACATGTTGAAAGTCTTGATTGAACTCATTCACTCAGGTATGAAGCAACTGATTGAAGCTTAGCTTCAAAACACATGATTCTTTTGAACATACAACACACATACGATATACCTTCATACTTTATGCCAGATTAAGAGGCAGGGGATACATTTCCTACACAGTGTTTGTAGGTGATTGATCCTCAAAGCTGTAATAAAAAAAATCTTGCTTATGATTGTAAGCCATGTGTAATGTTTATCAATGCCGGAACAAACCAATAAAGTCGAAGGTAAACATGGTTATAATGAGATGAAATCCTCTATAGACAACAACCCTCGAAATGATCTTTAAATGACAGACGTTTGCTATATCAGTTGAGGGCCCTTATTTCATTTTGGACATGTCAGGTGTCCACTTTTGTTATGGTATGCTATTATTAAGCTATTAGCTGTCAAGTATTGTTATTCCTTATTCCCTATTTTATGTTGACCTTCACTTCCTCTTGTTTCCTGATAATGCGTCTCACATGTGTCATGGTGCTATAAAGTGAACTCATTCGTAGTGTACAACCGATGGTCACTAACTAAGCAACATATACCATCATGCATTGCACTTGTGGCGTTGAAGAGAGGAAAATGGGGGAGAGGCGAGATAAGAGAGGGGAACATCTCTCAGACTTCTCCCTCTGGAGATTTTATCACTTATTCTTGGGTGATTTCGGACAAAGCTTCTGTGTCTTTGTCAGTTCACTTTGTCAGTTCACTTTGTCAGTTCACTTTGTTCTGCTTAGCTCTACCTTGATGTCTCCAGTTTCCGTTCAGCTGTTTAACCTGTTGTATTTGCGTTCCCCCTGTTTTTTTTTTAAGAGGTTCTTTTGCTTTTTAAATTTTGTTAATGAAATTTACCATCACCAACCGGCCTTTGTCCCCACCCTTGCAGCTGGATCCTGCTCTGCTGGACATTAACAATATCTTTACAGTCTTTGATATTCATTCAAACCATTGCAGGTTAATGTCTAAGTATCTTTTTAATTTCAATTACTTTCCAATTTATTTATTTTTTATTCCCATATGATCAGAAAATGTGCATCCACATCTCTGCAAGTGACTTAAGATCAACACCTAGCTTTGGCTCTAATAGCTTAAAAGTAGAAACTGAAGATGTCCCCTCTTAAAATATATCACTTGTTAAATTTTAAAAATTACAGTAGTTTAACTTGCCAGTGGTAAAACTAGCTTAGCCACCACTGTCGGTGAGATCATAATGGCCCATGCAGAGTTTCCCTGATTCCCCATTTATAAGTCGAGTATATATATAGTTGAAGACACTGTTACTTACATTAGTAAATGTAAAAAGTGATTTTTGAAATTATAATCGCTCCTCTACTGAGTGCTCCAAGGCACAAAACTGGAAGTTATTAAAAAGGACAAGAGCATCAATTGCTTTCTCCACCTCCCATTTCTGATGATCTGCACCAGGAATTTGAAAGCGCCCTTTCACAGGCTTAGTTCATTATCAAATGATGTTTTTCGAAATTTAGATTTATAGAATGTCCAAAATTAGTTTTGATGCTTTCAAAAATCCACAAAATAAATGGCGAATTTCAGATGACAAAACCTAGTTTCAACTTGAATTATCCTTGTATTTCATCTTCACAATTGAAGTGATAAAAGTGGACTTCTAGCATTCATTTAAAGTATAAAGTCAGCCTTGCACTGCCAGTCCACTGCTCAGCTCCCTGTCAGTTTGACTTAACTTAAACACGCAACAAAAACTGGCCTGCCAACACCGTTTTGTGTTTGTTATGTCGCAACATGATCGGGGCAAGAAATGATGTACCATTAAACTTCCATTAAATGCATGAGTCTCAAACAGCAGCGTCTCCTATAATCACGAGGGAAATGTCATGTTTTGGCAGCAAAAGCAAATGTTTGGGCTCCAAAGTCAAATCTTTTTTATCAGCTTGTCATAATTACACCAGGAGACACATCCAGCTGTCCCATTTCTGTAAAGCTCTGGGTGACCTTCATTGTCAAAAAAAATAAAAGCTTGGCCGATTAATTGCAGTTGTAGGGTGGCTTATATGGATGTAACAGAGACAAGATTTTGAATCCTGGCATAATTCAGAAATAAAAAGGTCATTGTAAACACAGCTTAATTTCACATTGTGTGTGTTGTCATACCACAACACAATGTCCATTATTCAGGCTGATTCCTTCCTGAAGGATTTTTCCGAAGCATTTAAAATCACATCAGCTGTCAGGCACGTAATTTGCTTCCTCACAAATCCCTCAGAGAAACTCGCACATCCCAGGGTTTCACCGGAGGCCTGCCTCGCTCTGCTCTTCTGTTTAAGGCAGCTCTCACATGATGGATGACTGGGATCAGCAGCAGTTTGACAGTGAAGCTGCATAGAATAAGCAGACAGAGGTGCTGCAGCGGACATGAAGTGTATATGTAGCAGACACGTATTGTTTATTCTGCCTTTTTTGTCTGGGTAGGAAACTATGCTATTTTAGTCCATATTATAAAGCCATGACCAATAACTTACGTTTAACTCAAAGAAATCCAGAGTTTAAGTTCCTTTTTCTAGATTTGACAAGATGTTGCTACTTGCTGCCCTGATGTGAGTGAAATAATGGTTTTGGCACTCCTCCCCCTCCTGAGGAAACAATCATTGTCAATGAGGCTCCACTCTTATATAAAAGAATTCCATCTTATGACAAGGGCTTTGCAATTTTAGAGAAGGACATTTCATTTTCTACAAACCAAAACATTTTGCACTTGAATTGAACAAGGGTTGCCAGTTTGTCCTGAAAATAAGAAGTAGTGTTAAGGTGGAAGATGCATACCCTTTCTCTCTTCATGAGCAAGAACTAGACTAGGGTTATTATTATTAGATTAAAAAAGAAAAGACTTGGCTTCATAGATGAAACCAGAGTCCAGGGCCGTAGGAGCAGTTTATAAATCAGATTCTAAGAACAGATCATGAGCAGTGGTTGAACTGCATGCTTTTTAATGAAGAAATATATATATATATATATATATATATATATATATATATATATATATGCACCACATCACAGATTTATCACACAAGAACATTTTGCATTGAAACCATGCAAAGTACAAAAATATAACCCAAAATCTTAGAAGTCATAAAGTTATTGTGGAGTACTGGCATCGCTTGCACTGTTTGCTGTGATCTGAGCCTCTCTGTTTGTTGTTTTGGTTCATGTGAGTCACTCATTGTGAACCCGTAGCCACTTCCCAAGTTCATAAAGCAAGATTGCTCTTGCTCAAATCCGCATTGATGTAAACTGGGTGGACACTGTAATGTTTGCCCCTTTCCCGCAGTACGATGATTTGCAGAGACACAAACACACCAATCTCCTCCCCACAACATGGCTGTTTAACCAGAAACACAGAGGCCATGCCACATTCCTGTACAGTCTATGAGCTCCGCACAGCACTACACGGCTGTACAACTGATGCTAGCTGTGTTAACTAGCAGCTGTGTAGGCCAGCGGGGGGGCGCAGCCAGAGAATCTTTTTTTTGGATCTGAGATATTGGTGCTAATGCGACATCTACTGGCAGTGAATATTATATTTATAACTTTTAAGAGATTATTTTCAATTTATTCTCTCAAAATTTGAATTTTGTCTTTATTTTTATTGTTTTCTTTGTTCCACTTATTCCTTGTTAGGCCTATGTGAGATAAATATCAAATTCTTTCACTGTTGAAAACACCTTGTCAGTAGATATACATCTAATTTGTATTACCAAAAAAAAAGTATTACAATAACATGCATTGTGTTACCAAACAAAAAAAGGATTTCAGAGACCTCTGCATAATAAGTCTTTCCTTCGACAGTCAAAATTAGATGTACTGTAAGGTCTGATGAGGGTAAGATCATGACCTTATCATGCAAAGTGCCTTGAGATAATGTATATTATTTGGGGCTATACAAATCAAACTGAATGGTTGGCTCTCCACCTTGGTTTTGCACAACGGATGTGGAAATAACCAACATTCCTCACTACAAAAACATAGGTCTAATACAATGCTGTAGTTTGTAGATTAAGTAATAAAAACAAGGGGAAAAAATAATCATACATTAATAATTTAATGTTCTTCCACTGTCTATATGTGTGTGTGTGTGTGTGTGTGTGTGAGAGAGATGTGAGCATGACTCTCTTCCTCACTATCTCCCAGCGGCCTGATTACCTGACTGCTTGCCATCCATCAGCTCATCAGCACTGCGGTTCTTAAACCCTGGTTCTTTGGAACCACAATCGAGTTTATCTCTTTGTTTACCTGCTTGTTCTAATGTTTGTTTACTTGTATTACTGGACCATTGCCTGCATACATGCTGACTTGATTCTTCACCATCGGCCTGCAGCTCCTCTCATATAACCATCTTTTTTGCCAGGTCCTCCGCTCCCTTTCCCTGCTCAGTTCAACGCTGACATCCCCAACCTTCCTCTCTGCCCTCCACCTAAACTTGCTGCAGCCCAAGCACTCCTCTGTTTACCGTCCTGCCATTAATCTTTATTGAAAGTGAAACTTCCCTACTACCTTTTGGCTTAAGTATCTCTCACAAACACTTCTGCAACAGAGTTTTCATATGAAGTAAAGGGCTTCTCACCCCTAAGGTTTCGTCACGGCCAAGGCCATTGTAATCCCAAGCTGTTTCAAGCACAGGCACAGGCAGCCGGCACCGAGACAGAGGCATCTGAGGAGCGCATCGGTTCCAAGCCGTTTGAAACCAACAGCTGTCTCTGCCAGCGGTTCAAATGGCGTGTGGGTAAGAGACAGCTGAAGGACAGGAGAAGATGGGGGACATCTCTGAATGGGAGACAATGTGGTCGTTGAGGGGTTTAGTTTCATTTTGAATTAATTAATGAGCACGCCTCTCCAGATTCTCTCTCACAAACCATCACTGTTGGCAGGGTGCCGTCCCTCTTTGATTAGACAGTGTTAACTTTTTCAAACATGTATGAATGTCGTAATGTAGAGTTGGTTGACTCTACATAAGCATTGGCCCAGAAAGATCCAAGATTGGTTGAAACACTGGGGGGTATTGAACCATATTCAACCCATAAATGTCAATGTATATTATTTTTTATATATTTGTTAATAATGTGACTTTAAAATCAGTGTTAATGTATTTCATGAAAGTCCAGTCACATTATTTAGTTCACAGCTAAAATAACATGTGTGGGTTCACTCAGTCATCTTACAAAAAGATGAAACACTCACTCTCTGTGACTGAAGATGAAGAATGTACCATGGAGACTTATTTTTCTCAGTTTCACTACTCTTGCAAATGCAACAACACTTTCCATATTGCTGATGGGACTTTTCAATCAACAAGCCGTGTTTTGTTGCAGGCTGGTGCTCCATGCCAAGTCCCAGTGTTATGAAATTGGCTCTCAGTGGTTATGGCCTTAAATTTCCTTTTACAATTTAGCGGCATCATTAAAAATGCTCGTGTTCAGAGCAAGGCATATAATAAGTGCATTTGCTCTGTGAACTTTATAAATTATATTTTAGAAAATTGAATAGAACATGTTGAGCTGAAACAAAGGTTTTCATTAGTGAATCTCATGCAAGAAAAGAAATCTCTTCAAAGTTCAGTTTAGGGGCAGTGAGCGGGTGTGCAGTGCTCTGATCTGTGGTTTAATGCTGACAGTCGGCTCTTTTTGCCTCACACTGACAATTTAAAGTTGAATTTATCACACAGCATCAAAGCAGAATGACTTCAGCTCACTATCCTAATACTTGTGATTGTATTTACCATTAACAAACATATTGGTTTGCCTGAGCCATAGAAGAAGACATATGCATCTGTCAGCTGATGACATGGGCTCATTATTAAATGCCTATGGATTTATGGTCAGTTTACGACCAAGTCAATATGGCTGTGAAGGAGCTCAAAGCAATGCTCTCACTGAGCTGAATCACCGACTCTGTTGGATGTTATCCTACTCTTCCACAATTTATTTGGCAATAAAATCATGCCAGTACACCA
Organism: Paralichthys olivaceus; assembly: GCF_024713975.1. Taxonomy (NCBI): domain Eukaryota; kingdom Metazoa; phylum Chordata; class Actinopteri; order Pleuronectiformes; family Paralichthyidae; genus Paralichthys; species Paralichthys olivaceus. Next base: position 5,969,760 of record NC_091101.1, read on the forward strand.
TATATCTGCACTGGTCCAGGAAAATGCAAAATAAGCTTCTCTGCAATCGTCAAAACCCCCATGACAGAAATAGGATTTAATCTCAGAGTTTGTATAAACCACAAAAGACAAAGTACTGTCTTTATTTAAATGGAGCAAATCATTTGTTTTGTGCTATAGAACACTGCCTGCATATGTCAGCATTACTCTTAAATGTCAGGTCCGACTTTTGGGCAGCATGGTGCTGTCTTGGGTTGTTTTCACACCCGTAGTGTCACTCAGTTATTAATAATACACAGGTAAAACAATAACATCTATTTTTAATTCCTTCCCACAAATGCTGACATACTTTCAAGGTTACAGAAGGATCTCACATAGAATACATTTGTTACGCAGATGAGAAGACATGGATTTCTTGGGGTTCATAATCAGCAACAGGGTTTAAAGGCCTGAAGAAAATATTTTACATATCAGCTTGAGACTGTGAGCAAAGGGGTGTCACATGAATACACAATGTTCTGACCGAGATTCAGTTTGTTTTTGGTTATTTAACGGTATTTCTCTATATTTGCATGGTGATGGTCTCACATGGTTTGTAGTCTGTGGGGCTCAGTTGGAAAAAGATTGTGGCTGCGTTCAAATAGTAAATTTTGTTTAGGAACCTTTCTAGCTTAGTAAAATGACCCAGAAGTATTTCTGATTAGGAAAGGAGCTTAAATGCTTCCTAACTTATCTGCTTTGGTTCAGCAACAACATTTTAAGGGACACAACCTCATTGCACCTGGAAAAATCCACATGAACAGAACAGCTTTTTTTATTCTCATGACCATGTCCATTCAGGAGTCAGAGTAGACAAAATGAACTTATGGTTCACAAAATCATCATCGCAACTAAATAAGTATCTATTATATTTCCTCTGTACATATATGTGACTTTTTATTTTGGACAGGAAACTTTATTATAACTGTCAGCACATTACAGCACAGAGTACTGAACATTTTGTGCACATCTTCTAAATAATAAATTAAGTTATTTTGACAAAAATGTTGGATGTAAGTCGAATCAGATTTTTCCAAGGGGGTCCTAAACCCTGCTTCTTTTATGCTAGTGGATGGGACATGGATCAAACTAAAAAGTCAAAGTACACATTAAATAAATGTTTCCCTGAGATGGTTTCTGTCATTTTAGGTAGTTCACATCACACTGTGTTTGTTCAAGAGTTATTTTTTCTGGTAAGTTTGGTTTAAATTAGTTATTTGATGCTTTAAAAACATCATTAATGGCTTGAGTTTTTGCACTCAAATCACAGGCACTATTCCAAAATCCTGTGTGTCACAACACAAATGAACATCACCAGGGTTTATGTGGATCTTGACAGGAACAGTAGCTGTTTGTGCTGTGGCAGACTTTGATTTGTTTAAACCACTTTGGAGAAGTGCCCCAACAAAAGGAAGAAAATGACAAACTTTTTTTAAAGTCTAGTATGAAGGGATTTTCTTATCGCTACTTAAATCAGATGTGATGTGGAAATCTTCAGAGGCTACATTTAGCAGGATTATAAAAAAAATTCTTGAAGGGATTATTTCAAAATGTGAGACTTTTTTTTTTTTTTCTGGCTCTGGTTTGCCTCTATTAAAAGAAGAAGTTAACAGAAAACCACAGTGGCGCAGCAAGTATTACCTTGAAATCTACTGAAAAGGCCTGACATGCTTTTTATTTTCCAATCAGCAGCAATGTCTGGCAAGATTTTAATGCGGGCAAAACATGACTATCAGTATAGCCACAGTAGCATGGATCAGCTTCAGGCTTTCATCTGGGGCGCTTAAGCAATTTACATGGTGGACTAGTAAGTAACACTTTAAAAGCATCAGACAGGGGGAAATAATGGAAAATGCAAATGTGGAATAGATCACACTGGCTATAGAAAGTGCACACAGGCACATCTAAGTATAGTCATTAGAATGACGCATTAATGGGAATCCTACATGTAGGGGAATCATTTACACAGTGGGCTGGATTATAGCATAGAACAGCATGTTGCACTACCTGTTACGCTGTATATTCAGTGCTTCAAACCACTGCTCTGTACAAATGGCATGGAATAAATGTGGACACCAGCAGAGAGGCAATTGTGTGAACCTTTCATTAAAGCACAGTCACCGAGGAAGAGCTGAGGAAAGAAAATGTGCTTTTCTCAAATGCCATTTTAATGGGATGCTATCTTGCGAATGTCAGAAACTCCTCATCTGTGAGTCAGTATGTATGGAGACTTGAAAGTAACAAAATGCAGAAAAAGTAAAATGTTACCAAACAAATAATAACTGGTTCAGGTCGAGTTACAGAGCCTAACTAGACATACTGTTAGCTTGATGGTTTGTTCACACAAAACAAAGACTGTGTTTTTTTTCTCAATGAGATTATATAACATGTGAATGTAAAGACTTTGATTAAAATTTGTGTGTATTTGCACTATTCATGCCGTTGGTGTCGCCCGACATGAATGACGGCACTCAATAGATGCAAAATTTGCATCATTAACCTCACTTGCTTGAGTATAGTATTCAAAGTATATGTGAACTTGAGTGAAATTTCAATGTCGAGACACAGGTCCTGGAGAACATGGTAACATTCCTCCATCTCTGTGCACCTTCTGATGATCTCGTGGACCCACACTGAATGGTGCTGATTTCTCCTCCATTTCCACAACTGGTACAAAGTAGCAATTGTATTGATTTCAGCCAGGAGCCCTCCTCTTCTCTCTTCCTGTAGAGAACAGCAAAATAATAACCTGGTGTGTTTATTTGCATTACTCTCATAAGTACAATGAGTAAACGCAAATGATCCTGTGGCCAGACTTGCATGAGTAATGCAACAGAAAGATTCCTAAAGTTTGAATAGCCTTTCACCTTACTGTAGTGAAATTTTCTTTACGATCTAAACGTATTTTTATTTCAACCATAAAATAAATAGTGCTGCATTACTGTACAATTTTATGCAACAGTAGTGAAAGAATATTAGCCGGCTAGTCAACACCAACAAAATTAGCTAGTTAGTGCTACTGGGAAGCTCAAAGGAAAACATAAAGCTGGTTTTACATGGTAATTGGTATTTATGTAATCAGTATTATTTTTGAATCATGTGATAATCCTATTTAATGGTTTTGTTTCTTTATATAGACTTCAAACATGGCCCTGAATGCTCTGTAGCCTGCTCTTTACAACTCAGGGGACTGTAGTCCCTTACAGTCTTCACAATCAGATCACTTCTACCACTAACTGTCATTGACAACTATAAACGCCCCCTGTTAGGCTTCACTGATGTCTTCATGTGCAGGCTCACTGAAGTGTGCTTGGTGATAATGGACGTGCTGCATACGCTGCACTGCTTGTTTGTTTGCTAATTAAAATCTTGGTATGGAGTCACTCATGCTTTCATGTATTAGCATGTGTGTGGTTGTCTGTGTGTGACGTTAATTGATGACTTGCTACGGGAACTCTAAGAAGGCTTAAGTGCTTCAATAGCACTCAAAGGGATCTGCACATAGCATGTAACAGCATTAACACGCTGTCATTCTAAAATTATGAGTGATGCATTAGAATTAATCATTTTATTTTAGTATTTGAAAAATTATTAACCTAAAACTGCAAAATGGGGCCTAATGATATATCAATGGGTTAACTTCCTTCTTTCGGCTGATGGTGTTGGTTATTTGCTGTCAGAACCCAGTGATAAAAGCCATAGTGCTCCTCATAGGAAAAACACCCTCAACTCTTCTCCTCTCAGTTTTTTCAGAAATTAAAACATAATTCAAGGCTGTTGTTTCGGCACTGGTGCTCTGGAGCTACTCCAGAATTATTCCTTTTCGGTGAGTCCTTAAACATTTCTATAATATGTTATTGTTAATGTGTTTTGGACGTTGTGTGCAGACCTTTTTATAAACATTCTATGGTGCAGCGTGAAGCTAGAAAACCAGTTCATCCTACCTGGTTTATCTGCAATGGACATTTTATGTCAATATTCATGTGTTTGCTTATATATAAAATTGAATTAGCTACGTGACTGCTTTCTTTTTCTTCATCTCTTCAATAAAACCTCTCCTTTGCAACCAATGGTGCTATAAGAGTTTTTACCTTCATCACTAAGTATCATTAAATGACATTTCAGAATTGCTACTGAAATTGTGAATATGTCAGTTAGGAATTCCTTATTTGTCTGTATGTCAGTGTGCTGTTTTGTACTTTGCAGAAAACCAATCCAACTTTTTTTCATCAGTCTCAGTTAAATGAATAGCATGTGCACAGCATATGTTCCACAGTTGAGAGAGAGAGGGACTTCAAAATCCCTTCAAAAATTGTCTCCTACCATCGCTGCCATATGGATCTACAACCCTGCAGGCTCATGCCAATCTCTGTGTGAGTGTGTGTTTGTGTTTGCAAATGCTGTTTGTTCATGGTGAGTTTGTGTGTCGACATGTGAGCCGTCACGTTCTGCAAGGTGGTCTGCATGAATGTCAGTTTTTACACTTGGCAAAGCACAGGCAGACATCAATATGCACACACACACACACACACACACACACACACACACAGCTTGTGGACATCTGCATCCAAATGCTCCTTGACGTGACCTTATTATCATGCTGGGTGATAGTCATCTTCACCAGCAGCTAAACATCTGCTAGACCTGATGGTTGAAACTGCACACATACGCAACCCAACAAAAACACGTACACACACACACGCACACACACAAACAAAACAGAGGCAAAGACAGACAGACAAATAAAGAACACACTATTCCCGGCGTGATAATTTTAAAATAGGAGACACGTTACAGAATGTCATGAAGCAGCGCAGCAGGAGGTTGGCGGATGGTTGGAAACAATAACCCACAATCTTCAGAGCCCACTCCCACTCGACAGGTTCTGAGAAAGAGCCATATGGATCCATTTCATTATGACTGAGCTGGTGATATACCCCGTCATTCAAAGACTCGATTGCCATCCATGGATTTCTATGCAGGTTTTTGTACCATATGCAAGCTTGTTTAAGCAGAAATCTGAAAACTGACAGGAAATTCTTAGCAAGGTATTTGACCACCTCACACCTCCACAGCATCATTAATCTGTCTGTGGAATGAAAGGATGAACAGCTTTCTTCCAAATCCTCTAAACCCTTTAGCAATTTAGGCATCTGCATTTGTTATTCTCTTCACTCTTTTTTCATTTCAATTTGTCAGTTTAGATTGCTCTCGTTTGTGGTTCCCTGATGATGAAATGAGCTACGAAAGATATTCAAGAACCTCTTGAAGGTATCACATTATCCCTGACTAAATGCTCCGAAGGTATATTTACAGCTGAGCTTTAGAATCTTCAACAACGGGAAAAGTTCAATATGAAATGCAGTCTTATTTTTAATCTCAGGATACCACTGAATACCAAGGGGAAATTGAATTTGGACTTGTCTTCCACATTACACTGGCAAATTCATTCACTTTCCTCCAAGAGGTTAGTGACATTTTCTGAGGATTGGGTCAGTGGAAACCCTTTTGTCTCAAAGTTGCCTTGGAAAAACTTATATTTATTGAAGTAGCAGCGGGCAGCCAAGGTAACCTCAGACATGAAAAGTCTTGGTACAAGAGTTTTAATACAGAATTAAATAAAGAAATGGGTGTAAGCACTTGCCTTCACTTCCATTCGCATCATTTTGCATTCAATTAATTTAAAGCATTCAGCAAAATGCATTTATGAGGTTACATACACCCACTAAAACACAGTATGTTAGATTTTAGAGCTGCTGGGGTGGACTCTCAAGTGGTGTCCCTATTTCGGGGCTTCCTTGGATGACGTGGTCTCTGTGTCCCAGAGGGAGGCAGATGTAATAGACTGTGAAGGCTGAACTTATATGAAAGGGCCATGTCTACAGAGGATTTCGTTCTTTTCTCACCACTTTGTACTGCTCTTTCTGTTGTAGGCTACTTTGAGCTCATCTACCCAAAAAAGCTAGCTCATTAGCTTCAACACTGGCACAAAATGAATCCCAAAATACACTAGGTTGCCCTTAGAAAACTACGACCCCAGTCACGCAGCCTTTAAACACAGCCTGGTAAGTATGCCAACCCTGAATTAATTGTTTAAACATCAGTCCTCCACCTTTGTCAAATTGTTGCCGTACATAGCTGGAGTACCCTCTCAAAGGTCCAGTGTGTGGGGATCTATCAGCAGAAATGAAATATCAACTTCCATTATATTGTTTTTCATACAATATACCTTTGTAACGTTGGTCATGTATTTATTTCTTAAAATTCTATTTCTATCCAAGATGACCAGAGAACATTGATAGCCAACATTGCCTGCAAAACTGAAATTTTGATTATAGCAGCTTCCCTTTCAGGTTCTGTGAATTTACGTCAGAGAGCTCCAACAGACACAAATGTAACCTCATCTCACTTTGCCTTTAGTTAATCTGAATCATCTCTTGTGTATGCCACATGTTGCTACTCATTCATCCTTATTATATTTAATGGACAGATGGTCTATGTTGCCTTATTTTTCTGCCGACCATACCCCTCTGGATTTGTTTACCTTGCCTGACTGCCTTCTGACCAATTATAGACTCTTCTTCCACACCTGTTCTGCCTCCAGAGCCTCCCTGCTTTGAAAAGATCAGGTTTAACCCTTCGTTCAATACACCGAGTCTCGAATAATGCAATATACATCTATTATGACAAAGTTTAATTCCACACACAGAGCAGGTGAAGCTCATTATTTTATTTTCAGGCAAGTAACACTACCGGGCTGCCTTCATTGTGATTTTGGCTACTACAGTTGAGTGGTGAGGTGAGGTAAAGAGCACTGTTTGCATTACATAACTACCTTCACTTATTTTAAGGAATTCCCTCCTGTCTTGTAATGCTTTTATGCACCATTGTTAAAACAGGAGCACAGTTTGAAATATGCAGCAGTGCACAAGTGTGTAATGACCTAAAATAAACTTTATTATTTGAAACGTATCTCTATGGCAGCTCTTCTCTTCAGGCAGCAGATTGCCCTCACAGGGCCTCCGTCCTGGAACTGAATCCAAAACATGAGTAAAAACCTGTGTGAAACAAAAGAGGTAAGAAGGGCTGAGTAGAGGAAATGGAAATTATGTGTGTGAAGTCCTCTTGGCCTCTGACCTACTTTTGTGTTTGGGAGCTGAGCGACTGATTAGCTTGATGTTGGACACCTGAGTTGGTGTGAATGCATCACTCTATATCTATGGGTGCCTTAGCACGCTGTGCTGGTTGGTTGGTAGAATCTGGGTTGCTTAGGTGTGATTATCACATAGATCTCACCATGTGAAGTACATTTTCCTAGATGTTCATAGATTGATTTACTTGAATCAATTTGACTTTTACTTTAAAGTGTCATGTGTGGTATCCAGTTTTGTCCTTCCTTGAGCCAGGTGGAGACACATGTAACATTAATAAAACCACCATTTCTGAGTTCTAGGAGTCAGTCTCCATTGTTGGTGCAGGAGGTGAAGCTACATGAGCATTTATCTCTCATGTTTTAAATAAAACCTCAGTTGTGCTTTATTATCTGAACCACTCATGCTGCTCTTTGAGGCTGCACTCCAGTGGTGGTTTGGCTAATAAAGCCAAATGAGATAGAAGAAGAGAAGATTTTTTTATTGATCCCATGCTGGGGAAATGCACTTGCAACAACAGCAGATACTCCAAAAGATAAAGATAAAAGAGCAATTGAAAGTATAAAATAGAAACACAAATAGGTAATAAAATAAAAATAGAATTAAATACAAAGTATATTCAGAGATTGTGTGTAGATAAAGAAGAAGAACATAGGGAATGGCACAGGACGTAAGAAATGGCATGTTCTGTAAGAAATAGCACCGATTTAATGTAGACAATTTGTTGTTATTTAAAATAGTTTTATCCAGCAACAGATTACATTTTTAGAAAAAAAGAATCAATAGAAATAGATAATGTGGAATATTGTTAGCATTTATTGTTCTAATTCAATTGATCTCGTCAGTGCACTGCCAAACCTGCAAACGTGTGAAATTTGTCTTCAAGCAAAGAATTCTACAACTCTGTTAATGGAAACATTACAGGAACGTGCTTCTAAACTTAACACAACCACACAGCTTTGGTAAGAAATCAAAAGACAATTCCACAGACCAGTAAACTTAAGTGTTGCTCATGTAACTTGCCTCAGTGTTATAAATTTTAACAGAATCATCACTGCTCAGAAAATAAGATTTACTGTGGCCCTTACAGATGATGATCACACCATGAAAAACTACTTTTTCCTTCATTGGCTTTAAAATTCTGCAATGGCAGTGGTGGGTGTCACTTGCCCTTACAGCCATGATATATCAACATGTATGCTTACATGCATGTGTGTGCCAAAACACTGCACTGCTTAAAAGCAAGCTCAAGTTTTTTTTCATGAAACTATAATACAATACAACTCCTGGTAGAAAACCGTAGTTATAATGTTGAATGATGCAGTCTGTCGAATGTTGCAGCACATGCCTCACAACAGCCAGCAGCAGATGCCCTTGTGAAGACGCCTCAAATGGATAGAGCTACCAAGGACACACAAGCTCATGCTCTTATTCTTAACGTCCACGCATTCTGCAATAATACACACCTCTGTGACTTACCCTCCCTCCCTCCCTCACTGTGCTCTGATTATAGAAAGACCACCACATCCATCTCTGTCGTACACTGACTGCCATGTTTATAGTCAAAACACACACATGAACATGAACACACAAACAAGCGCACAAAAAAATCTGCCTTACCTTTTCCATTTCATGCACTATCTGTCCTATTCCCACAGTCACAAATACAGAACACACACAGATTTAAGGGTCAGAGTGTGGTGTTTTGTATCCCACTTTCCTGCCTTCCTGCTCACCAGAGAGACAGATCAGTATCTTAACAATTTGAAATTACTGCTGGTTCTCAGGGCACATTCGGTGTGTGTGTGTGTGTGTGCGTGTGTGGGCATGTGTGTGCATGTGTATGCGTATAAAAGACCGAAGATTGCAGAGGATTGCAGATACTTGTTAAGTATTAGATGCTATTTTCATATCTTATATTTCTACATGTATTTTAAATACAATATATTAACCTCCTAAACATTAGCCCATAAACCTTCTGCCTGTGATGCACTTTCTTTAAAGTCAGTCAGAATAACCTTTCTATTGTCTTCTTTGCACCACTGCAAGATAATAAGACGTGTTAGCTTGCTCCAAGATTACAGTACAGAACAATATAATGTAGAAAAAAAGATAATAAGTTGATGTGATGAACCAAAACAGTATTGTTACACAAATTGCATGTGAATGATGTTATTCCATATGAGTGGACATATTGCACATGAAAAATGTATATAATTAAACAATACATTAATATATATCACATCTATTATTCCATATATTCCATATATATCTCTTACAGAAGCATTTTCCAAAGGTTGACTTAGTCTCAGGGAGCCTGGAAGTCAGTCACACTTGTGGGTGCAGAGATGACTGCTATTTAATAAAGTAATTTTCAATGCTGCACATTACGGATAATTGTTGTACATCAGTTTCCCTCAGGTAGCCCAGATAGCATATGGATGTGGGCTATTCCAGGCAATGATGCAGCCCTTCTGGACTTCTTGTTGCCTGAACAAAAAGGACGTGAGCCTAAAGTCGCCCACATGTAAAATATTTTTGGGCAATTTGTGGTGCTTTAGGCTAGGTGAAATCTGGATGTCAGAGTGGCCCAGTGGTTATTGGTGAATGTGGCCCAAATAATAAATTCGGGCCACCTTTGGTCTGCATGTGGTATTGCTATGGCTTACTTGTGGCCCAGATCTGGAAGACAATAGTGGACTGCTCAAGTGCCATCTTTCTTTGTGGTATGCTATACCTGTCTATGCTACCTGTGCTTTGTGGGAGTGAAGCCATGTTCAATGCAAAAAACTTAAATATAGAACCATCCAGAGGAGGTGTCATATGGACTTTAGCACCACTAGCTGACGGCTACTGCTGGTGCTGCTCTGCTCTCTCCTCCTCAGGGCTGCTGGATTGACAGGGGTTGTCCCCTGGTGGTAGAGAGGTGAGTGCAGGCTCATTGTCTAAAAGATATTTGCTGTTGATGTTGATGATTTGGGGACATTATTTATTTTCTGAGAAATGGTGGTGGAGTGCAGTAGTAACAGCTGGTCACAAATGATCCTTTATGTCCATCAGAGGCCCAGAAACTAGCCTGAGTTGAAAGTTTTGCAATGCAATCATATATCAAATGGTTAAATCCACCATTTTTAAACAACCATGATTAATTGACTGCATACTTTTTTGTCTTGCAGTTACAGCCCCCAACCAGAAGTGGTTGCTCCAGCACCCTCTAGCCTTTTCTATAAGAAATGTAAATTAATGATTAAACAACATTTACAGAAGCACAGATGTTTGTGCTGCATTCACACAATGTCTGCATGGATTAAAAGAAAAAAACATATCCCTAATCCTGATGTGTTCATGCATTATTCCAAACAGCTAATCCTCAGTGACCTTGTAGTCACACCAGATAAACAGCCTAGCTGCTTTTGTTGTGTAATGTATCTTTAACACCATTAGCTGAAGGGCTTGTTAATAGTGTTAATATTGGATTTTATTCAGATGAAATCATTTTGATGCATTTGCATCCACTCGACCACCAGCTTGTTGACATGTGCTATATAAAAGCATATATAAAATATATATATAAAATATATAATATATAAAATATGCTGTTTTTGAACATCCAAACCAATTTTTTTTCAGTTCACCACTGTTACAGAGATGTGGTCGCAGCCAGCTGACAGCAATCGAAAGCCGTTTTGCATATAAGAACTAATAAGAAGGGTTAGGGTAAGAAAACCACTCATCTTTGTATCACTATGCTTTACAGCAACAGTAAAACAACAGGTTACTTCAGACCAGCCATTAATGCAAGACCCCTGTAAATAGCCTACAATCGGGATAAGGTTTAAATTGTATTGCTTATGTGTTAAATTAATATGCTCTCTGTAAGATATTTCTGGGAATTGCAAAAAATATAATAACATAACCAGTGGCATCAAATGAATGGTGGCAAATAGAAAAACTATGAAAGACAAATTAACAGAGATGATTTGCTACTCCCTAAAGGCTAAATTATGGTCAATGTTAGCAAGCAGCAAGAACGGAGCCAACAGAAATGACACTGAATGAATAAAAACGCATTATGAAGAAAGTGGGAGCTGGTTTGGAGGTGGGTAACAAAACGGCCTGTGGAAGAAGCAGCAGGGGTAGGTGGGCTGAAGCCGCTTAAATAAGGTGCCTTGTTTGACCTTTGCCAATGAATGAGTGCAGGGGAGTCAGCTGAGCCATCAGCTAATGTGGGCTGGCTTTGAGATCAGCTGCTGTAGCTGTCAGGTGATCTGAGCTTGACTTTGTGGGCCTGTCTGAACTAATGCTATGCTCAATTTGTGCACGTTTGCTTAGAGCTTACAGATATGAATGAAACAGACAAAATGGAACACCACTGGAAATGGTTGGGCAGCGGTGTAGACAATAGTAGAAGTTACACGACCAAGACACGAGGGAAGAATTTCAACAATGACAGAACGTTTTGAAGAGAGACTGTATGAGTTAGTGGACTGCTGTTCACAACATGGACGCTTATGCTTCTTTCTTAAAAGGCACATTATCACAACTTCCTCCACTGTCACCATGTTTGTTATTGTCAGAAACACCCCACTCTGTACTGCCCTCTATACCCTATTGCTTAGCAACCATGCTAATGGAAAGGACACATTGAAGTATGTGGGCAGTGAAGGTTACATAGTTTCAAACTGACATATCTTGCTTGTAAATGCTCCAGACAATTGGCTGAATGCAGACATCTTTCTATACAACTCTTTCTGTGGTACTTATGATGGGAATTTACATTCACTTGTGGATCGGTGGTCATTTGGACATCAGTGCGTGAGACTGAGCTGAAGACAATAACGTGAGATTATCACTGGATTTTCATTTTCTTGAACAGCTGACACACACTGGACATATTGCAGGTCAATAATTTCATTCAGTTTTCTGAGAACTACTTTTATTACACTTGTTTGTCTGGGACCATGTACAAAAACATTAGATGCATTGTATAAGATTCAGCTACTAGGTATTTTCCATCTGCACTCCTGGGCCAGGTTGACACAAACACTACACGATACAATAAACAGGCACAATTGGATGAAACCCCGGCCTTCTGATTTTACTCGGGCGAACTGGTGATGATGTAATCTTCTCTCTGCTCATCAGCAGATCCCTACCTACTATTCTTTTTCTGCAGGTTTATTGACAACAGCTGCCAGCTTGTAGAGGTGACACAGTTATTTGGTTAGAGGAATTATTTTGAGCAGTATTGTAATTAAAGCTAGCGTTAATAATCCTGGAAAAGCTAGTAAGAGCAGGCAACAATTTGGAAAAAAATTCAACTGATACATCACACCCTCTCCCATTGGCCCTCTCATCAAGGCTACACACCCAAAACACATGAATATGCATTGACTGACAACTGCTAGAAGCTGACTTTTCTGTGATTTGTTTGCTAACTTCTGGCAATCGTCATTTCAGTGTTTAGTACAGTCCTACGAGGGCCACAGATATCAGAATTTTTTTTTTGGGACAAGAGGATTTGAACAAATAGGATTCAAAGTGTATCAGGAACAACTTACCACCCCTACCTTTAAACTGCCCACTGGACCAATGTACAGCACTGTTGCAACTCAGCTACCTGAGATGCTACTTACATGTGACATCAGTGGCATTATGGTTCAATTGGTGGCAGGAGATTGAAGCTGTGTCTCAATTCAGTGGCCCCATCATGCGGAGGAACCGGTCTAGGCAGCTGATATCAGCTGCGTCCTCCAACGGCTGCATTAACCACATCGGTCGAACAGAAATGAGACTGTCTGGGCTTCCTATTGCTTCACCAGCTTGTTCCACCGTTACAGCCGTCGTCTAGCAACAAAGCTATGGGCAAAAATGTTCTTTGGTGGAAACATGTTTTTTTTTTACATTTGTACCGTTAGCTGTTCAATTGAGTACTTACATTTAAAATAAATTCTTCAGGCGTTTTCGCCTCTCTTTTTCCCGCCCTTACCTCTTTGAAAAACAATTTGTCACTGGGGAGCACTGAATCATGGGATATGTTGGGACTGGAAGAATCTGACCGGTGGAGCCTTCATTGCATGGGGCTTGAAGGACACATTTGGAGGAGCCTTTGAAATGGGATAGCCTTGTCGCCTTGCAGCACATGAAGGATGCGGCCCCTAAATTAAGACACAGCATGAGAGACAACCAGGAGGGCACTTGCATACCTCTGCCAAGGCTAACCCCACTGGTGAAAGCAAACTCCTGGATACGTCGTATCCACTCCAAAATGTAATGGCTTTTTCTTGGGTCATGCCCAAAAATTGAAAGTGCTGACAGACAGACAAAAAAACAAACACAAATACATACATAACAAAGGCTATAGCCATAACCTCCTTAGCGGTGGTCATTTATCCAGGGCTATTGGGAAGAAGAGTTGGGCTTTGAAGGATGTAATTGGATTAAAACATATTTAAGGTTTAAATTTGTTTTATAATTACACTGTTAGTCAACTTTATTGTATTATATTGTCGGTTTTATTGCTACAATTAAAAGTCATTATTTATACACCATATGTCTTCTACATTCCGCTTGCTTTTTTTCCCCTTTGCAGGTGAATAAAACAGGACCTTAACTGCAAACTGCACATACACACTATGTGGTTAGTACAATTTATTGCAGTCAAACATACACATCAACACAGACTCATGCGCACACTTCATACACAGCTACTACAGTGTTCAACACATGCAAGCAGAAACCTATTTGTCATCATGGCAGCTTATGTTTCATGCAGCCACACATGGACCTGTCGGCTCGAATTAAGCACAGATACAATGTAACCTCTCAAACCAACAAACAAGCGCACACACACAAGCTGAGGTATTAGGGAGTGTTCACTGTAGTGCAGTGTCGGCCAGAGTGGAGGACGGATCTTTTCACAATATAAGTCATAGTAATGAACTCCTGCAGAACTCCCTGCAGTCTCATACTTCAACACACAGAGCAGCGCTCCAGCTCTGTGAGACAAAGTGTTGCTGTAAAACCACTGCATCTAGTTAAAGGAACATTTTGGTGAATTTTAAGTGCTCTCTAAAATCAAATTAAGAACATCTCTGTGTGATGTGTTTCTTTGCTTCAAGAGTTTTATGCTCCAGATCTAAAGCATCAGCAGCACTACATCACAATAACAAACCATCTTTTATTTCTTAGAGGTGCTGAATGACTTCCTGTGATCAGTGTGTGTCTGTCTCCTTGCTATACCCATACTGGAATATACTGACAGAAAATGTATTTAGTTAAAGTTACAGAAACCTCCTTGAGGCACTTAATGTCATGAACCCCATTCAGACCTGGTAGTAACATCCGTCCTAAGTTGTCAGCACTAAGTACACGTGTGAACACACACCTCAACGCGTCCTGAGATCCGAACACACTCAGATCACACTCAGAAAAGAAACGCTTTGTCAGTTTTTTAATACGAGTTGGTTCAACAAATGGAGATGGCTGCATTATGTAGAGGATGGTGACTGCGTTTTTTGTACCTGATAATTTTTGTAGATAGCATAAGGTTCAACAGCAGTGTTGTTAAGGGAGGCTTTGTAAACTAGCGACAGAACAAGGCAACAGAAAAATTCAACGAGCATGAGAGGTTTAAGCTTCACATGTATGCCATACAGAACATTTCAGCTCTAAAAAACACCCTAATTAATGCACTTTTGTCTGACTCTGCCTGCCAAGCTCAGAATACTGCAAGGTTAATCTGGAACTGATCAGGTCAGTGCTCTTGTTGGGAAAGAAGGGTTTTTTTGGGGGGGTGACAGCAGCCATGATGACATTTTATATAAAGTTATGCTGGAATGTGCCTACAACTCTGAAAAGAGATAACTGGCTTTCAGACACAATTCAAAATGTAGTCATTCAACAGAGTGCCTCGACTATTCACAGTGTCCCTTGCAATAAAAAATCCATACTATGGACTCACAACTGATGGTACCATGGATGTCAGCACAATGGAACAATTTTCATTGAAGCTGCAGTATGTGAACAGGTCTAAACGCCATCCACAAACCAGAGCTGTTTTCAAAGAAGCTGAAAACCTCATTAAACTATCTCTCCCCATCTCAGCTGCTCCATCTGCGAGAATACTTTCCACTCGGCACCGTCTAAAGACCTGGTTACGCACAACAATGACACAAAAGACTCACACACCTTGTTCTCATGCATGTTCATGGTGACAGTTTGGACAATGATGCTCCAATAAGGACCTTCATCAGCACCAACACAGAGTTGGAGTTTTGTAATGTAGGCAGCAAAACTTTTTTACATTAATTGACACATTTTTTTTTGTTCAATATTGCTGCTGCTCAGCATGAATTTGCCTCTGGAGAATGAGTTATGGCGATTTGTGTGTGTTCTTGTTTTCTGACTTTTGTCCATTTACCTATTGGATATTCATTTTTAACAATTTGCCAACCTATAACATTTTTATATTTAATCCCTTCAGCTTCTCTATAAAGCCCTGCACGTAGGAAAATGCATATGTGCATTTTAAAGAAAATAAAACTGTAGAGAAAGGCCTTTTCACTGCTCTCAAGAAATTACAGTCAGCATATACTTAAAATGAAGGGTTAGATTCCAACAGCTCTGCTCCTCTGAAAACTTTCTGTCTGCAAAACAGAAAAATGAAACTGTAAATAATTATGTCACATTAAATTGCAAGGCACAAAATCTGTGCCCAATAGCCCAGTGCCACATTGCTCTGAATGTCACCGCTTCATTAATTTCCTTTCAGCTTCCACAGTGAGACTGTAATCTTCCACTTAGCATTAGCAAATCATTCAGAGTTAATACCTGCTAATTGATTAGCTTGTTAATGAGCTGGTATGAGAAACTAACTTGCAGGATCAGGAGAAAGCAGAGAGGGAAGAAAACTGTTCATCAAGTGTTGTCACATCAGCACAGTGGATGTGGCACAGTAATATATGTCATTGTACTGGTCAAGCCTGTGGTTTTCATGCTGGAGGTACCTGCAGGCAGTCGACCATTACAGTAAGATATTGAAAGGCTTTCTGTTTTTAAATGGAGAAGGGGGAAAAATGGCTGTAGCACAACATGCACCAGCCTTTTTCTGGAGGAAATGTTGGCTTTGACAGAACAGAGAGATGAAGAGCTGAAGATTTTGTAGTGAAAATTGTCTCTCTTGCTAATCCCATTTCATGCAAGCTCAGTCCAGCTCTCTGGAATATTCTGAAAATCACACAAAGCGCTGGAGGAGGGAGGGGGGGACAGAGGAAAACCGTGGAGGGAAAGAAAAAAGGAGGCAGGGTGTGAGACTAAAAGACAGAGCGGTGGAAATGAGTCACAAGTGAAATGCTGCTGCTGCGGTCCATATCAAAGCGTGGATTGGACATGGTGCGCTCAGTCTCAACCCCCCATATTTCCAATGGGAGAGAGACAACAAGTTTAAGCCTCTGTTACACTTTAACGTCACGGACGCCTAGGTTCCTCCACAGCTGAAGTCTCACACATGTAATCTTCCCTGCATTTGAGCAGTGGATCCAACAATGGTGGCAGCGCCCCATACTGTGCTTATCCTGCAATATTCTGGAAGTGGCAGCCATATACAAACACTTCAGGCTGTGGGGGTGACAGGGTGGCCCAGAGATGATAGGAGCTGGGGCTACCATGTCTACTCTGGTGAAGTGCCTTTGGGCAGGTTCAGGACTGTTGGGCCTACCTTGACTCCTGACATTTCCCCATGTACACGGGTGGCTGTGCATCCTTAAAATCCTTGAAATGTCTTTGTTTAACAAATAAAAGCTCTTAAAAACATTTAATTGCCTTGAAATCAAATGTCATTAGTCTTGTTTTTTAGGCATTTCATGGTGACAATTTCTCCACTCTACCAGACTGAAGAAGAGGAATTATTAGTTCTGTTTTGTGTTTCATCATTCGTCTGTCTGTGGTTAAGTTTGTGGGTTAAATAACTGCCTTTCTAGTCAGTCAGCTAGGCAGTTTATGAAATAGTGAAATGTGAGTGTAACGAAAGGTGGCATTAAAATCAAAAGAACAGCGTCGAAAATCTTCAAGGCACTGGTTTGGTCATACATTTTATTTCAAGTGGCATTAAAAAGGTTTTAAGATGTCATGAATACGTGGTTGCACAATGGTAGGAATTATTTATGGGTGTATTAACATTTTGGGAGTAAAATTCTTGGAAAAACCCTTGATAAGAAGTCAAAGATACAAAGCTTTGCAAATAAATCTCAAGCTGTAGCATCACAAGTTCAGATGTGCATTTTAAAAGCAATGTTTAGAGATCTTACTGCCATGTACACTTCAGTGAGTATATCATACAGACTACTTTGGAAAATTGATTTCACAATCTACAGCTTAAATTAATTAACTTTTAGATGAATTGTGCAGTAATGGTACAATGTTTGGTTCCAAATGCAATGTGAATTTAGTTCAACTCAGGTCAAGGATATTGTCGAACAGTGGTCGCCAACCTGTTGATCTTAAAAGTTTTCACTGCCGATCTCTGTTCTGGACTCATCTTCCGGTCATGTGAAAACAATCAAAGCCCTGTGAAAACAAAGGAATGGATTCAGAAAGTGAAATGCTGGAGTGCTTTTACTTGGAAACAGGTTCGGGGAGTGTTACGTTTGTGACAAAGACATAAACATTGTGATTCACAGTTTTAATGTTTATCTTTTGAATTCATGTAACAAACATAAATGGTTGCAAAATTTACTGTATGCATTTCAAAATAAATCCGTTCCATTGTTTTTTTTTTCAGTGAAATCTTGGCAGGAGTGGAAGATGCACAGCTTCATACTGTGTAGTACAGGTATTTATTTGAGTACACAGGACTACTTAATAGAAATAATGCTACTGATAGAAATAGTCATATTTATGTGGATACTGAATATCACATTTATGTAAGTATTCAGACCTTTACTCAGTATAGTTGAGGAACTTTCGGCAGTGACTACAGCCTCCTGTCCTCTTATTACAGGACAAGCTTACCACACCTAGATTTGAGGTTTTTCTGCTGTTCTCCTCTGTGGATCCTCTCAAGCTTTGTCAGGTTGAATGAAGACAGTCTGTTCCATTTTCAGGTCTCCAGAGATGTTTTGGTTTAAGTCAGGGCTCTGGTTGGATCACTCAAGGACATCCACAGATTTGTCCCAGAATGAATGAATTTGTGAATTTCCCCACTGAGGGACAATAAAGGAAATCTAAATCTAAATGTGTTGTCCTGTGTTGTCTAGGCTATGTCGTTAGGCTTGTTGTCCTGTTCGAAAGTGAACCAACCTTTGGCTCATTCTGAAGTCCTTCTGAAGAGTTCAGAACTAGGTTTTCATTAAAAGTCTCTGTCCATTAGTCCATTCAGTTTTCCCTCAACCACATTCAGTCTCTGTGTCCCTGCAGAATAAAAATATCACCACAGCAGAAGGCTGCCACCACCATGTTTCACTGTTGGGATGGTACTGGGCAGGTGCTGCGTGCGCCTGGTTTTCTCAACATATTGTGCTCAGAACTCAGGACAAACACGTCCGTCATTGTTATCAAAGTGGAGAATCTTGTTTCTCACAGTCACAGAGACTTTTAGGCTTCTGTCTGCTATTAAAGCCAGATTAGTGTACTGCTGCAGTGATGGTCATTCTTCCGTAAATTTCTCTCATCTCCACACTGGATCGCTAAGGCTCAGTCTGAGTGACCATCAGGTTAAATATAAAGGGCCCATTCTAGGATAAAGAAAACAACAATTCATACAATTTAGATGAAACACACCGGTGAAAACATCACTGAGACTATTTTATATTAGAATCCCTAAATCTTACACACTGGACCTTTAAATAATTATTCCAGTGAATAACTGTGGCTTTTGTCCCTAACATGTGGGAATGAACATGTCTGGGCTGTGATTGAATCACTTGACAGCTATAAGGGACAGGAGGTATAATAATAATAATTAAGAATAATTACAGAGAGTCAAAATTCTGAATTTAAGAACCAGCTTTTAAAATCAATCAAGAAATGATCCTTAATAATATACATTGTTTAAATGATTTAAAAGGTTTTATTTAAGTACTAGGTTCAAGTAAAAGTAGAGTAGTCATCAGTATCATGTTGCTAAATTGGCATAAAATGTGCACACACACACAAAGAAGGAGACATGCACGCACACAACTGCTTTAGCCCATTATCCATTCACTCCACCACACTAAGCTCATTATCATTTTCTAAATATCTTTTCTGGTGTCCTGAAGAAAATCTGCAGGTGTTTTTTCCACCTCCATGTGGGAGACTCCACTGTAATTATACTGACACACATACACATACACACCATTATTTACCCAGCCGTCCTTCAGCACAGGTGACCTGTGAGTAAACTTCAGAACGTCACATGCATTAGAGATGAGAGCCTAGTTCATGTTTATCGCACACAAACACACACATGTCATAATATGTCCTGCAGATGTACAACAACAGTAACGGACTAATTGTAGCTGAACATGATGGAGTGCTGCGATGCTACTGTGATGAGAACCTGAGCCTAGTCTGAAGCTGTAGCTGCTGTCTCTTAAAGGAAACATTACTATATCAATAGCAAGTATCTTTAAATGTCTGTTCCAAGTCTGAGGTCAGTGTTTTTTAGACGATCACTGATGATAATTCATTGATTACTGCCTGATTATCTTATAAATATCTTTTCTTTTTTAGGTTTTTCATGTTTTTATATCACACTTTCATCATAATTGTGACAATGTCTTAACAGAACACATAATACATGACTTGTCTTACTGAAATGTGTTCTTTATTATATCATTAATAACATATGTATTGCGAAATTGGGCGAGAGGAGGGATACAGCCTGACCTGGTTGCCTGGGTGACACATGAAGAACTCACTAATTGTAATTTAGAGTCAGTTACAGAAAACTGCTGCAGGCTAACCAGTGGTGAGATTCAGTTTACCCAATGATAATAAATGATAATGGTAATATAATTAGGTTGTTATCATTACAACTGAAAGTTCATCAGTTTGTAAAAATAAGATGAAAGAATATATATATATATGTATAAAGGTAATTGGTAAATTTGGCTTGCTGAAGACGGTTAAGAATTTCCAGAATTAAAGTCTTCTTGCCAAACTAACTATACTCAAGCTAACTGTCATTCGTCAGGTGTTCTGACATGTAACGTGATGCAGTGGAAAAGACAGGCTAAAGCTTTTGGATCTGCTTTTCTGTAATGTCCCATGTGAATGTATGAACACTGCAGAGTTAGAGAATGATCAGCCTCAACTCTCTCCTCACACTCCACTGTGTATCACGAACACAAAGATTGTGTCCACAAACACGTGTGTGTGTGTGTGTGTGTCCCTCGTGTAATTCCAACAGCGGTTCTTGGCTCTTTGCAGTATCTCAGCCACTGTTATCTCTGTATCCACATGTTCTCTCTCCCACTCCCACTAAGATCATTGGCTGTCTGTCAAATGATACCAAACTTGGGGATCACACAAACACACACAGACACACACAAACAAACACAAAATGGGATTAGAGTTGCAGCACTTTTTGTTAATCTGCAGCACTGCAGTCAGTTCACTGTCAGTATGTTTGGTCAGTTGGTGGCTGATGGTGTAAGTAACTAGGTGCATGGTAAATAAGAAGGTGGCAGCAGTTACACAGTCACTCAGAGTCTGACTGTTGTTGACTGATAACAAACAGCAGCAAATGCAGTGTAATGGACTAATTGTGACAGATTGATGGGATAATTAAGTTTAAAGACAAGAAAATTAAAGGTCACCGACGAATCCATTAGATTCATCAAAAACAAAACAATTAGCTGAAAGAAACATGTGCTTGCTGGAATTATGGGACAATTCTTTGTATTTTATCTTTAGTTTCATATCACTTGTTGGCATTTAACTCATCATCCATTTAAAAAAAATGTTGT
This sequence comes from Paralichthys olivaceus, assembly GCF_024713975.1. NCBI lineage: Eukaryota > Metazoa > Chordata > Actinopteri > Pleuronectiformes > Paralichthyidae > Paralichthys > Paralichthys olivaceus. Next base: position 5,990,878 of record NC_091101.1, read on the forward strand.
TACTGCCCTTAGTTGCAGTACTGAATTATGTTTTACCCTTGTCAAGTATTATATTTTTTCTAAAATTGTTCAATGGTTTGTTCTTCTTTCCTCTATATTTTTCTACATTTTCACACTTGGATTAACTTGTGTGTCACTTCATGAAGCGACTTGGTCTGTGTTGTGCCATTTCATCAAATGCAAATATTCCACCTAAGAAAAAGATTAAAATGATGTGGGTTTGAGTTATAGTGGCTCAGCTTGAGGTGGTAATGATTGTCTTCAGTTGCATATAGTGTGCAAAACATTGTGTTATTATCTACTCTTATTTTTACAAATCTTTTATTCTGTTAATGGGATTTTTTAGGTCTCATCCAAACATTATTTGACGGACCTCAGTTGCAGTGGTTGTGATTGAAATTGATCTGTTTCAAGTCAGTTCACAGGGATGCCTGTTCTTTGAAACGGATTCCTTTACATCGTTGAAACCTTTGTCACTGAGCTCTGCTGAACAACAGTTATGTGTGATAAGAAAACTGCCGGATTGTGTTTTTCAACACAGAGACTAAAACATGAAAGTGGCAGCAGCAGTCAGCTGAGGTGAGTTTGGAAGGGAAAAACATGGCCAGTGAGATCTCAATCTCGGTTTGATCATCTGATCAAGACACAAGAAGCAGCCGTCTTTATCCGTGTGAGAACAACACAATATGGAAGGTGCCTGTGTGTTAGGGCCTGTCCACTGTTGACTGTCTTGGCTGCATTGTGTGTGATGTTCATGCCAATAAGCCGGATGGAGAAAACAGAAATAGCTCAGATCAGGAGAGGCTTTGCATGATGATGATCTCATGGCACTCACAGGACACGGCCAGCACACAGTACATGAGCCAAAAAAGCATCAACTGTGCCAGTGAGCTGAGGTTTTGATTGTGGGGAGTCTCTGCTCAAACAACTGATGTAAGATCAAACCAGAACCACCTGAAAACTGTATGCTGTTGTGAAAGAAACTGACAAGTGAAGGTTAAAATTCTACTAAAAAGTTCACAGTTCAAAGTTGAAGCTACAATCTTGTCTTTGCAACGTAAGATACAAATGACTTTATCTCAACTTACAACCGTCTTTTTTTTTTTTTGAAGCTCAGCTCTGATTGGTAAAATTAAAAAGGTGATGTCGCCAACTTTTTTTAAAAAGAGAGAACTGTCCACTTATTGGATATTAGATACTTACCAGAAAATAAAGCACAGACATTTCGAGAAATGTGTATTCGCAGAGATCCTGGATTAAAAATATAAAGACTGATGACATGACTGCTCTTTAAAAGTGAATCCAAATCAGCTCACTGGTGTCTGGCTGCAGGAAATGTCATAAACCCCACCTCATCCATGTTAGTAAATGAGACATTGACCATACAAAATAATGAAAGTATAAGTAAAATCTTTCTCGAAGATAGTTTATCAAATAAGATCATCTTAGGTAACTTCTATCACTGTTTGTTCAAGTGCAATTTTTTCTTTTGACTTTGGTTTGAATTAGTCATTTGATGCTTTAAATATAGAGTGAATCATCACGATTGACAGCTAAGAAGATTGAGAGATTATTCTTATTGTAATTATTGTAATAATGCTTATGAGAGGTATAACATGCACAAAAAATACTGAGTGCAGCATTTTGGTCAATGGTTAAAATGGTCATAAAATGGTATTATAACCATACTATTGAAGGTCACATGGCATAAAGATCATGTGACCTTCAAATATCCAGAGGGGCCAGAAACCAGAGTTAAGGGCAGTTATTTTTTCATAGCGAGTGGAGGAGATTGTATGACTCAGAGGGATGGAGTGATATCAGTTCCTGAGATACTAAAAAAAATGCAATGCATAAATTCAGGAGAAAAAGTGGAATGATAAAGTCAGACAAAGATATAGACACAAAGTCAAAAAAGGCTCGAAGATAAGTGCGAATAAAACGAGTTGCAAATAGGGAGACAGAACAGCAGATGAAGAGGGCGATGAGAAAAACAGACGATGGAGCAAATAGCCGTCGCTTTTTATCTATCAAATGCACACTGGGACGTTTTCAAGCCAAAACGTTCTCACTGGAGACGAGTCGACAAAGAGAGAGCTCGGGGACATAGCCTCCCAGAATCAAAAACTTCATAGACAAACTTCCACCTCTCTTGATGAGCTAAAGGGATGACGGCCAGACAAAGAATGAGGGAAAAGACGAATGCAAGGACATTCACCAACAACAACAACTTTAAAGAAAAGCAAAAACTTCCTCAGCAGTTCTGATGTCTGTTTGGGTCTGTTTATCTGAGCACCACAGGGGCAGCACGAGGAAAAAGAGATATCTGCAGATAGAGCACCTCTCGTCATCTCAATGACTCCTCCTAACCTCACTGTCACTGATATTCACTTCCCTCCATTTTGCCTCATCTCAATGACTCCTCCTAACCTCACTGTCACTGATATTCACTTCCTTCCATTTTGCCTCCTCATCCTTCCTCTGTCCTAAATGTCTCACCTGCTTTGCCTCTGCGACTTGTCTTTGTTCAACTTTGTTTAACGCCTCTCTCTCTGACACCCATACATTTAATGTCTCCTGATAATAACACGTTTGTGTTGTTTACACAGAACACTGCACCACACTCTCTCACCAGTTAGCTGTAGATCAATTGATGGCATATTTACTCAGGTGCAGAGGTCATTAGACATGGCTCAGTTTTAATAGGGTTTCAACATACTGGTGGGGGCCAAAACACTGACGGGAGGTAGGGATGAAGTGCACGACACAGAACACAAACACAAAAATGTATGTGTTGTGACCTGTGAGGAGGTTTGTTAATTTGTTTTTACTTTGAGGTGTAGAGTCTGGTGTAGGGTGAGGTGGTTGGGTTAATTTCATCTTCAGTGGACAACTCGTAATTTAACTACTCTCTTGAAGGATGGGATATTCAGTTATTTGTGATATGCAACTTCCCCATTACATGTCACTAAGTCCCACACACTGAACCTTAGCCTAGTTCACGCAACATGATCTTTTGCCCGATTTGTAATCGCTGTTGAGTTTTCAAGTTGCCACGCAACACAGAATTGAGTGTGTTAGGTGTAAAGCAAGGTGGTGGGGGTCCCTTTTTAGTGGACAACTCAACACACTGGGCAGCAGAACACACCTGAGAGACCAAGGACTGGTCAACCTAACAGACCTCTGATGAAGACAGGTCTCTAGAGACAGTGACCCAAAGCAGGGACTCTTTTTCACTTCACCTTGCACAGGCATCACTTCTGATCTGAAACCAGATGACAGCGTCTCAGCTGGCCGAGCTCGGAGCCTGGCGAGACTGGAGGGGACGCCCCAACAGACTGTGTTGTGTTTCATGTGCCCACTGGTGGAAGACATCAGGAAGGCTAAAACATGTGAGTAATCCATCACCTCTTTAGTTAGGTAGTCTTCCTGCACATACATATGTGAGTCATGAAATTCTAAAAAACTGCATACACCGCAGGGACTGAAATAAATGTCATCAGGTTAACGTGAAGGAGCTAGTAATAGGAATAGGCCTAACATTAAAAAAGTAGCAAGCCAGACAGAGTTCAGTTCATCTCGTACCAGAGCGCGACAATATTTGATCCCAAAACTAGTGAATCAGGAAATACCAAACCAAGGTGCAAGGGTTATTGAGTGCAGATGAGATCCAGGATCTGGAGCACATGGGTCAAAGTTCAGCATGAGGGAGTTGACGAAGTAACAAAAACAAGTAAGAAAAATCAAAATCCAACAAAGGGTCACGCTCCACACAAAAGTAAGTTTAACATTCCAAAAAGCAAGGAAGTGGTGGTTGGACCAGAGCTTAATTGTTAAAACATCTGAGTAGATGATTGAGGTGGAGGTGAACTGTGGGATGAGTAGCAGGGATGAGCAGGAACTGGGGGTCACACACACAGGGGACAGAGCAGAGCATTAACAGGAGTAAACATATTCCATCCAAAGAGTGATTTGAAAATCAGAAACTAAGTCAGAAGTCCATCATTTCAACAAACACAGCATCAGCATCATCACCTCATTCCATTACCCCTTTAAGCTATTGATGCACAATTGTACATTCCAGGTAACAATACCTTCCTGCTCACGATGCTACTACTCCCTCCCACCAGCTACATCACCAAGGTCCTCCACAGCATATCTTTTACATGATTCATATGTGTCCTATAAAAGTCCTGGGGAGGCTGCTTTCTGCTATTTTATGCCCTTTAACTGTGTAGCACAGTGCCCCTGGATGTTAGATTGGAAAACTGGATCAGTATTTCTAAAAGGAAACTGAAGACTTATCTTTTTTAATTTTGTTCATTTTAATTTATTGAGGCATGTTATTTTGCTTTGTGAAACACTTTGGAATTCCTTATTGTGCTCAATCAGTTTGAAGTCTCGAGAGAAAGAAAGAAATCCCCTGTAGCTTCTCCCGTTCACCAGCCTTATCCTTATTCTGTCTCCCATTAATACCCAGGCCAGTCCGAGTTAGATAAATTGATGCTGCAACAACCGTAATCTCTGCAGGGAACAGTCATAATGGTACAACTCGTTTGAATTATATTTGGAGGTCTTGGATACTCAGACGTGATATCATTCGCTCTAACACCTACATTAAAGGTCCCCCTGAGGAGTAGTTTTGATATGGAGCAATGCTTTTATGAGTGGGACTAGATAGTGTTGGTAGAGTGCAAGCAGGTGAGCTGCACATCACCCTGCTGTTTGTTTCATGCTATTCCACCAATCTCTAGTTGGTGGCCATTACATGCCAGCGAACGTAGCATCTTTCACTATGAAGTGACAAATGCAGTTATACAACCAGAAGATTTTGCTGGAATTTACTTAAAAGGTGAAGTGTGTCTGATTTAGGGGATCTACTGTATAAACAGATATGGAATATAACTTTCATCATTATTTTTTTCATCTGTGTATAATCACCTGAACTGAAAGAATGTTACTTTAGAATGAGCCCTTTATATGAACATGTGGAGTGGGTTCTCTTCTTCGGAGTCCCCCATGTTGGTCACCCATGTTTCTACAGTAGCCCACAATGGACAGAACAATAACTGGCATATTTGCAATTTTAAATTATCCAACCTATTGGAAATCTAGTCGTATTTCCAGATCTGCACCAAATTTAGCCAATCAGAGTGCAGGACAGGGTGAAGGTACATTTACTGATGAGATGCCCTCCGGATTTTTTACACTGCCTATTTGTGTAATCAGGGATATCAAGCAATACACATTAATTCAAGGGACAGAGTAACACAAACTTGTTGCAGCTTTTACTGCATCAGGCTCAGGTCCACCTCAACAGGGGCTGAAAAAAATGCGGCCAGAGCTACTCTTGTTTCATGTCTCCATCAGCCTGATGTGTCATTTTTTCATAGGATGTAAATCCTGTTAACAATATATAGCTGGGCATAGGATTTACTGTATGCCCATAATACAGCACCCTATAATAAACTGAGCAAAGAGTACAAATTTGACTTGTGTTTCAAAGGGGTAGCTCTTTCAAATACCTTCTGGAAATCAACTTTTTAAAACACAACAAAGTGAAATGTGTAGAAATGTAATTTTTAGAAGAAGGTTTTCTATTTTCTTGCCTCCACGGGGTGACAAAATGATCTCAGCCCCTCTTACATCTTCCAGTGTTTCAACACTCCCCTCTGCTCTCACCTTTTCTTCCTGCTCCATCGCTTCATTGATCAAAAATAAATAAAAATACACATCACAAAGAACAAAAGAGCCACTTGGGAAATGTGCTGACGCCCGACTCAAAAACAAATGGGATGCAACAATATTTGAAGAGAAAGGCTCAACAGGGAATAAACGACACACAAAGACTCTGAATTCCTCATGTTCAAGTACACGCGAAAGTACGAGTCTTAGTCAAAAGTATGCACCTTTAACTTCTGCTAGCAAGCTTTGTGTGTGTGTGTGTGTGCGTGTGTGTGTGCATGTGCTAAGAACAACACAGTAGGTGTGTATCTATGATCAGTAGTTCAATGAGAGGAAGTCAGAGAAAGGCTACAACAAAACACACACACATTCTCACACAAACACACATCACGTATACAGAGATGCAGACGACACAATAACAAGTCAGTAGCTTGACTCTTGGGGGAGTTGCCTTAATGTGTTTTTCCGCTAGCCTTCCACTCATCTTTTTATCTCCCCTCTTTTTATTTCCTCCAGTTGAGTCTGACTGTGGCCCCAGAGTGGATTTGAAACCGTCAACTACTTGTCATGGACCCATAAACCTTTTGTTCAGCTGTCACATCACACACACACACACACACACACACACACACACACACAGAAAACACTCCCAAATGCTTGCTCACATACGCACATCTTCACATTTATCTCCCACTTTCTTCCTTATGAATGTCACCAGCACAACCATCCATCTCCCCTTAAACAACACTCATATAACACCCAACATCCATGGAAGCCAATCTCTCCCTCTCTCTCACTCTCTCTCACACATATAGACACTCACACACACACACACACACACACACACACACACACACACACACACACACACACGCACACACACACTATGCAGTCATGTCTGGTTGGGGAATCAGCCTCGATGTTCTCAATGAGGTGCAGCATGTGTGGTGCTGTGTTGGACAGGGCCGCTCACAGAGGTCAAAGGTGGAAAGTTGCTTGAACTGTTCGTCTCCCATGATCTTAACTGCATTTAACTTTACCGTAATAAATAATTCACACAGTAGCTCTGAGGCTGAGTGTCCCAGATGACATCACAGGAAAAGAGAAAAATTGTTTCTATCGTGATAACACTAAAACGTGGAGCAGTGAATCAGTAGATTTAAGATAAAGGGTCAGTGCCTGTATTTTACTCAGTGTTAAGTTAAGTTAGTATTAGAAGACAAACAGGAATCAGTGCTAGTGTCAGGAAGCACGTTTAGGGCGGGAACACAACCCAAATTAAATTGTTTGTGCCAAATGTTGCAATGTAAAGAAGTTATTTATTCTAGTTTATTTTACTTTCTTTTCTTACTTTTTTTTTTTTACATAATGTTCTGAAAATTTAAAGGAGCTGCTGTTCTTGTACCAGAATCTCTTAAAGTGAATTCATATTTCATACATACAGTTCATACATTCCACCTTCTGTAATGGAATGTGGGATCAGGTAGTCGGCATGTACAGACCTCTCAGCGGTTTAAAGTACTTCAAAGAAAACACACATGCACACAGCTATCATTATTAGGACTTTGCATGGATGAAACCTTATCCCTTACCTTCACCATGATCAGTACACGCCTAACCCTATCCTTAACCCAACCACGATTCACAACTTACCACTAACTTTAACCAGGACCTTAGAAATGAGGCTTTGCGTCATTGGGACTGGGCTTTGGTCCCTTTGAGGTCTACTGGTTCTGACTAGGTCAGTGTTTATTAAAGATCTTTTTATTACTTTTCTGTATCCAATTTTAAAGAGCAGTGAAATTGTGCTTTCCTGCAACAAAAAGAAAAAACAGCTCGTCACACCTCTCAAGGGTTTGTTCTTGTTCTATCGTCAAATTCAGGAAACACAGAGAGGGCATGATCTACTAAGATCCCAAATAACGAGAGTCAAATTGCATGTGCATCATCACAGATTGTATGTTTGGTCGGTGGACATTTTGTGGTTGAGCTACTCAAATTGATTGTGTAAATGATAACAGGTGCAAAAATGGTAGAGGCAGTGCTATTTAAATGAGTGGTTTGCGTGCGTTACTGGTTTCTGCCATGGAACATTACGGCGAGCAGAGTGAATTTAATTTAATGCCATGGAATTGGAGGTGTTAGTGAAACAGGCAAACAAACATGTTGTTGAGCTACAGCAAAGAAATATTAATAAACTCGAAGAAACGTGATGTGGTCCCACAAAGGAGCAGCCGGGGAATGGAGAGGGAGGAGATAAACACACTGGAGACAAGCGCAACATCTGAAAAAGAAAACCCCAGCTAAAAATGTAATGTTGGCAAAAGAGGTGAATACATGATGAATGTCAATGTTAATTTTCTTTAAGCTTGAGGTAAATGTTCTGTTCTTTAGTGGCTGTGAATGCTCAGTTTTGTTTGGCTGCAGCCATCCTTGCATAACCTGTGCCGATTAGCACCTACCTTTCAAACGTACTAAATATGGACGCAGTCACAACCACCGCAATTATTTTCAGGCTTTGTAAATCACATTGCATGTGCTCAATTAAAGTATTTGCATGTACTCCTCCCTATATGTTGGGCACTAGGGTAGAAACACCCGATATTGCATTTCATTAAGGCAAATGCACTTAATGAACAGTGCATGTTATGCTGCAATCCTCAGTGTGCATCGTTAGTAGATCAGCTTGCATGTTTTTTTGCAGGTGAAATCAAGTTTGCACAAGTTTTTGCACACGCAAACCTTTAGTAGATCAGGCCCAGAGAGATTTTATCAGTAGATATCTTTCCCTGAAAAATAAAAGAAAGGAGGATAACATCCCAAAGAATGGCCTTTCCTGCATAAGCTCTTCTGCAACTAACTCTCATCGTCCTCCTCCATTATAACCTCTTTGTTTGACTCTGACCTCTCTTAGACTCTTTAAGTCGAAACCTGGTGACTCGACCCGATCCTTATCTGGCTTCTTCTGCAATATCAAAGGGGGTCAGGTGTTTTCCTCTCTGGGCTCTTTTCTCTCCTCCTCCTCTGGCTCTCTCTCTGTGGGTGCAGTTGTATTAACAAAGAAACTACGGATAATAAATCTTTGGTTTTACAAATAACTTCTTTGTTATCTGGCTCAAGTGCTGCTGCTGATTCCTCTCCCAGTGTTTCTTACCAGTGGGTATTGTTGCACCAGAATACTTCTCCACTAAAAAAAATATCATTTATATTCAAATGTGTAATGTGTATGTAAATTCAGCTCAGCTTAGACTACAGCTGATTATGTCATTTGAACCACACAAACTCAGCATGTTTTCACTTGTTGAGAGGTCACCTCCATGTGTGTTTCTTTCTCTGAAGTAAAGGTGGGAACACATTGGGAACACGTTGATCATTTATTGTCAGAAAACTCCTGCAGGAGGCGGTTTCAGAGGGTTGTCAGACTTATAAGATGTGTGACCCCTACCAGTGGCAGTTTTACTTGCCTTAAAGGTTCAGTTCAGGTTCAAATAAAATAAAGAATATGATATAAAGAAAACAACAATTCATACAATTTAGATGGAACACACCAGTGAAAACATCACTAGGATTATTATAGATTAAATTTCTGGCAATAGATCCCTTTCACCTAATCCTACACACTGGACCTTTAACTTTAACAAATAAAGGATATGTTGGGTCAGTTTAATAATCTCCTGCCAGTAGGTATGTTGAATTTTGTACTTTTTGCATTTGCATATAGAGCCAGTGAAACACAAGTAGGTAGGCACGAATACAAATTTGCCCAAAGCAGTGTTTTGGTCTTTTGTCCAAATTCCAACTCCTTTTTGGAAAACTGAGCATGAACCTTTGGCAAAACTCAATTCAGCGTAAAGATGCTCACAAACTGTCTCAGTGTTGATGTGTAGACGAGGATAGAAGAGTTGATAGCTTGTGGATTCTTTGTTGATAGTTGATTGAACATTTTTTCTAGGCACCTGACTGGCCATCATGGCTTTATTGTTTCAGTTATATTGCAGTTACAGTCCCCTCATTTGCATCTACAACCCATTTGGCTTTAGACTAAATTGAGCCCAAGTACCTGTTGAAAATATTGAGACAAAAATACAGAAATAATTACATACAGAAATCTAGAAATACAGAAGTAAATAAAACTAAATAAACAGGGTTATACAGTCACAAATACATACATACAGAATAAATGTAGAAATAAATGTGTAACAGTGTAAACTGTTTAGTATTTATTATTATATTTATTTCTATTTTTATATTATTGAATCATTTAATGATTTGTTTATTTATTTTTAATCAACCCTCTCAATTTGACTCAGAACTTGTGAAACAGTCAGATGATTATGACACTGTCTCATCTCTTCTCACAATCTTACTTTGTCACAATGACAACTTTTTTTCAGTGCATTCTTCATCATCTCTTCCTACACACTGTCTTCTCTTCACACTAAACTCCCGTTTCAACCTTATCTCCTCTGCACTTATACTTCTTTTAGGAGGCCTCTATAAAGCATCAGACTTTAAAGGATTGAAACAGAAGAGCTTTTTATGATGTTATTAACTTTTATGGAAAAGATGAACAGTATATGGTTCTGTGATCAGAACGTTCTGATGCTGTTAACAACTCTTTTAGGGAGGTCTTTTCTGGTACAATAAATGGTCCTCACATCTCGAGACGTCTTTGTAGCTTTGATTAGTTTTCACTCTTGTTATGGAAGATGAGGATTAAAGTAAATTCCACTGCTTTTTTTTTACGAAAAACATAAAAAAGAATAGACTGTAACTGCATAATTATAAAAGACTTTTAGATGAACGATGGTTTGTCATCGTTGAACCACTATGAGTCCTATAGCTGAGGTAAATGAATACTTTTGGTGATATTGTCTGATGCTGTAGAAGCCCCTGTGTGTGTGTGTGTGTGTGTGTGTGTGTGTGTGTGTGTGTGTGTGTGTGTGTGTGTGTGTGACAATTATTTATGGGATTCTGTCTGTGCCTCAAGCAGAGCACAGAAACAGATTATATATATTATATATATCGTTGCTTGCAGTAATCTCTTGGTAATTGCACTGTTCTGTTCAGGTGCGATCATCACTTATTCATTACTCATTTCTTACACTGCACTGTTATTTTCATTCTTTTATTTAATAATTTTTATTCTGTAATTTCTTCTTAATTGCTTATTTTTATACTGTCTTTTGCGTTTGCATTTGTCAGGATGGCTTTTATATTTTATGTAAAGCACTCTGAATTGCCTTGCTGTTGAAATGTGTGATACATATTCTTTCCTTTCCTTACAGTTTATAGTTTATTATGTTAATACATATGTGAGACGGTGGACTCTTATTGAAATTCTTTCTTTTAACTATTAACTTTTCGGGTATTGCTGCTTTTTGCGCATAATTGTTTAGTAAAAGTAATGTGTGATTTTTCTAGTTTTGTATTTTCTAGCTCTTCTTCAAGTGCACCTCTTCTTGGCTTCATTGACCAAATGCCCCGTCTCCATCCTCTGAACTGCGCCACCAGTTCATCTCACGTCACCTCCTCCATCTTCTGTCTCCTCTCTTGACCTCTATCCACATTGTCTCTAGCCTCTAACCCCCCCCCCCCCCCCCCCCTCAATTCCCCTCTTCTGTCTCAATTGTGTCATCTGTTATTTTCATCTTGTCCCATCGCCTCCTTGATGTTGATCTCGCTGCGGAGAAAAACGAAATGTGATTTTGTCTGGCACTGAATCAGTCATATTCTCAGTGGTGCGTTCAGGCTCCTGTGCTTCTTGGGACTGGGAGAATGTGGGCGTCAAAAGTGAATGAGTAACTTCAATAACTACTATTGAAATTCCCTTGAGCAAGTAAGCTGGCCTTTCTTCATTGCAGCTGATCTGAGGTCAACAACAGAGGACTGTGGTTGGATTGAACAACTCTCAGTAGTGAATGTTTGTAAATGCATGGAGTTGAAATGAGGTTTTGCTAGAAAACACTCCTGGATATACAGTATCAAGGATTTGAATTGAAATGAGTTCCTGGTTTATGTGGAGCAGTGCATTAAAAGCAAAGACTTATAAGAATGTGATAGACCCTTTAGAAAATCCCTCTGCTACATAAAGGCTTCAGAGCAGAGGAGAAAAAGAAGCCCTCCTCACCGAAAGGCCCTGGATCCAAAATAAACTGAGAGAAAAGGTGAAATAAAAAAAACAGAGCAGAATGTGGGCCCAGATCTAATGCCAAACTTAACAAGGCCCCTGTTGAGATGTGAGACGGACAGAGAAGGTAGAGAAAGAGGATTTTGTTTACTCTATGCAGGAATGAACGCTGGAGGAACATGGATCACTGTGGAATGCATGAACTTTGGAATTATTTGATTTCATCAGCTGGAGCCATGCAAGAAAGAGGGAGAGAGAAGCATCAGCCACAAACTACTGAAGATGTATTCAAAACAAACCAATGTATATGTCTGCGCAGGTTTTTTCATTAAGACATGGAGACTGGTGATAAGGTTGATAGGAGACTTTAAATTGCCGGCCCTGCGATACGCTGGTGACCTGTCCAAGATGTACCCCACCTCTTGCCTTATGTTTTGATTTGCAGCAGCTCCCCTGCGACCCTCAAAGCATAGCGGTAAAGATAGGGATGGATTGACGGATTTTCTTGGTTTGACCATCAGTTGTTGACCATACACAGATGCTGATACATCTAATAGCACATATTGAAATATAAGACTAATCAGAACTCTGCTGGAGACAATTTTCTTCTTCTGGACGTCTCTGAATTTTTATTGAATACCCTGGTCGAAGTGGTTGACTGTGGTGGTCTGGGTTTAAATCACCGCCAGCAATTAAACACTCAAGTCAACATTGTAGATGCTTCACCGTAAATCTGTCGATGTATTTGGGAAGTTCCATTAAAATCAAGTAGAGAAAATGTTTTGGAAATGATTTAGAATTGCTGCTCTTCAAAACAGACACACTCATGTCACCATTTTTTCCATTAGCTTCTTAGAGGGAAGCTAAGGGTGGTGGTCGTCTGGTCGAAGCTGTGGCACTTTAGATCATATCCACATTAGTATATTTTAAATTTAAAAAGCATCTCTTTTGCAACATTTACATCGAACTCTCAGACTTTTGGGAATGCTGCTGGCAGGGATGTTGGTTTGTAGTCTGGAAGGACAGGAATGGACAGGAACAATGACAGACAGCCACATGTGGTTACTGACTGATTCTTATGAGTCACATAGTACAAAACTTTTCCTGATTCATCATTGGTCTGGATGCCATAGGATAATTTCAGTGTAAAACGAAAAAAAATGAAATCTGTTATTTGTTCCAAAACCAAAAATGACAATAGGCCAGATATATTAGTTCAAATCACTGCTGTTTATACCCCCATATAACGAGTGACAGATTATGTATATATATGTATAACAGTGAGAGATATAAAACTTCAGTGGGCTGGTCTGAGGCATAAAACTCCCGGGCTGAAAATGAGTCCCACTCCGGCCCTGGCTCCCTGGTGTCTGCCCGGGGGTTTGTGGCGCTGTGTAGCTGGGCTGTTGGCACTTCAGCTCCGTGCCTGCGCTTTTTGTTTCAAATTAAAAAACGTCTGGATGGAGATTGTAAAGTTGTTAGTGTGGACTTAGTTCTCAACTGCAGGCTCTTTATAAGGTTTAGGTACAAATCCCATCTTCTTAATCTCCAGATACTTGCTTGCTATAAAATTGTTGCTGTTATTTGAAGAATACTTTGACCAATTACTCAACCAGTGTTTTTCCCTGCTCTGTTTACTGCAGTGCAAAGCTGCATTCTGCACTGGAGGAGCCTAGGGCTCTCACAGTGTATTTGGTAGAAGATGTATTTGGTGAGAAGGCTGCCCCTGAACTGGGACACAGCAAAAGTGTTTACTCCAGCAGCACATTGACAATGTTATGTTTTAGAAAGCCAATTAGATTGGCCTGACCTCACAATTCCCACTGGCTCGAGTACATTTCTTATGTGCCCCCAATACCACTGTAACTATATCCCATAAATGTTTTATTTCTGTGGGACGCTGTGGATACTATAAAAGTTACAAAGGTAATTTCCAAATGTCTAAAGTAATCCTTTCACTGTGTCACCTCTTGCCCTCTGCCTGTTTTGGGTGCGTGCATGTATGTGTGTGTGTGTGTGCGGGCCATGCAGGCTTTCTTATCTTTTTTTAATGAATGTGAAGTGTCAGCTTTCATCTTTATCCAAGTCATCTGTTTCTGATTTGATTTATCGGAAGTTATTTTTTTTCTAAATGTGAGCCAATAGAACCTTGTTCAGCCCTCTATTGATTTAGTGTCCCCCTCATTTAGCTCAACACAGCGCAGCTGGTTTGGGGTAAAGAGCAGGGAAACAATCAAGGACAGACAGACTGGAGTTTAGTCCTGAGGGGTGCAAGAGACTCCACACTTTCCACAAGGTGAGGGTTGGAACATTTTGATTGACCAGTACAGCTGAAAAGGATTGCTATATACTTCAGGGACAAATGTATTGCAATAATTCCTCATATCCTTGAGGGCATTCCACATTACCCTGTAATCTGTAATCTACTAGATTAAAACTGTGACTTTGCATCAACTTGTAACATCCTGCTTTACTGTTAAAGGAGACATGCTTTTTAATTGTTTTTTTCAGGAGTGTGTGTGTGTGCAAAGTTGCATATTACAAATAATGCATAATGCATGCCAGTTAGTGTGATGCACCCCCTAACAAAGTAAAAAGAGAGCAGAGGCCGACATTTCCTACACAGCAGATAATCACAACAGAGTGGACCAGCTGGCCAACCAGAGCAGACTGGGCTTTATTTGACGGGAGCTAAAAGAGACAGAAGCTAAAACCAAGTGTTTTTTAGACAGAGGTTGAAAAGAGGAGCTGCAGCAAAGGACATTTTAAGGGAAGTGATGCATTTTCTGAATATTAGTGCAAGTCATGGCCGGAGTTAAAATGATGAACCTGAATATGTCTCCTTTAAGATCTTTATACTGTGTCTGGTGCCACAAGGTCTCCATGTGGTGTCATCACATCATATCATAGAGCAGAATGGAGGTGGTTCAGGAAGGTGGTGGGCTCCCAGAACCTCATCGTTGTTATTATTCTGGCCAAACCATGACCCCTAGTGGAGAGTAGGATGAGGATTTATTAAATAAATCAACTTCAGTTTCATCCAACCTGGGTCATATTATTGGAGTTTTTGTAGTAATGCTAGGACTGTGCATATCAAGATACCTGTTGAGGTCTGTGAATAAGTACACATTAAACAAAGCGCAATATGGAGTTATCTGACAATCCTACATTTGTATTATTAGATGTTCCTGGTGTGTTGCATCGACTGTATATACATACAGATGTCGTGTCATCACTTCCTCCACTTGTATCCTGGATATGAACAATGCCATCTTGCTTGAAGATGTCATTCGGAGCTGTGGTAGCAAAGTCCCGCCGATACGAATGCTCAACCAATCGAAGGCCAGTCTCAGCTGTAAATCATGAATTTTCACCCCAATTGTATAGCATCAACTAATGAATAAGACCAAAATTACTGGAAATATGAATACTAAACACATTCTTCAGTGATAGGAACCAACCTTTACTGCAGCCAGCCACCAGGGGGAGCTCGAGATACTGCCTTACTTTTGGGGAGCCTATTTATTATCTTTATTTACAATCTGCAGTGCGTTGTAGCTAATTGCTGTGTGTCTCAGTAGTTACATATATACATATTTACCTGTGTAAAAGAAGATCGGGTCAATCCTCGATGTAACAAATTACAATTTTTTCCTATTATACTTTTGCAAGTGGATAGTAATACATTGATATGAAAATATGTATGTAAGTGTCAGAGGGGAGATTACATGCTCAGTCAGTTTTTAAATAGTGTTCTCTGTTCTAGATGTGAAAACAGCACTTTTGAGATTTAGATGGTTCAGGTGTGATGTTGTACCTGACACCTCACACTGGGTCAGTGTGGAACACTGGCTCCTGTGAGGGATACAGGTTCATGTATCAGAGGTGTTAGTGTGTGTGAGGGGAACAGGTGCTTGTTTACTGGTTGGGAGGGGGAGTTAATGACCTTATCACAGCGGTGCAGTGGAGTGTGAAGTCTCATCACGGCAACGCGGCTGTTTATTCATACATACATATTCTTAGCATTGATGCGCACACACACACACACACACAAAAATGCAAATGTGCACCCATTTATCTGCTCAGGTGTGTATGTGTACCTTCAGATGTGTGTGCACAAGCGTGCATGCATGTGGAGTAAAAATAATAATTGACCTCATGCATAACATCATAAACACATACACAAACAGCATTTATATTTGACACCTGTTAATGACATTAAATGAAAATAAACAATGAAGTCATTCATGAGCTGTAAAATATAGTCTGTCTGTTGCTTCAACTGCTTTTCACTGACGTCACGTTGAACCTGTTCATCTATTGTAGTAAACAGAAATCATGGCACTGATTACTGTTTGTACTGTTGTATGAAGATGATGTACCTGTTATATTCCAGAGTTAAAGGTTCAGATTTAAGTGGAAGGGATTGTTTGGCAGAAATTGAATATAAAAAATCCTAGTGATGTTTTCACTGGTGTGTTTCATCTAAATTGTATGAATTGTTGTTTTCTTTACCATAGAATGGGCCCTTTATATTTAAACACTTTATATTTACATGGACGGGGTCCTCCCCGTGGAGGCTGCCATGTTTTTTTACTGTCGTCCAAACTGGACAAACTAAAACCTTTTGAGTTTTCATGACAACTGAACTTCACCACAGGTTCTCTTTCGTGTTGGGAAGGGGAGGGTGAGATGAAGAGTATTCAGCTGCAACATGCAACTTCACCTCTAGATGTCACTAAGTTCTACACACTGAACACTTAACACAAAACCTTTTTCAGGGATATCTTAATGATTAAAATGCTTAAAAAAGTGATATATATACATATAAAAGAAGCACAGTACTGCTATATTTCTCTGACCTATATAGAACTTGAAATTAAGAATCAAAGAGAATGTAGAGAAAATCTTGCACATCATAAAAGCAAGAAAAAAGAAGCAGCCAAAAGTTGGTCAGTGGTGTAAAAGAATGCAAAGAATTTATTTAAGAAAAGTAATCATTTAAAGAAAAATCCTTGTGTTCTACTGAAATAAAAGACTGTATTATTAGCAAGTATCCAAAGTTAAAGGTCTCCAACTTGCTTATTTATTTAAAAAAACAGCTTCAGAAAGTTAAACAAGTTGATGCAAAAGACAACAAATAAATCAAAGCAATAAAACATCAAGTTAGAAGCCATTTTATATAAACTAGTCATTAAGAGTTTTTAGATACGACTTACTAAATAAAGAAGGATCTTGCAAAACGTACCTGCCCTTGAGATTTAGTCCATGTGTTTTAGACAAGAAGAGAAAACCTGCATGTGTGTGGGTCTGCTGTACATTAAGCTCCTAATAATGCAGACACAGTTATTGGTCCAGACAGAAGGAGCAGCTCAGGGAATTGGACGCGTCCTCTCACTCTACATTAGACTCCCTATAATTAAGCCAATTAGCACATGGGAGCGATGCTGGAACACCTCAGGGAGGGGTTAGTGTGGTGATACTTGAGAAACACTGCATCAAACTACACCCACAGTGAAACACATCAGTGCTCGTTGTACTGTCTGGGGAGGCCCACACAGAAGGTGGAGGTGCATTCATGTGGACATGACGCTGTTTTGATGGCTTGAACATGTCAGGCTAATTAGTAGCTATTCAGCCAGTCTGACACGGTGAGCAGCTCAGTAGGCACGTGGGATGCTTTAAAGTGCTGGTATATTAATGCATGTTAATAAATCCTTGTTGCCACACAGAAACTCAACCCTGTAGTCTTACAATTGAAGTGTCATTTATTTTTAATATGTTAAATTCATCTTCTATCTAGTCAGAGAGGTCCCATCAAAATTTCATTAAGTCCTCAAAACATATAAGAGCTGCACATTAATATTTTTCATATCAAAAGTGGCTCAGATCGTTACTTAACCCCCAGCCCAGCACTAAACAATACACAACATCTGCTGCTACAGACAAGAACATATTGATAGTATTTGGTAGCTAGTCGAATATTTTAATCAGGGGTTGGAGGCCGCAATTACTGTAGATATGTGTATTAAATAAAAGAAGGGGACTTGGAGCATGCCACAGGTAATGGATATGTGCTCCTGGTGAGAGTGAAACATGAGCAGATACACCAGAAATCTATCTGGTCCATTGAATGTGCATGAAGTGTACAACTAAAAAACAAAGGAGCTCCTCCTGTGTAAACAAGCATTCATCTACATTAGGTGGATAGTGAGCCACTACTACTGTCAGTGTTTTATTTTATCGATCATTATTATTTGTGTGTGAACGCCTGGTTTTTCAGGGACAGTTGTGTTCTACTGTGAGCAGAAAGCCTCTGTGCCCATCTGTCATTATTAGTCATTTAGTACTTCGAGAAATTTAACCCATGTGCAGCACTTGTGTTGTGCTGCTAAGAACACCTGGGCTATAGGTTAGATTCTTTGGGGGGGATTTTTGGGGGATTTTCTTTGCACTTCACAAAGTCTTTTGTTTGTCTAGTATACATCAGATAATGGGTGGCAGCACGAATGTGTTTTACTTTCACTCGTATTTGAAAGGTCAGGTTGGGCGTTTTTTTTTCTTTTAAATTATGAAGACAAGAGGTTTTGTTTTGTGCCATAGTGGTTTTGTTTCATTGATTTTATTATTCGTCGTCACTCGCAGCACTTCCTTTGTTCTTCACCTCACCTGGTAGTTTTATTAGATACAAAGGTAGAGTCACTAAACAAATGGCTGATTTGACCTTTTCCATAACAGGCAGTTGTTGCTTCCTTCATTTCCTTCATCCCTCGACATTCAGGGTTGTATCAGTCGCTCTGTGTGAAAAGCCAACGGTGGGCTACATGTAAAATGCAGTCTGCAACATTTTTCTGAATTTTTCTCACATTGATCTTGACAATTATCACTAAACAAGGTAATTAAGATTGATACTTGTTACAAATGATGGACTGAGGCATCGGTGCTCATAAATGAAACATGTCTGCATTTGCATGTGCAATGTTTTTTTATTAATTGCAAAAATCTTAATGTAAGGTTAGCAATGGTTTGGTTATTTTTAATAAATGATCGTATTTAATCAGGTGCAAACAATATCTGCATTATATATCAGACATCGCCCACCCAGCTCTCTAAATATCAGAATCAGCCACTGAACCATCACTACTTGTGATGCATGCATGAGCCTGTGAAATCCCTGTGGGACTCAGTTTTATTCATCTTCTTATATGATCACATATCAGAGATTCTACAGATGGTCTGTAGCATGTGCAGACAACTCATGTGTCTATCAAGACTGAACAGAGAGGACATACAGTGCATTGCATTTACACAGTCAATTTGTGTGGTTGGGTCTTCAGTGCATATTTGGGCCAATGTTTTCACAATGAATTTATTTGGTTTTGTTTCATCTGAATGGAAATGGGACACCTGTAAATAGACATTATTGTTTCCCCCCCAAACAGAAAAATAAGTTCATAACTCTCAGGGTAAACTGGCCAACTGATTTCATCCATTTAAAAATGATATACAGTAGAAATAGAGTTGTAGAAAAACAAACCTGTGGTCTTTCTGTTAGGTATCTTGTCTTTCTATGTCCTTTTAAGTTTTCAGCACACAGTAAAGTTGAATGTGCTTCAGGCCCATCTATCTCAGAATGGGAATACGCATGTAGACAAAGTGAATTCAATGCTTGAGGAGGTACGTTAACATACATCTTTCATATGTTCCCTACAGATGTTGAGAGGACCCGAGGGCCTCGACATACCATACACACAGCTAAACAGCAGGATGTCAACACACAAACAACAAATATATCAATTCAAATGCAAATGCTTAACATGGGCTGCCTACTGTCATAACATGGTGTTATGGTATTTTCTGGGGTGTTAAATATTTCCAGACCTTGACCCAGTTATGAGTCAAGTCGTCCTACGTTTCTCATCATCTCGCCCTGGGAGCCATGCTCATTAAAACCTATTATTACAATCATCATGTGAGGATCCAGCAGTAGAACGCCCACAAACTTTTTGGGCTTTGTGAAACACGGTCATATTTCATTTGCCTTTGTTCATCGGGAAGTTTTTATATTTCTAAAATTGAAAAATGCATTAAGGTAATGGGCTGCACCTGACCGCCCACCATGCCTAATCATGTTTGCCTCATTTGTAGCTGTTATTTTTCAAATTGTCGTTGGATTGTTAGTGTGGCACATGTCAGACTTTTGGAGATAAACTATACTGTATAATTATGTGTGTATATATATATATATATATATATATATATATATAATTATGTTACATATATTTGTAGTGTATAAATCAACAAATTGGTGAAAAGAGAATAAAGAAAGTTCAGTTGCCCTGAAATATTAATGCATCTGAAAGAGATCAAAAGCTTCAAATCTGTTCTTTGCTGACAACACTGAGCAAACTGAACTGAAGAAGCATCATGGGTGAGAGTGTAAACATTTCACTTAATCACATGATGCAGCCTCCATGAGGGGCTTTAGTTAGACACACACTGTCTGCACTGGCTCTAGTAAGGCTACACTCAATATAAATGGTGCACACAACAGGTTACTCATCTTGTTCCCACCACTTAACTCATGGACATGAGTTAGTTATCTCGATCCCATGCGTGGTTATCTTGTGGCCAAAACTTAAATTACATCTTAATTGAATTATTGCTTATTTCGATTATAAACTTATTCGAGTGTATACGTTGCACTTCCTTATTCAGAACATTATCTCAATCAAGTTAATGACGGAATATTGGTGTTTACTATAGTGAATGTAATTCCAGTGTGAAGAGAGTGGAGACATCTGTACTGCAACGTAACTATAATGCACACGTGTGTGCAGACTGGTTTTGTTTTTGAAGGATGATTCTCTCTGTTGACGTTTTGCTTCTTCGTCTGCCGTCCAGATCATCACTTGTGGATCTCTTCATGTCATCTGGATGCTGCTGTGTGGGTGATGTGCGGCTCCAAGAACGGTAGGAAGCTAAACACATTGTAGTCAACTAATGACACTTTTGCTGTTGTTACCAGATTTTTTCTGAGAGTATTAATTATGGATCTAAGATTAACACCACAAATCATTTATTTTGAAGGATTTGGAGACTGAAAAAACTAAATGACAACTAAAAACAGTGGATAATTAAAACTATTCAGAGCAAAGGAACTGACACTAAATAAAAGGGAACTCAATAAAACATGTAAAGGAGTTTTTAATTTTAGATAAAAGGAAGTGTTTATTGTTTTAAGGAAATGTGTGTTTATGAATATTTGAAAAGCAAAACTCCTACCCAAATCTAGTGAACCTAAAACCAAACCAACCTCTAAGATCCTCAGTCCATCATATGTTACAAAAACAACGGTGTCCTTAACAAAAACACAAAAGTTAAAACTCCTCTGATTCCTTGAAGGAAGATGACCCATATATCGGCTGCAGTGCATACAACCACATTTCTCATAGTCAGTAAAACATTTACTTTCCCTCATCTTTTTTTCGAGTTTTGATATGCAATTTACATTTTTTTTTACTTTGATTTGAATGATCTGTGTCAGAATGAAATGCTGCAGCACGAATCAGCATCTGATAATAGTCCTCTGATTACTGTCTTGGGGAAAAAATGAAGACATACTGTTCATTCAATATGACAGACCTATAATCAACCTCACAGTAATCTTCTGTGAGTTAAAGTCACTCAGTCTGAGAAATGACGATAATAACCCACTCAAAATAAATGTTTCAAGTCTAACATTGCTTTAGAAAGAAGAGATGGCAACCGAAAAATATTTCTCTGATTAGATTACAGGTTAAAGGTTGATTTGAGTGTTAAGTTGAACAAAGTTTATATTGGCTTTTTTTTAGGGCGTTGTCACAAAAGTGTGTTTGTGTCTGTGGAGAGGATACAGTTCTTTGTAAAGTCTGCAGAAAATGATTCTGTGGACTACATCATGAGGAAAGATTAGAGAGCCAACTGTAGAAGCAAACCTTACACCACCTTCATCTTGGTCTCATCAGTCCACACACCTTTCTAGGATTTCATGGCTCACATCAGGCCTTTAGGTCATCACTACTGATGAGGGATGTGGCGTGTGTATATTCGTGTGGATTGTGAAACCTTCACCACACCCTAATGAAGTCAGTGGTGACATCATCACTGTCTTTTCGGGGGTTTACTCACAGCTCTCACAATGTTTGTCACCAACTTCTTTGGTCGTCCTTGGCCGACCCTTTTTGATGTTAGTTGCTTTCAGGACATTTGGAATTGTTGTATTGGCTCTGCCCAATGTTTGTGCAATGGCCCTGATTGACTCTCCTCTTTTCTCTGCTTTTAAAAATGGCTCTGCTTTTCTCCCATTGACAGCTCTCTGCTCTTCATGTTGGTGTACCCTTTTAACAACAAACACTGTCTTGAAGCCTAAACCAAGAGAAGACACTCAGAGCTCTTTAATGTTAAAACAATCGATATTAAAGGCAACACCTGGACAATAAGACACACCTGTCAGTCACATGTGTCAATATCTCTTGGTCTCTTGTCTCAGACTTATGTTTAAGTCTTAAAATCAGATGTCTTCAGTGCACAACAAAAACAAATGAATTGTCCTTTCCAAGGGGACTGTAAATATGATTAGCTATATTACAGCTGGAGGTTCCATTACATCGTATTGTATTTATAAAACCAATTATGGATCAACAGTGACGGTCACAAAAGAAGTCACCATCAATGCCGTAATGTGACTGGAAACTAATCTAATATGTCAGGTAAATCATTTTCCTGTGTGTCAAGACTGAAGAACACAGGCATGAGTTGGTATCAGTATCTTGTCCACTGTCCTCTGCTGCTTGTACCACTGTTAAGGGGCAGTGGTGGTTGTCTCAGTTTTAGCTTCTCCATCACACGTTACCATTAGTTTGACCTGTGTGCTGTGGTTGTGTAAAACAGGAGACTGAGGAAAGAACAGATAGAAATATTGTTGGTCTAAATGTTTGATGATTGAGCTTTTATTGCACTGACAGTAACAAGTCTAGTTGTTGTCAACTCAAGTTATATTCAGTTCACCTGGTACTGTCTCCAACGTAGAGTGAGTGTGTGTGTGTCCGTTTGTGTGTGTGTGTGTGTGTGTGTGTGTGTGTGTGTGTGTGTCAGGTACAGAGCAGAAGGCAAACAGGGCCGGGTATTAAAATAACCAAATAAACACCGAGAAATATAAATAAAGGCCTTTTATGTAAAACAAATAAAGACCTGTTACCTTCTGCAGTTGAGATAAAGCAGCTCACTATGTGAGGAACAGTGATGAAGTTGCTGGATACAATTTGGCTTTTTGGTCAGCAACTAGCATTATTGAAAAGCCCTGTTTTTCTATTTTTGTTTGTTTGTACCTTCACACAATATTACATTCAGTTTCCATTTGCTGCCATGTGCAGGATATCTGCCTCGGCATCTATAGTTAATGAGCGGTTTGGCAAAACAGTGTCGTAATGTGGATCTTTGTTAAACGATTAAGACCAGATGTGGCATTTTGGTGTATATACCCTTTAGACTGGGGGCGACATTTGTTTGCTTCTCCCTTAAGAGCCGGATGAGACGTGTGCGTGAAATACTCCAGGTTTTCAAAGTAGCGTTTCAGATGATGACTGAAGATCTAAGCATTAGCGATATTGAAGCAGATTACAGCTGAAGCAGCATTTCATTGAAAAACAACAACAATGAAAATGACATTGAAGAACCCAGACCTACAGCCTAGTGATCCACTGACCAAAGCTCTGTCAGTAAGAGACTTGTTTCGATGGGGTTTAGGTGGAGGTTTTCAAACGATGCTTAGGATTCAGACTGTGTTTTATTCAGCGCTTAAGGTCTGAATAGGTTAAGTTTCCCTCCATGGTCATAAGAGCTTTATAATTATGTTGTGCTTTGAATATGAACATTTTACATGCTGATAACCTTGTATCACCTTTTGATCTATTGATGAAAAGAGTTATTTATATTTTCTTATAGAAATATTAAGCAGAGTGAGAAGTCTGCATTTGAAACTAACAGTTGATTCTCCAGATAGCAAACTGAATTAAATATATGAAATATTTTTGAAAGATGTTGAGAATGATAGAAAGATGAAATTGAGTTATTATGAACTATCTCTTCAATCATTTATATTGTACTCATATACAGCATATACAGTATATACATATACGGAGCATTATTTTGCACATTTGTTCATATTTTTTCCCAGCGTGCACCTTGAGAGGCCAGTATATACATCAAACCATCAAGCTATCTTCTGACTACTGTATTTACACCTACCATGCATCGGGGACTGATATTACGGCACATAGTTCTCTCTGTGCCTGTGTGAGTACTCCTGCTAACAGGCAGCTTAGTTAATAGGAGACTCCTAATTGCCTGTAGGTGGGAACAGGGGTCTGTCTCAGGTTGTGCAATAAACTCACAAGCAGCAGGAATTGGCTCCAGCCTCGGTGACCCTCACAGGATAATCAGCTGAGATGATGGATGGATATATTGTGACCAGCTTGTGACAAGGGCTGCACGATACATCGAAAATTGATCGTCATCACGATACCAACATGGGCCATATGGTAAAAAACGGCTTGAACTGTGATCAATGGGGTTCCATGTGCCATGCATTACGTTCTGTATGTCAATATATTTGGACGATCAAGATTGGGCCCCGCTGCCCTAGATGATAAATTAAAAGATAGTCAGATCACATACAGCTTTTTTCTTTCAATGAATCATCGTCGGAAGAAAAGAATAGAGAGAGAACAGGGAACTGTGGGTCGGCTCTGTCAAATCTCTCTCCGCCTCCTCCTGACTCAATTCTACTGTGGAAACTTCAGTGATCACGTTTGTCTCAGATCAAATCCATCACTATGAGCAGTTGTTTATATAAAAGAATTGAGTGGCTTACTTATGATCCAAGAACCTGAGGGAAAAGTAACACACACACACACACACACACACACACACACACACAGCTGCTGTCTCTCTCTTTGTCTCTCTCACTCTCAGCTGACGTCTTTGACCAGCTACCGTTTAGATGTTGATTTGTTTGAAATGACGCCACAATGTCAACACTGACCATCACATTATGATCAATACTTTTCTTAATGAGTTAAATCTTTCTTCAGAGCAGTGCATTAATCAGGCCGTCCCGTTTGCTCTTTTCCTCTCTCTCTCGCTCACATACACAAACAGTGTGTTCGGACACGTGTAAACTCAGACTGAGTAAAAACAACAGATTTTGTGAACAATGTATGGAGAGCCATAGGAGATGTTGGGCCGATCCCAGATTTGCTTGATGAGGTTGACGCAGCGCGCAGCGCAAGAATAGAGACTAGGAGAGGAGCAGTGTATTACTGAGAGTGCCGCTAAAAACTGTAAAAAACCAACATGTACGTAAAGACCCCAAAATGATCACTGTAAGTGGAGTGAGTGGAGGCTCCCTGGGAGGATTTGGTGGTGCTGTGGTCGGTCTGTGCACCTTCTCCCTCGGGCTGTGGAGCTGTCTGTGGTCCCTGTGTCCATAGTCAGGGGGTATTTTTTCACTCACTGTATTGGGTCTATGTTAGCAGGGAAACCAAAGCAGATAGACTATGACACTGTTTACTTAAGCATTTGTTTATTCATCACAAGTCATATCGCTATCGCAATATTCAACAAGATAATGGCATATCGCATGTTTACTTTACCTGCCCTGCCTGCAACCTACCACCTGCACTGGTATGTGTAGGATGAGCTAAACAGAAAGACAAGTACAGAAACCACGCTCGACGAACAAAAGACCAACTTGGGACTCTGGGTTACTGCTGACCTCACAATTCAATCTATCTGCGAGAATACAGACGGTAAATGCAACATCCTGACTTAAATGTAATCCAACGCAGCACACTTCACCCATTCTCTGTCACCTTTGGTCTGCCCAGCAGAGAGCTGATCGTGCAAACCTGTTCTCACTCTCCCTTATTAACCTGCTGATCTGACCTGGCAAAACAACAACCGAACAGAGCAGCTTCACAACAAAATAATCTGTCACACATACTGAAACACATAGTTGCTGTAAAAGAATACAACACACAACTCAAAAAAGATTATCATACATACATAATCGAATCGATAATCAAAATTCAAATAAAAATGTTAAAATGACCAAAACTAATGTAGGGAGACAGGGCCTAGTGACAAGGAGAGCACCCTTTTCACAAGCACCAATAGCCTGCTGGCCTCTATCTAGCTCTTTCCAGCAAGTGGCAGATATTGTCGGTGTCTCGAATTCTTAATATCTCAGAATCACACAAGGCCGATGTGAATGGTTTTCTCATGCTGCTACTCGATTTAATCAGTCACGTCAATGTGACATTTACTTCTCTTTAAAAAAAATTCTCATGAAACCATTGAATCAGGAGAATCTTGGGATTTGTAGGTTTATTCATTATACAGTGTGACACCATCCCCTAATTTTCACTTTAAATAGGATGGCAGCTGATCAATAAAAGTTTAAGGCTAATTTAAAAAGTCGTTTAACACAGGGATGCTGAGTTACTAATTTGGTGTGGTTGATTAAATTGTAAAAAGCCGTTTTAAATGTGGTAGGCTCCGAACATATCCCCTGTACCTTTAAGTGCTTTGTGTGCATTCTTGGTTCTTCATCAAACAACATGAATGTGTCTGGAGGCAGAGTGGAATGTGTAAAAGCTTAAATTGCAGATTGTACTTGCTATATAGGGTACTCATCTGCTGAGGTGGCTGAATGCCAACATTTGATGAATCCAAAAGAACGATTACATGGGGTACCACCCTCAGAGGCATAATATATATATATATAAAATAACAACATGCCAGCACATTAAAGAACTATAAAACAAACAGCCATCCATGTTCTCACCAAAGCCTGACTATTAGATAAGCAGTATAAAACCTGTGTGTAGTGAAGCTCCAATGCAACATAACACGCTGAAACAGTTGCTACACCTTTATGCACTGCAACATACATGCCTTGGTGTATTGTCTCTAAGAGGTTTTCAGGCAGATGCTCTGGCACTGGCATTGTCTCTGGTCTCCCTCTAATCAACAAGACAATAATCTATTTGAGTTGTTACCTATTCAAAATTTTTTATGTGTCTGTGCTGGCATGTGTCCCATTCTTGTGTCAAACTACTGTTCCCCAAGCAAAGAAGGTACTTTTAGTTTGTCACTGGTGGTTCGCCGACTAGCCCTTTAGGTAACTATTTGCTATCATTGCAGTAAAATAAACTGTATTTATATAGTACTTTTCCAGTCTTATCCTCCACTCAAAGCACTTTACTGAACGACCTGTATTCAGCCATTCATACAAAAATACATCCCAACTATTAGCTGCACTTTTTTCTCGAACTGCCGGGACAGCCCTTCGGGGTAATGTGGGGTTCGGTATCTTGCCCGAGGACACTTCGTGATGTGGACAGGAGGAGCAGGGGATCAAACAACTGACCTTCTGGTTGGTGGGTGACTCGCTCGATCTCCAGAGCCACAGCGGCTTGTACAGATGACATCTTTAAGTAGCATTCTTATATCTCCTTTACATACGGCTTGGAATCAATGACCTGGTTTGAAGAATGTTTGTTATTTCCTCTGAAGTCTCTCAGGGGACTGTTTGTATGGCATGGAATGTGCACTTCTGAGTGACATTCTGTAGGTGCCCTGTTTGTTCTTATGTGGAGGCTATTATGTCTCATCCTAAGTATACAGCCTCTACAAACTGTCCGCTGTAGTGGAGACGGAAAACACTTCAGCCTACACACACCCCCTCCCTTTACAGCATGTTTTGGCAACCTATTCATTTTTATAGAAATGTGTGTGGACACTGTGCTCTAGAACTCGCACAGCTAATTTGATGGGTTTGCCATGTGAAGCAGCAACAATTATGCCCTCCTGTGGTAGTCAATAGTCACAAAGAGAAACAAAAGAGTCATTTTACAGCCTAATTCCAGACTCATCACCCAATACAGAGCAGGGAAATGGGGAAGAAAGGGAGAAGTGAGGGAAGACGAGAAGAGGGGGAGGATGTTGGCAGGCAATGTGACTCCTCTATGCTTCGTTTAGGAAGAGTCAATGAGACAATGGAGTAAAGAGAGGGAGGTCGAGACAGTATGACAAAGACCTCTGGAGCAGACAAGTGCCATGCTGAGATAGGAAATGAAAGCTTGTTCCTATTTTCCGCTACCATGTCAATGACTGGGCAACAGTTAACCAGGCGAATACACAAACATGTATACACAACACACTGCACACCCATTGCAAAGGATGGAGTTTCAATTACAAGGCTCGATGTGATGTTGGACCACTTGTTAAGATGAGGAATGAATGGATAATGAGACCAACTCAGTGGGTAGAAGGGAAAGGAACAGTCACATGTATTTCTTTATGTTGTCACTGAGGACATTACAAAGATTAGAGAAGGCAGATGAAAAAAAGGAGAAAAATGTAAAAGGGGTGATAGTGGTGGTGGCACATTGAAAGAGTGAGAGAAGAAGCAAAGACACAAGTGGAGAGACTTAGCCCCGTCACTTAATAGCAGCTATATCCCAAGTCAGATATAGGGAACTGTGTGTGTGTGTGTGTGTGTGTGTGTGTGTATGTGCGTGCGTGTGTGTGTGAGGGGGAGACTTCTTAATTGTCCCCTTTAATTCACAAGTCATGTCTCATCTCTTGCCTTCTATCCTTCCTAATTTTCCTCTCCAGTCTTTCTTTCACTCCTTTACTTCCCCCCTCCCACTGTCCATCATCCATCTTTCCTTCAGTGTCTTTCTTCGTTTGTCTTCTTTCGTCTTATCCTTTCCATCCTTCCCTCCTGCTTTCTCTCTTATCCATTCCTTCCTTTACCTTGTATCAGTTCACTCCTTCATCCCCATTTGTTTCAACTTCAAATATGATGTCTGATTGTGTGAACAGTAAAAACATTATGGACCACAGCATGAGCAAGGGTGGCAAATAGCGCTTCACACAGCGATACAATGCAACAGAGCAAAATATGAAGATCTCTCAAGTTATAATTGGAAGTGTAAAAAAATTCAGTTCATGTTGTGGCAGGACAAACTAGAATATGTCCGGCTGCAGAAGTCTCGATAATTCATTTTTCTAGGGGTGTGAATATTTGGGAAATTAAGATTGGATTCCATTCTGATTCAAAGAAGTACACTGTAATGGTAAACTGTTTGGCACTTCATCTGCATGCATGCTCCTGATCATTTACAAAAAAGAATCACACAAGGATTATAAAGAAATTATATTTTTTAATGTAACTAATATAACTAACTATTTTTAATATAACTAACAGTAGCAATGGTAGCGTCACTAAATACACTTAATATCTCACAAGAAAAGTAAAATAAATAATAATCCAGACCTAAAACAGGCTACATACAAGTTACTCTTGTTTTAGCTTCAGTGCTACAATAAGCTGGTTGTTTAACAAGCGTACTGTGGTTGTTTAAAACAACTGCTGATGACACAGATGGAAACATTGTTTCTGTGCCTCACTGAGTTTTCATCAACTTGAGACTTACCTAAACTGGTGTGTGTGAGTGTGTGTGTGTGTGTGTGTGTGTGTGTGTGTGAGAGAGAGAGAGAGAGAGCCAAGTTCAAACTGGCAGATCAGCAAAATGGTAGAAAACTCTAATCATAGTGTTTTCCTTCTCATTCTGCACAGGCTCTGTGAAAAAACACTTTGGCTCCGTTTACAAATCAAACTGCCTTTCTATTGTCCTTCCCTTCCTCTCTCCAACCCTCTTAATGTGACAAAATCCCTCTGTTTCTCTCGAAAATTCAAAGTAATGCTGCCTTTATGCGAACAATTTCTCACAATCGTTCATTTTAAAACCACTGCGAATTACTCATTAAAATAACCAGCTATTGTGAAATTGCAATGCATTTGTCTATCCATTCATTCATTTAATCATTATGCATACGACTAAAAAACATTTATTATCAGTTTACTGATGAAAAATGGCTCATTTACTCACAGTGTGACAATTGTTTTAGATGTTTTTTCCTTAGCGTGTGTGTGTGTGTGTGTGTGTGTGTGTGTGTGTGTATCAATAGCGTGTGAATGTGGATTGTGGTGTAGCTTCATTAGCACCAACTACTTTGCAACTGCTGCTCAATATCCCTTGCAAACACACACACACACACACACACACTGACAAACACACACTTGTTCGGTAATTTAGCAGCACAAAAGCAGTTTGATCTAATAATTCAGTAATCCAACAAGACTTTGTGTCGATTCAACAAATAGGCAGCCAACTAGCCGTGGACACACACATACATACACACTCACACCCATACAGATGTAATTAGACACATTTTGCAGAGACTACTTGGATTCCTAATGAAGTTGAGTCAAGGTGCAAACACACATTGAGTGACTGTGTTAGTGGATTTGTAATAAACTGTCTGCTGATGCTCAGGTCAGAATGTCACTGGGTTGTTATGATCAACTCTCAGAGTCTAATAGTGTTCTTTTATTTTTTCAAACTTTAACATTGGTAGTTTTTGGACTGTGCTTCTTGACGAGATCTCACCTCTCATCCAAGAGGCTTCTTCAGTTCAAAAGTCTCGTGTTTCCTTCCTATCCATGTCCTCGCAAATTTTTTAATTGGAGCCTATGGCGTGTCTAGGGCATCACAGATAAAGCAGGAAGCAAGAGTCTCTGAACACGTCTGTGAAACAAGCCAGTGCAAAAACTGTTGGACCATCTTCTTCTTCTTGGCCATCTTCCGGCAGTGTGGGTGTATTTTTGGTGGCTGTTCCTGGTTAACAAAGATAGCTTATTTCACTCCTCTTTCAAATTATCTGTCTTCTCTGGACAAATGATGCACTGTCCACAGGTCCTTTCAGCTCTGTGCTCAGCTTAAATTATAATCTAGTTAGACTCATTTCCTTTCACACCAATGAAGTCAGGAAAGTAACAGATGAGTGGACAGGATCTGCTGGTATGGACTTGGAAAGATCTCAACAGATCTGCAACAACTCAATTCATTGAAGAAGCTTAGTAATAAAAGAAAAGCGTTGCCATGTGCAAGTATGGCATCGATTCCAACTGTATTTTTGGCACAAAATAAAATCTCTTTCTCAGACATTATTGCTTTCTGTCATAGGGTCTGCACACACACATACATCAGTGCCGGAGAAAAGAATGAAGCAATTTCTGCTGGAATATAATGGTTTAACCTCCTGGCATCAGTAAGATGCTGTTTCAATGCTATTAAACTCTCTAACCTCTGTTTATGTGACTGCTTGCTTGCAACGATGTATGCAGCTAATGTGTGTTTATGATCATACTCTTGTGTTTGTGTGTTCCCTCAGTCTCTACACCCAGGTCAAAGTAATTTAGTCCTTTTAGAATCCATGTTGCATTTCAGCCTTTTGACCTGTAACACTCAGCAGGCCACAGCAGCTCAACATGCCACGATGGGGAAGCCACAGTCATCTATAATGAAGGGAGTTTAGACCGCTCCCATTTAAAATGATAGGGTCACCCTGTAGCACGCAAAGGCACCTATACTTAAAAAATATAATAATAATTATTATTATTATTGCACGCAAAATGTCTGCATATTTCTGTACAGTAAGACATGTCTCTTCATAGCTGCATAATGCAATGCTGAAATGTTCACACAGAACAATAGCATGTTTGAGCTAACTGGGTGTGTGGGTTACTTTTTACTGGTTTGACTCCAGGAAGGATTAAACAGGGTATAATGATCTGATTGCGCGTGTTTCTGTGTATATAGCACCTGGGGAGCCGTATATTATATTGGTCCCCTTACAGTTACTTGTTGACATATCTCAGCCATGAGCCAGTACATATAGCACACCACATGTGGATGTATTTCAAGATGTTGAAAATGGCTTTATAACTGTGCGTTCTGGGCAAACAGCTGTTTGGGGCCTTAACTGAAGCCTGCTAATGTTTTATGATTGCTAACAACACTGTAACTCACATTTAACCATTTACTGAAACTTGGAATAGCACTGCAAAAGATTATGTGTCCTATCCACTAAAAGCAGTTTCACAGGTACGTTTCCTGTGGTAATTTTTGCAAAATGCTTGCCAAATCTTTGAAAACAACTCATAAAATGCCAAAGGTAAAGTTGTTTAGTCAGTATTTCGTGTGCTAAGTAGTTACAGCTGGTGGTGTTTTTTGCGCTAAGCTTGCCAAGCATCAACGCATACCTTCATGCCAGGGGATGGAGAATTTCAAAGCTGTCATGAACTACAGTTAGTATGTTGATCACTGATATAAAGAGAGCTATACTGTAATGTATGTCAAGGATTTATGTCAAGAACCTGCACGTAGGGGGATGAAGGCTTGCTAAAGCCGCCTTCGACTGCCCCAGACGTGGAGCGTCTCGGGGGTTGATGGAAAAGCGACCCTCAGACAGCGAACCAGCTTGAATAAATGAAAATGATGTGGGTCTGATGTGAAAGTGGTACGTTTTGAAAAACCACAGACAATTTCTCCTTTCTTTTACTTTTTGTGTTTACTCTCATCGTCCCAGTGTTTAGCACCAGTGGGCAGCTGTTTCACTGAAAATTGCTGATAACCCCATTGTATGCTAAATGCACCCAACAGCAGACAGAAACAGTTAGCGACTAATTGGTGAACCATGTGGAACATTTAGCCGCTAAAGAGTCCGATACATCCCTCTGGGATTTGCAAAGACCAGCATCGAATAGTAATTGAACCTCACCAGATATCCACTACTTATAATTAATGGTGGAGTTTCTCCAAACATGCTGCATGAGGTAATCATGAGTTGTATTTAAAGAGAGTTGATGTAACCTCCCAAAAGAGAAGCCACATCATCTAGACCACCCCCTGTTTTCTGGCTATAGCATAGGTTATAAATTCTTTCTCCTCTGAACAAAAACTAAACTAAAAAGTTGAAGTACACTTTTATGTATGTTCAAGTGTTCATACTTTATTTTAATTATCTATTTGGAGCTATTATAGGGGGGAAACAGGTTGTTAGATGAGGAGCATTTGCGCATGCAACAAAAAATCTGTGAAGTGTGACTAAAAGATTTAACAATCACACATACAGGCCCCGGGCAGCCCTGCCCCCACTCGCTCACACACAGACACACATGGACAGTGAAGCTGAGATAAGAGAGGAGAGACGCTGAACGAGGCGGGATATGTGGCGACCAAAAAACTGTTTAATGCAGAGTTTCCACAACCGAACACTAATACAAAACCATAAGCACAGCTGATTCAAGATCAGAGCAGAAACAGTGGCTTCACACTGACCCTCGCTCACTTACACTTAATTAACACCAACACGAATCAGAAGTTATTATGACCAGAATAGTACTGAGGATTACTTTGTGTTTGTTTGAACACTAAAATAACCTTAACTGAATTGATTTGCAAACAAATCAAATTTAATCCAACCCAGCCCTAGTTAAGAAATTATCAATAAATATGGGAACTGTCAAGAATGTGTATAATAGCTGCAATATTATAGAATTATAACTGTACCAAAAGGCTCAGTGAAAATCTTTGGGTGCACCTAAATTAAAAGGTGGGGCGCACCGGTGCAGCCAATGTAAAAAGTTAGTTTGTTGCCCTGAACAAGGTTCACAAGAAGATGTATTTTTTTTCAGTCTTTTCTCCAAAGATGTTATGCTCAAGGTTATCCAACAAGCTTTGAAGACACCCAGGGCACCCAGGCTCCACTGTTTGCAATGACGTATAGCTTGTGAGTAGTTCACATGACAGTGTGCCTCTCCCAAGAAGTACAGCTAAATGCTGTCCATTAGAATGAAATATAAATATAAAATGACACATAATTATGTCAGCAGGGTTATATAATATGTATGTGTTTTCCAAAAAAGTAGCAAACCATGTTTAAAAATAACTGAACAGGCTAAACATTAAAACAAGCAACGTTTGTGTTGTGATAATGTTGTGTCAGTACTTTATGTACTGTTAAAAGATTTTCTTTTTTGAACCATCCAATTTCCATTTCAGTTATTTTCAATGACTTCATAGAAAATAAGTCTAAGTCTAAGGTTCATGGATCGTTTGAGATGAAAACTAGCAACTGTTTGTAATGAGGCTGATTAGTGTAGATTATCTTTTGAAGATATGATTTGTGGGAGGCCTTATACATGTCTGTCTAGTGGACCACTGTCTCATAATCTCACTAAGGCTTTAAACTATTTTTGGATACAAGTAGCAGCATCATTGATATGATTTCTTATCACAATTTGCTTTTCAATAGTTGAGTATTTTGCATAGTTTATGATATTAGAGAAAGGCAATGATACTGGGCTGGTCAGTAACAGGTCAGACTAGAAATGGAGAGTATGAATCCACCTCTCACACTAAAGCTTTGAGCGTTGCCTTTTTCTGCCACAGTGTGTAAACAACCACTTTGAGATGCATCATACTACAAGCCAGACTCTGACAGTAAACTTTAGCCGTGTTTCGGGTCCCATTAGCTTTTTATGTTCCACCACCTGTCCACTGAACGCAAGCTTGATTGCCCAAATCCAGAAGTTTTCGCTGGAATGGTGGAATGAGGGAAATACTTTATAAAAATAGGAAAAAAGAATTTCTACTCTCAAATATTAACCAGAAAAGGTGGCTCTCAAACAAAAGCCCCTTTTGCTGCACAGTGACAGAAATATTAAATGTATCCCTCTGAAAATATTTAATATCACCTCCTCTTTACTCAGCTTAGAAATGGCCTTGGAAGTGGGTAGGTGCTACAAAAATTACAATGGAATCATAAGTCTTCCGCCTACATTATTTATCATGGTGAATAGAGTTATTAGAGAAATGCCACAAACTGTAAAACAGGCTGCCTTTCCAAAAGGGAACCTGGTTGTTGTACCCTGAGTGGCTTGTTAAGGATTCATGGACTGAAGCTGAGAGGCACTGTTTGCCATTGGATTTGACCTTCAGATTTGTCAAATCCCATTTGTTATGGGGCTAAACAGTGATAGAGATGTATTCCAACCAAGTACCACCCCCGCACGCACATACACACACATGAAGTATGCACACACACACAAACAGACACGCACCAATTCAATCCACTTACAGACTGAGGCTCCTACGTACAATTCTTAAATTATTCATAAACATACATTAACTCTGACTCATAACTTTTGGAATTAAACCAAATGGATGGATGAGTTTCTCTCTCTCTCTCTCTCTTTCTCTATCTGTGTCTGTTTGTTTGTGTGTCTGTTTGTGTGTGTGTGTGTGTGTGTGTGTGTGTGTAGGCAGGAAAATCTTTCACAATTTTTCCCATTCGAAGCATGAAATCACTCTAATATTATATGAATTTGTAACCTGTGCACAGAGCAACAATTATAATAGAGAAAACAAGGTCTTAAGTGTGTAGGACGTATTACATCCTGACATGTGCATAAACCATTAATTCCCTTTGTGACGTGGGGGGAAAAACAGCTAAAACTCCTGGGGTACAAAAGGAGCATTCACCCTGTTGTAGGCGGTAAATAATGCAAAACATTTGTATTTAAAATTCTTTTTCAGACTAAAAATCACTGTTAAGGCTTCTGGTCAGGCAAAAGAAGCAAACCTTTCAGAATAATTGCACATTTCTCTTTACAGCTTGAAATGTGAAAATGGAAAAGGTCAAGTCTTTCTACCAAATAATTGTCAACCACAGGAGTTCAGAGAGGACATTTAGGTTGTGAAATATTAGTAGAGCTCAAAATGAGGCATGTCACAGTATTAGTTTTAAAAGCGTTCATTGGATTTCATTTTAAGCTCTTTAAGCCTATCCACCTCCTCACAAATACAAGTTGTGTGCCTAGTTGTGTTCAACATTTGATTTAAACTCTTACAGTAAGATCTAATCTTTCCCAAACTTATCAAATAGATCATGTAAACTCTATTTTTTGATTCCTCAGGAAAAATGAAAATGAAAAAAAAAACTGTAATGTTTGTCTGAATCGCTGGAACAACCAAAGTACACAACAGAATGTGATTCAGTGGTGTGCATTCAGGGCATTGTTAGATTTAAAAATAGATATCAACTAAACAATGTGGAAGTGATCTCTTCTTTCATTTGATCCTAAATCTTGATCTCCACAAAACATGGTCTTGCAGATGCATACACCACTCTGACACATGCGTACTAACATTTTGGTGACCAGAAATGACAATGCTAGTCGGACTGTAGTTTCAAATATTTTGTGTATAAAATCATTGAAGTGAACATGACTGTGCTCTCAGGCACTGATCAGCCGATTTAGAATCCAGAGAGTTGTGCTTTTGGATCCATGTGCTGAACCGTGCCGTCCCGGTACCAAACCATTAAATAACCACTCTGGGGTTTCTGTCAACCGGCTGTTACCAGCGGGAATTAGCCGACAGGTATGTTTGATATGATTCAAATTATAAATATTTTGCGAATAATATAATTATGTTAAATCAAATAAGTCAGGGATATCCAAGCCGTCCCTGAGTGTAACCATGCCTGCAGTTTTGAATGGAATTATTAAATTGAGTGGTCGATAAATCAAGTTCCCTCACACATTGGGAGAGCAGGCCAACATCAGAAGGCAATTTGCAGCACTGTCCGGTTTCCCAAATGTAATTGACTCATATTGCTATAAGGGCTCCGTAAGAGAATGAGTATTTGTATGGAAAACAGAAAACACGTGCACACAATAAACATTCAAGTGATATGTGATTACAGAGATTAAATGGTTTGTGGGTAACAGGAGTACAGATTGTTTCCGTGCTGGGAATAGAGAATTTGAGATCTGATTCCACGCCTCTTTCTCATGCTTTCTCCTTTTAGATTTTGCCTTGGCAAATGAGATGGCAGAGTTATCAAGTTTATTCCTCCAACAGCAATAATTAGCATTGTTTACAAAATACAAGCATGTATATTCCTTACAGAGAGCATGGCAGTGTGGGATATCAAGAGGCAGAGGAGTGAGAGAAGGGTGGGAGGAGAAAGAGAGGTAGTGGAGGGAAGTATGATTTCATTCTTTCAACGGATCCTTTTTCAACACGTTCTCAGGTTCTCTCACTCTCTGTCTGGGACGCTTGCTGTGTTGATTTCTGCCAACTTGTAACAGTCTCCTCTCATTCTTTTTTTTTGTGTCTCTTTTTTCTTCTCTCCAGCTCTTGTTTGTTATCCAGACTCATGCATAAAATATTGCAGTTTGAAGTACCTTGAGCTGTGCGCAGCAATGGGGAAAAACAGCATTGGAAATTCTTCCCCTTACCTTGTTTATTGTCTTTTGAGGGTTTGTTCAACATTTATAAATTATATATATAATATAAGTTCTAGAATTCAACCCTAACGCACCTTACCCTTGTGTAAAGTGGGTGTCAATTGTAAGACCTCGAAGAGAGAATGGAACAAAATTATCCTGGTCTTAAAAACAGTATAAAAAGTCAATGAGGGTGAACTGAGGGAACAGACAACAGGTAAACTGTGTTCTCATCCTTTACTGAGTTAAGTTCTAGCTTGCTGTGAATCTGTCTTTTGTTTGTCTGTCTCACTCTCCGCGCTGGGCAGTGCGTCTCTTGGGCTGTCTGTGTGTTGCTTTCCAGTCACTTCCAGATATGGACGACCTGACTCCACTTGACCCAGTGTCCAGAAATAAACCAAAATACCCCAGATACGAACTCTGCCGTCTTGCACATCTTAAGCCAGAGGCTGTGAATTGACCCTCATGATGTTTCCCTCTTTGAGAGAATGTTATTGACTTATGATATTTAGTGAAGTCCATGTCCCTTCTAACATGGAGAAGGCAGGATTTATGACCTAACCTGTAGTCAACCACCAGGTGGGGATGGAGATGCTTTGGCTTCACTTTTGGGGAGCGGTCATGTCGTCCATCTTTATTTATAGTCTGTAATCATTCCTTAAAATGTTTTGTCACAGTCATTGATTATAAAAACTTTTATCCCTTGACAGTGCTTCCTCTAGGTTTTTTTTTTTTGCAGCAGGGGCACCCCTCTCCCCAAATTTATAAATACATAAATAAGTCGTAGATAGATTATTATACTTTATTATACCTTTACTGTATCACACAATTGTTTTCAATATGTTTAAATATGTGTCTCATAAACTCCAGAGTAAATCATCAAACCCAAGAAAACTTCATATAGTGTTCAGGTCCAAGTGGTGTCTGATTAGTGTTGGTGTTTTAAAAGTGTAAAGTAAGAACATCTGAATCATCAGCTAGGAAAATACAATCATTACATGAACAAGTTCACTGAGTTCAGTCCTGTGTTATTCACGTTCCCCAGCAGCAGTTTTTACTGGAGGACAATCAGCAAATCAACGTGTTGAATACCTGCAGCTTCTAAGTGCCTGCAGTAATTGGTTTAAGTGTTAAGGTATGTTGGTCCTTCCATTCAAAGAAACTGAAGCACACAAGGGGGCCAGGGTGTCAGGTTTAAATGAGGGTTCTGTAGAGAGAAATACATTTGCTACAATCCAATGAGAAATTAGTTGGAGCAAAACAGGCACTCACTGATTTCTTTTCTTAATTTTCCAGCAGCAGCAAATAAAACCTTTGCAACAAATGCTAAAGGAAATTATATACATTTTATTTGGATTTCCTCTTGAACAGAACTGAAGTGACACCTAAGAAGCATTCTGAGCTGGTGTAGAGCAATTACATGCTGTGAAGCTGATGACTGGTAGTAGCGACTAATTGATTTGGACAAGAATAGACTACATGGGTATGAAAGTCCCTAAGCAAATTCTACTTCTCGTAACAGCAAAATTGTTCACCCATAAAGTCTCAAAATATGACCCATGATGGAGTAATTCAACTGTGTTATTTTCACTTCTGTGGAACAAGACTGCCATTACTGCACCTACAGTGGCCATAACTGTGACATTTGAAAAAATATGAAGACAATTACTGAATGCAGAATCTTACTACTTTTGGTGTAGTAGAACAAAGTGAAGGTAAATGAAGGTGACACATTCACATCCTTGTGCCTTTGCCAGTTTGTAGATTGACACAACTGTCAACCCATCCTATGTTGTTTAAATAGGAAATGCACTGTCATGTGCATTGTTATACTAATGCTCTCTTGGTCTTGAAGATCCAGTGTGTAAGATTTACTGTAGGTGAAAGGAACTATTGGCAGAAATGTAATGTAGAATAATCCTCATGATGTTTTCACTAGTTCGTTTCATCTAAATTGTATGAATTGTAGTTTTCTTTACCCCAGAAAAGACCCTTTATATTTAAATACTTTATGTTTACATCGAGGGGACCCTCTCTACAGAGGCTGCCATGTTTTTTACATTAGTCCAGACTGGACAAACTAAACACTTTTTGAGTTTTTATGACAACTGAAGCTACCACAGGTTATGTTCCATGTTTGGAAGGAGAGGGTGAGGTGAGGGGTGTTCAGCTGCAACATGAAATTTCAACACTAGATATTACTAAATTCTACACACTGTACCTTTAAATCCTATTTATTTGGAAAGCTGTAGTATATGTTTAGTGCTTATCAAGGTTATTATAGTTTTGAAATTTTCATTTGTTTTTATTTTTATTTGGATTTTCAGTTTGTTTTTCTATTTCAGTTTAGTTTCAGTTAGTTCAACAAGTGATTTTGTAGTTTTAGTTTAGTTTTTATTTTGAGGAATCGACTAGTTTCAGTTTAGTTTTAATTTAGTTTTAGTCTTAGTTTTAGTCTTAGTCTTTAGTTTTTCCAGGTATTAAGAGAAAGCCTTGACTTGTAGAAGCTGAAAAAGGATGAAAAAATGTGTGACACCAAATATGGTTTATCAAGTCCTTTAATTTCATTCTTTAACCAACACCTGCAGGACAGGCAGTAATCCAGGGAGAAAACGAAGCTGAATGTATCTGCTATTCAGTTTAGTTTTAGTTAGTTTTGCATTGTTCATTGTAGTTTTAATTTAGTTTTCGTTTTTTTGTAATTGTCGTTTTTTTTTTAAATTTCAGTTAACTAAATCCTTTTTCCTTGCTAGTTTTAGTTTTAGTCTTAGTTTTCGTTAACTATAATAACCCTGGTGCTTATATGTGTCCATGACTTTGAACAAAAGAGGTGGTGAGAGTCACAATCGCCACATTCATGGTAATTGTGTGCCTTTAAATGTTGCCTGAAGATGTCACATATGAGGATGAACCCTGAGATAGTTTGGATATTGTTTGTGATGTGTTACTTTAGGATGTGAAGTGAAACTAAGCCAATGCCAGCGATCTGTGAAGTAAAGCTGCACATGTGCTGTGTTCTCAGCGGAGTTGCTCAGTGTAGCAGAGAAAAAGTGGCTCTTACAGTAGGTTGTGTAATGGAAATTTTACATTTGTGAATGTGTAATTGCATGAGCAGACATGTATGTGGATGACTGACCAAATGGTTCACCAAATTGTTTATCTGAAAGGGCAACCTTAAGGTTTACGATGGTGGCTTAAGAGACTTGAGTTGTATGGCCTCGAGAAACCAAATCTTTATGGCTTCTCATGGTATCTCTGATTGGGATCTCACACCTGGGGTCTCACAGGGGGGTCATCCACAGAACATGTAAACAAATGGACAGGACGTCTCCTCCACTGAGTGAAACTACAGGAGGGTAATAAATACATTTGCATGCTTAGTGGGAGGGGGCTGAGAGTTATAAGAACACAGATTCTCCTGTGTTCTTTGCTCATTTGTGCATGTCATTCAGGTGATGTGTACTGATGAGTCCATCTGCAGATGCTGAATTAAACTTTCAGAAAGAAGTGTTTGACTTTGTGCTTGTTTCACAGAAATTGCCACCACAATTTTGGCGTTGTCGGCAGGATCACTCGTGTGAGAGGACACTCTGGATCTCAAGGCTGAAAGGTAAAACTGCGCAGGGAGTCTGGGACTCTGACCTCAACCTCCCTGACAAAAGAGGGTAGAGACGTGAGGGCCTGATGCCTGAGAACCAAAGAGTGCTCTCACTGCTGTGATCCGGCGGACCAAGTAGCACAGAGACACTGTCTTTCTGGGAAGACAAATTCAGAAGGGAAACGATTCTCTCACAGGGTGAGTGACAGACGTGTCTGCATGGCAAGGTTTGGAACCGATGTAGAATCAAGGAAGCTTCGGGTGATCTTGGAGGTCACGGGTGGTCTTGGAGACCACAGAGTTAATATAGAATAAGCCTGTTGATGATCTTGGAGATCACGTAGTTATTAGAGTAAACAGGTTGGTGATCTGAGAGGAGGTCACAGAGTTAAGGAGTAGTGTTTGTTGATTTTAGTACACTTGTTATATTGGGTTCTGACGTCGAGCTCATGATTTAACAAACTATGATATAATATAGTAAATAGAGTTTTGCACTGGAGATGTGACTGGGACTGAAGGACTGAGACCTGAGCCAGGATAATCTCGACACTGCAATGAATCTGCTTTAATAAGAGGAAAAAAAAAAGAGAGAGTGAGAGAAGTTCTCAACCGCCAAAGGTAAGTAAAGGTAAGTAAATTTAAGTAAACTTAAGTATATTAGGGGTATAATTGGCTTTTTGAGGTTATTAAGAAAGACTTAAATCCTAAAATTAAAATCCTAAAAACACATTTTTAACAAAAGGAAATTAAAAAGAAAGAACGGATTAAAATAAATTAGGGAATTTCTAAATGTCTTTTCCCATATCAGCATAACTTTGGTCTTCCAAATTTTGTATTTTGTTGAACAAATTGGGAGTTTAAATTGATAAATAAGAGTTGTGTTAAAACTGCTGAGACAACCTACGAGAGAAATGGGTTTAAACATCGGTAAAGGAAAGAAAGATAAGGATAATGCTAATCCACTTCAGCTTTCTTTTCTTAATGTTGTATGTTAATAAGTGATGGTAAGCGTAGAGTTAGAGAGGAAAGAGTTAGAGAGGAACGGGTTAGTGAGGACAAATTAGAAGGAAAAAAGAAATGTAGGGATATTTGTACTGGAGCGTGTGAATTTTGGTTAACTGAAGTGAATATCAGGGACAGTTTACAAAAGGTAGGGATTGAACTAATCTCCAAGTCTCAGTGTGTCCGATTAGACCCTGATCTGGACTCAGCTCCACCGAGAGGACAACCACAGCCAGCAGCGGTGCAGTGTGATGACCAGCAGGACACTCAGCTGCTACCGGTGCAGAGGGCGCAGGCGGCAGCTCCAGCCGTCCCTAACCTCCATCCAGACCTCGACCTTGTTGCAGCAGAGGAGGTGGACAGGCCTCCATCATGCACCACTCCATATCTGGCAGCACATACTCCACGGCGCACCGGGAAGGAGGCAATTTATGATTTGAATGCAACCCCGCAAGCACCGATGGTGGAGGTGGCTGCAGGAGATGGAAACACTCAGCTGATCTATAGACCATGGACATTCACCAATATGAAAGAACCTACCATTTCATCTCTCCCACAAGTGTTAAGTGGGGGAGCGGTATGCAGTGCAACTGGAACCAGCACTGAACAGCATAGACTGCTGATGACTGAGATGGGGACTCAGTATTCGAAAGTGGCAAGATCCGTCTCTGCACAGGAGCGGAGAATGGTGAATCCAGCATGGGGTCATGCTGATCATGCAGAAAAACTCTTGAACAGCAAGAAAAAGAAAAAGGCAACGCAGTTGACAGAGGGACTGCAAATGGCACAGCTGGCAGCATATCAAAACCAAGTCTGCGGGCACAAGAAAGGTCATGGAGGGAGAGGAAGGGGACGTGGAAGAACTGACGCTTGTTTCAAATGTGGCAAAATTGGACATTGGATCAGGGATTGCCCTGAGAACCAATACACATAGTGCGATTGAGTAGCGGTGGAGCTGGGGACAGTGAAGGATTCATCTGGTGCAGACGCGGAGACAGAGAGAAAGTTTCAACCTACTCACCAAATTCGTAAGAGCACTGTAACACGCACACCATGTGAATTACTGTTGGAACTGATGCATATAATGCCAAAACACACAATCAAAGTAAATGGTAAAGACATCACATTTTTGGTAGATTCAGGTGAAACAGAA
Source organism: Paralichthys olivaceus (assembly GCF_024713975.1). Taxonomy (NCBI): domain Eukaryota; kingdom Metazoa; phylum Chordata; class Actinopteri; order Pleuronectiformes; family Paralichthyidae; genus Paralichthys; species Paralichthys olivaceus. The sequence goes on from NC_091101.1 coordinate 6,033,698, forward strand.
TCAGTCATTTAATGTGAAGAGTTTAATATAACTCCAAAAATGAATGTTAGAGATGTTTTAAAACAATTGAAGCAACAGGTACGACAGTGCTAGAGAGATACACTGTACCATTGTTTTAAAAAAAAAAATGAGGTTAAGGAAATTTTAAACATTAATTTTTGTTGTCACCACGCTGGCTGATAGATATTATTGGTAGAGATTTGATGTGTTCATTGAGTAATATGCTAATTTTAACATCACAAGGCGTAGATGTAACTAGAGGATTTGATATATGCATATCAATTGAAGATTCTGAACGCTTCCCTCACCTCTGTAAGTAACACTTTCTTGTGAGATGCTGAGGTACTCACCCAGATGTAATTACAGATGTTATGCTAACACAAAGGATGGTAGAGAAGGTTAGAGTAAGTAGTTAAATAATGTGATAGAGAAAGTTAGATTAAAGATTAACGATAGGTTAGGTTGGTTATACTAGAACAATAATCACTGTGTTGTCTCAGTAGCTTAGATTGACTCACTGGACAAATTGTTTAAGGTATCAAATTCTGATCTCCATGTTCTATTAAGCAAAGGAGAACAAAAACAATTGGTATTGAAAGTTTTGGAACTTTGGACCAAAAGGGGTTATGGGAAGGGAAAAAACATCTGATCCCAATAATAAAAATAATTTAATCAGAGGTTTAGAGGTAAATCACAAAAGATTTCTGCAGTGATAAATGCAATTAGGACTGTGGAATTTATTATTGTCAGACTGAACACTTTTCAAAAGCTAAGTGACTCAGATACAGTACAGCTGATAAATGCAGATATGAAGCTGTTTGTGGACGACTCAGCATTAAAAGATCCAGCAACTGGTAGAAGCCAAGTGGGTTTTGACGTTACAACTTTGGCTGAATCACTCATTACATTATTCTGCAGAAGCTGCAGAATTGGTTGCATTGATTGAGAAATGCAAATATGTAAGTGACAGGTGTCAACATATACACTGGTAGCAGGTATGCATTGGGAGTGGTATATGATTTGGCAGATTTTTGGCTAAAGGGAAATTCTCAAACCCATTACCTACCATACATTGGTTGCTGTTCTGATTGATGCTGTGTTGTTATTCAAACTAATTGCGTTCTGCAAATGTGAAGCATTTTTTAAAGACTTTTCAGTTTCACAGGGGAATGTGAGAGCAGAAGCTGCTGCAAAAGCTGCAGCAAAGCACAGTCTGCTTGTCCGAGGCGTTTCTGAATCTGATAGGTCATTAACACCTAATGTATTTGATGGGTCATTAACATTTAAATACAGATTTAAAGGAGCTGCAGATAAGGGCAGCTCAGTTAAAAACAAAAAAAAAAAAAAACTGTTTGAAGGAAAGTGGATTGTTTGGTGGCTATACATTTTGGTCTGGAACAAATGGGAAATCCTGTTTAGAAAGATATCTGTTTCCTCATAGTTGACACATGGTCAGAACCAAGTGTCAAAGGGGGGATGCCAAATGTAGGAAGAGATACAGATATATTGGTTTACAAAAGAATTTTCAAACTCACAAATTACTCACAAATTATTTTTAAATTTTCATTAGAGTTATATAATTGGTACTATAATAACATACAAAGAGGAATCCAGATTATATAAAGTGAACTGTTTGAGGGATTTTATGGAAGAACAAAGTGAGGGAAAGCAATACTGTCTTGATTTTATTGACATGTGTGTTTCTCCACATTTAAACAGGACTCTTCAGCAGTTGCGAAGGCACTGCTCAGGGAAATGTTTTATTGTGCAACCTGTCCCCTATGCTTTTTGAGATCCACAGATAGGTGAAGGAAGCCCTACCAAAATCCATAGATGGCAGTGAAGGCTGCTGAAAGATCAACTTGGATGTTTGCAAGCCATTGCAGGGAGGTTCCTGAGCAAGGAGTGGATTCTTCAGAACACAGCGTGCATTGATGTCAGTGAGTGCACCTCAGCCTTCAACTGCTTTGTGTCCGCGAGCAAGGAGGGGGTGGAAATCTCTAGGACCACACGTCTCCAATCTCACGAAGAGGCGGCACATTGATTAGGGGGTTGGCTAGGGTGACGCTGCTGATAAACGATGACGCAGACAGACAAAAAGTGACACCTGATGGGACGACTGGGATGCAGTTCGAGGGAAAAGATGTGTTCCCTGTCCTTGCTCACAGTCATCATCGTCCTGCCAACATTGCTATGGCAGGTGAAACCTTGGCAGGAAGAACAACACCAAACTAAACTGAGCATCATAAGCAAAAACAAAAATGGAAACTCTTGTTTGAACTGACAAAGCCTGAAGTCAATTCATGGTATGCAGCCATGAAGACAACTGCGAGGAAAGATCATCAATGAGAGACCTAACCTCACTTACTTCCATACAGATTGCACTCACTATTATGAAGATATGAGTGTTCCACATTGAAAGTGTCTCCAAAGGATTTGGGGAACTCTTCCCATGGTGGGGAAATGTGCGAACAACACACACAGAATAGATGGGATTGTACTTAGTGGGGGTTGGGTTTTCATTTTTGTTTCTCCTAATATTCAGGGCCTCAGAAATGTGGCTCTGCGAAATAGGATGGCTTTGGACATTATGCTCGCCAGCCAAGGAGGTGTTGGTCACATAATCTGATCTGATTGCTGCACATACATACATACATACATCTGACAATTTGATGCATATTGTTTTTCATTTAAATTGCCTATTGTTTGAGGGAAAGAACAAGGACACACAGATTCCTGAAGCATGGAATTGGTGGTCATAGTGAATTTTAAATGTGAAAAATGTGTCATTGGAATTTTTGACATCGATTCAGATTTTTGTTTGTATTTAAGTGTTGTTGGTCTGGAGTATTGATTGTGTACTATTTGTGTACTTTAATCAAGAATGCAATTGGATATGTTAAATTTCCGGGCCCTCATCTAGAATGAAATTCTCAATTTCAAGATGATGCGTTTGTCTAAAAATGATTGTTGTTTAGTGAGCATGAAATGCTCAAAGGGGGGAAATGTAATGGAAATTTTACATTTGTGAATGTGTAATTGCATGAGCAGACATGTATGTGGATGACTGACCAAATGGTTCACCAAATTGTTTATCTGAAAGGGCAACCTTAAGGTTTACGATGGTGGCTTAAGAGACTTGAGTTGTATGGCCTCGAGAAACCAAAACTTTATGGTGTCTCATGGTATCTCTGATTGGGATCAAACAACTGGGATCTCACAGGGGGGGTCATCCACAGAACATGTAAACAAATGGACAGGACGTCTCCTCCACTGAGTGAAACTACAGGAGGGTAATAAATACCTTTGCATGCTTAGTGGGAGGGGGCTGAGAGTTATAAGAACACAGATTCTCCTGTGTTCTTTGCTCATTTGTGCATGTCATTCAGGTGATGTGTACTGATGAGTCCATCTGCAGATGCTGAATTAAACTTTCAGAAAGAAGTGTTTGACTTTGTGCTTGTTTCACAGAAATTGCCACCACAGTTGGGAGGCATCTTTTGTCAGAAATCACAAATCCGTGAAGAATGCTGTGGAATTCTGCCCCATTTGTTCATGAAGAACAAAACAGAACTGAGAGAAGAAAAGAAATGTGTTATGCTTCTCAGTTGTGTAGAATCTGGCCTGTTCTCTCTAGAACATGTTGTCCAGCTGGTGGAGGCACCAAATCAGAAAATCCTAATCAGGGTTCATTTGGAGGAAATAATTAACCGTATTTTTCTTGATGTGACAAATGAGAAATGGACATTAGCTTTTCCATTTTTTTTCCTTCCTCTTTTTTAAAATCATTTTAATAGGAAAATGTGTCATTGGTCCAAAATGAATCCTCAACATGGTCGGCAGTGAAGTGGCAGGGCTATACAACTGGACTTGCTACTCATCAATAACAGACTGGAGGTTGGAAATATATTGCTGCACTGTTGTACTTAGTATGGATACTATAGGCCCGGATGAAGCAACCATACATGAATATACATGTTTATGTGCAGTATATTACAAATCAATAGTCAGCGCATCTGTGGCTGCAGATGCACATATATAATGTATAGCGCCAGGTGGAGTTGTATTAAGCTGATGATGATGTCTATCATATGTGATGTGAGTGTGTGTGTGTGCACGTGTGTTGGGGGGGTGCCTCAATTAGCTGAGGTAATGGTCTGAATAATGATGTTGCTTTTTCTTTTGCCATCTGGCCCCGTGGATGCTCACTGTGCTCTGCTGTGTCTAAAATACACAAGGGAACACAGGGGTTATCCATCTTTGTGTGTGTGTGTGTGTGTGTGTGTGTGTGTCTGGTAAATTAATACTGTTTTTTCTATTTGAACAATCTGATTTGGTGCTCTGTTGCATGCTGCATAAACTTGACCGACGCAGTGGATTTATAATCATTTCATTTCTGAAATTATTATTTTCATAATCATTTTGCTCCTCTGTTCAAACCCACATTCAGCGATGTGGAACACAAAGCTAACAAAAACAACCAAACAAAATTCTCAGTTAAAATTCACTACTGTGTCTCAGTTTGATTTGCTGTTAGCAAATAGTGTACGTTTTCAGATTTTAATACCAACGCAGCATCACAATGATTTTCTTTTGTGGCTGGAAAACGTCACCCAGCATTTATCTGATTATTTCGTTTTTTTTCATTGTTGCTAAAACCATTCTCTGGAGAGAAGAGTAGCAATGAATCATTTTAATCTGAGTTTTGAAATAAAATGCTATCAGATTTGAACTATTCTTTACTTTTTTTTCTCTGAGACTTTACTTTGTGTGTTTCTGCAACATCTTAAATGGTCTGTATTAATACAGCACATTACTAAATCTTGATGACCACTTAAAGTGCTTTACAGTAGACTTTTGCCATTCACCAACACATTCAAACAATCCATGCATCTATGTGCACTTTCTTAGATGGGGTTAGACAGTTATTCAATTTTTTCACAGTGTTATCCTAAATTACGTGACTTGTTAAAATGACACCCTGTCTCTGCTATTGACCTGAAACATAATTAACCTTCATCAGTGTACAACTAATGTTATTATTATTTAATAACAGTGATGATTTCTGTTTTGCTAAATATAGACCAACTTAAAGGTGCATTAAAATTACTTAAAACTTTTGGAGCCTTTTTTTGTTTTGGCCATTATGGGGCACCACAACAAGCTGAGCCCACAACTCACAAATCACATATTAGGTGATAAAGTGGTAGAGTTTAGTAGTTTGTTTCACATGTCAAGTATGTAAAACAAACTTAAGTGTTCATTGGTGGTTCTGCTGTTGAATGGCATGTCTAATATTCTCTCTTTGTTTAGCTCTATTTTGGTCTCAACCAACTCTGAGGAGAAAAAGCAGAACAATGAGCTTTGGGCTGCAGAGGCAGGTCATAATTGTTACATTGGACACAATCATTTAATCCATTGCTTATATATGAGCATGTTTCCTAATTTAATTATTATAATTGGCAGTGTTACCTACACCTATTTCACTGTTGCAGCTGTTGCTGCCTCTAGCAGATAAGTAATCTTAATGTTTGGCATCATTAGATTAACATAAAATGTCTTCCTCTCTCACACACACACAACTATAGTGAAACACAGACTGTGCATGGTTTTTAATCAAGTTGATGTGTTGAATGGATTTTGTGCAAGTAACTTGAGACAGGGATGTTCCTCAGGTGTATTGAGACAGTACAGCTTTCCATTAGGGACTCAACCATCTGGAGCAAACTACAGCAGTTAGCTGTAAGTGGCTGGGACCGAGGTGTTCATTTCATGTCATCTCATATTAATAGACAGATAGAGAGGAAGTTGTGTCTGTTTGTGCACTGGATGAACCTTGCTATAGCACACAGAGAACTAAAGGTGAAAGTACAAACAGGAAACTGGAGACAGAGTGGCCAACAATACAGCCACTGTGAGTAAATGATGCAAAGAATTTAGGCGAGATTGACTTAAAGCTGTTGACACACATGGTACTGGCACTGATGCTACAGCAGTACATTATGATACTGGCAGATACTTCTGCCTTGATCCAATAAAACACAAAAAAAATACCATACCCATGTTTACCGTTTGACATTAAAGTCAAGTGACCGCCAAGCTTTATACGAGGAATTTATCTGGTCATCAAGGTCTCCTTCAGCCATTACTATGCACAGGCAGCAATGAGCCTGAAGGTACGATCATATCAAATTTACTTACCACGATCGATGGAATGCGTTGAGACACTTGCTTACGGTTGCAAATTGACCCTCCTTTGCTTTGCACAGGGCTCAGTCTGATCGAACCTTGTCCTCTGACCTCTGACTCAGTTATTGTAACCAATGCTATTTCCTTTCTACTTCTGCTTTTGGCTGCACCACCTAGCAAATGAGTCAAAAGTACCACCTCCTAACCCATTTCCTCAAATTTTTCCTCTGTTCTTGTATCCATTTTACAAAAAACACAAAAAAATACAAACATGCTATTTTTCTCACATCATGAGACAAGAGGGCCTGTGATCTTTTTAGTACCACCAGCAGAGAGAGATTTCATCTGAGGAAGTCAGTCTTGATAAAAACACATATTTCCAAATCAAGATAATTACCCACCCTGAGCAACTGGCCTTAGTGAAAACCATCCTTGTAAAGGGAGATAATCAAGCTGGCTGTACTCCTAGAATGTGCAACCCTCTGTAATGTAAATTCTCAAATCTTGTTGTCTGTTAGACGAAACACATGCTTGAAAATAATACAACAACAAAATCTTACCTCTTAGTCCTGATTGCCTTTTTTGTTGAACTCACTTGACAGCTCCAACCTCAGTCTCACACAGATCTCCTGGGAACGTCGTCTTCCTTCAGGCACTGTTACCCTGGCAGTATTCAACCCCAAGTATGGAACCTCATTCTCGGACGAGTACATCCAGCGCGTCTCATTTGTTTCCCCTTCAATACAAGATGCAACCATCACCCTTAAAGAAGTTGGCTTTGTAAAAGCTTGAGGTAAAGCTCTAATCAGACAAAAAAAACAAAAAATCTATGATTGGCGAAGAGTGAGGGCTGTTCAGCCTTCTCCTCGCTAAAAGAGTTGAGAGCAGTAAATGTGAGACCCAGACAGACGGAGGTGAAGATGTGACAGTAGGACAGACAGTAACCAGATAAAAAGAACTTTAAATACCCAGTCTCTCTTCCTGGACACACTCCACTGAATTGTCCTTGCAAGTGTTAATTCCACCAACATTTTGAGATGGATTTTCTCCTCTCTCCACTCTTGTGTATTGCACCTTCTGGCCTCTTGATGTCTGTTGCTATGAACGCAATTCTCATTCTATTTATGGAGAAGCCGAACAAAAGAGCTTTACCACACAAGGAATCGGGCTTGATGTAAACATCATTACCCTCTGGTCACTTGAGTAAAGCTCTAATCAGACAAAAAAAACAAAAAATCTATGATTGGCGAAGAGTGAGGGCTGTTCAGCCTTCTCCTCGCTAAAAGAGTTGAGAGCAGTAAATGTGAGACCCAGACAGACGGAGGTGAAGATGTGACAGTAGGACAGACAGTAACCAGATAAAAAGAACTTTAAATACCCAGTTCCTACACAGCCAGCACCTACCGTGTCATTTCAGTGCCTGAGCTATATATGGAAATAGTTGTCCTGCTTATAGACAACTTAAACATAACCACACCTGCCTAGTCACTAACTTTACACTTAACTCTGGTGTAAAACACTCTCTACATGGCTCTGGCAGCACGTAACATTAGCTTACAGTTACCTAGTACTTACCTCAAAGTAGAGTGGACACAGCAACAAAATGCCTAAAGCTAAATGGTCGAAAGCAACAGGATGTTTGACAGATGTCCGAGTGACGGGGAGCCGAGAGCAGGGGCCTAGCTTCTGCCAGGTCCCAAGAGCAGCAGCGTGTGGAGTTGTTGGTGGTATGCACCTTGTTGTTTGCGAATGAATTGAGAGAAGAGGAAGGAAAGAACACAGCACACCTAATGAAGGACCTAGTGAACCACAGATACATTTGAAAGCAGAGGGATGTGTTTGACGGCTTGATTTTATCAGTGTTGTGTTCACAACCTCTTTCTGGTGTCCCCAAATCAGTTATTGTAGGTGTAAAGTGTTCTTATGATATTATCAGTTCTGCAAAAAGGTATTGACTGTCATGAAATGAGGACAATAATCTTTCTGAAATTAGATTAGGGTGTTGTGTTCAACCCTGTCTGTAACTTTGGTTATCACTACATGCAATAATTGACCAGATGACGCGAGTTGAGAAAGAGGTCAAGGATTTGAGTTTTCTGTGCTCAGAATTCAAGTTCTGTAAGCAAACAGTCAAATTGAAGATATTACATTTTGCCTACACTACTAAGTTTTCCCAATTGTATAAATTATCAAGATGGCAGCGGTGGGATTTCAACCCACGCCTCGATAAAGACTGGAGCCTAAATCCAGCACCTGCCCTGTGGGGCCAGCATGTTTCTGCAGTAGCACTCATACGTTAGATTAAAACACATCGAAAACAACACATGATGCCTCAGCTTAATATACAGTAACTATAGTACATCAACACAAGAGACTGGTGGTTTTCGACTGACGAGATAAACATGATAAATATGTCATGGCTTTACAACATTTTAAATTAGCTGTTACAAAAGATTTAGACATTAACTGGAAACATTAAATGGATCTCATACATGAGAGAGAGAGAGAGAGAGAGAGAGCAGAAGAAACTACAAAAAGTAGCAAAGGAACAAATCATTATTTCACTGCTGTTTTCCCCCCAGTAGGAACGTGGGGACCCAAGGTGCAGTTATAAATATAATTGGACAAATTAAGCTTAATTTCAAAGAAAAAAACTTAAACCATGAGCGGGTGGATTCTTGCATTTATTTCCCTTTTTCCTCTTGTTAAATCTATGCATGTACAATATACACCATTAAAAGCCTTCATACATTTTCCAAAGCAAGAATAGAGAATACAGTAAATACTACTTCAATTGACTGCTTTGAATTGTCTTGTTATGAATGGCTGCAGAATTTATGGCCTGTGTGGCTCTTTTAATATCCATAAATAGTGAAATGGGCACAATGGCTGTTTTCTTCACATACTGACTAATTCAGCCATTGAGCCAGTGTAGTAAAAACCCTTTTACCAATCAGGCTGCTTTGATTCAGTGGCTCAGCGATATATTCCATTTATCTGAGAACACACTCCCTGCACCTTATCCATGGATAAATGGAAGGAAGCCTGAAGAGATGGATCACACTCTTCCTTCATCTATCTTTTCCTTGTGTGTGTGGGTTTGTGTGTTTGAGAGCGAGAGAGAGGCTCTCGACACCCAAGACAAATTGGCTGGTTAGTGTTGCTGTACTAAAGGTTGGAGGTTTCACACAAGCACATACACACACTTCATTTTACATCACATAAATATAAAGTCACATTTCAAGTCACGTTGATGTTTTATTCCTTCCGTCACACTTCTTTCGTTTTATTCCGTACATAAAAAGTATCAGTCTAATAAGTGCACTGCAAGTCAGATAAACACTGGCCATTATTTCCTGACTCTGCAAACAGACAAAACACTCACGGCTTCGCTGAAAAGGAAAATTACCTGTTTTCTATGTTATTTCAATTTCCAACAATTTAAGTGGATGTATGCAGACCCACCAGTCGTCAGTAGAGAAGCTTGGAACCAGAAAAACACTGAATTCACAACTCTCTTATGCTAGTGACGTTTCAACCAAAAGCTCTTGTTCTTGTCCTGTATTACAAGCATTGTGGGCAAGTGTATTGGTGTGTGTGTGTGTGTGTGTGTGTGTTTTGACTTCTTAAGATAAAAGAATATCAGCTTTGCCTTTGGGGCATTATGTTATTATGGCATTTATTACTATTTTAGGCCATTTATTGCATCAAATTAAATATTGATTTTATTTAAATAGATATATAATTAATATTATTATTATTAGGTTTAAGATTACAATGTAATGGAAATAATTGTTGCTGTTGCAGGTCTAGTAAAATGCTTCCAGAGCTGAAATGCAAACTGTTGTTTCCTACATAAAGAGGTAATATAGTAATATATGGTAAAAAAGGATATGTGCTGTTGGGAAAGGAAATAAGTCGTCATTGAGCGTTCAGTCATTTTTCAGTTATGTTCCTTAAACTGTAAATTCCTCGTTAATGTACTACTTTTTACTAAATACAACTTTTGATTTGAAAATCATTTACATGAAACATTAGTAAGCACAGAGATTATTTATCTTAATTTACACCATGAAACTGTATGTGTATCAGCCATGTTTTCACTTGACAGCAATGATTGACAACACAGTTGAACTTAATGGATGGCTCACAAGCCTTAAGCACGTTACTGTATATGGATGAAGAGGTTTTTATAAGATTGCCACTAGACCAATCTACTCATTCTCATTCTGATTTACAGGACCTGCCAGTGCATCACAAACTAAGACACTGACAGAGATAATAAAATAGCCAGAAGATTGGAATTAAGACATTGAATAAACAAACTAGATGTAAGAGGGATGTCTTCATTTTAAGCTGAGGGATTTGTGGTTTTAATTTTGATATTAAAGGTTATGGTAAATTAATTTGGTGTTAGATATTTTTCTACTCCAATGTTATCCTGAAGATTCCAGGATTGCTCAAACTAAACCAGACTAACAGGTATGTGAATTTATGCCACAGCAACTTAAAAAGATGAACAATCAGTTTGTGAGCTATAGTTTGATGTAAGTGTTAACAAAGTTAAAATATATACAACTGGTTCTAGAACATGTTGAAAGTTTTTATTCAATATTTACACACACTAATTGCTGTTAACTGCACCAACTAACAGAACATGCCATTTTTTGCTAGTGCATGACCTGTTTAGGTTGAAGGTTTAGTATGTAGGATTTAGTGGCTTCTAGGGGTTGAATTGCATATTGCAACAACCTGAATACCCCTTCACATCCAAGTATGTAGGAGAACCTACATACATACATATGACATTTCATTGATTTACAAAACATCCCTGGAAAACATGTTGAGACACATGATCATAAAAGAGACTGTTGCGCCCACATCTCCAAGTGCTGACAGAGTTAGTGTTAGTTGGATTAAATAAACAACCCAAAGAAAGGAATGTTTGCCTGCGTTAGTGCATGTGCAAAATAAAAGTTTAATAAAAAGTCCCAATTATAATGCTTGAACATGGTGTTAAAGCTTCATTCAACATAACCACAACTCTTTGCAGCTTGCACTTTCTCTTGTGGTTTCTTTGCAAACAAAGTCTAAAAATATCTCAGCGTTTTAGAAAAGCTGCAGTGAATGTAGGTATTTCGACAATCTCATAAAAAAGCCCACAAAATCCTTGAGAGGCTGAGTATAGTGTACAATCTATCATCTAACCTTGCTCTGCTGAGTTTAAGGGCAAGAACTGAATCAAGCATGAACTGCACCAAAGGCCTGTTGAAAGTCTACAAAACACTGGGAACTCTGTGGTTTATGATAAAAATTATGATCAATGGGTAATCATGCTCTGTGTCTGATTCTTTAATCCCCCCTTTACCTTTGTCTTGATACATTCACCCCTCTACCTCACCCCAACCTTTGCTTGTCCTTACCAACATCCCTCTTTCTTTCTTCTGTCATCCCTAACATCAGCCCCTCTTTTGTCCTATGGCATCCCTATTTTCATCCAATCATCCTCCTTCCATCATCCCTACCTTCATCCCTTTCTGCTCATCCCTTTATCCTCCTTCCCTCATCCCTGCCTGCATCACCTCTCCCTCTGTGTTGGCTGTGGTTCAAGTATATGGTGACTTGTAGAAGCGGCAACAATAGGAATGATTTTGGATTGATGTATTAACGTTGAGCGTAGACTATGAGGGGCATCATAAAGGTAAATGTTTTCCTATTCATCATTTGGTTTGTTATAATTGAATTATATATTTTTTTTTCGGGAATATTAATCACCATGTAAGGAGCCTGTGGAGTTTTCTTGCTAAGAAAAACTATGTTTACATTTAGCAGAGTGCTTTAGGCTTTCTCATATATCTCCCAGAGAATGAGGGTTTTCTATTTAAGTGGCATTAAGTCAAAAGTAACACAGAGAAAAAGCCACAGTGAAACACACATCAAACATTTACTGCTTACACTGAGATTCAGGTTCATTGTAAAGGACTGATATGGAAATAAGGCCATTTAAATGGAGAAAGTCATTGGATAAAAATTTTTGAGTTACACAGATGAAGGACCAAATTCAAACAGATTTCTCAAAACAAACTCATGGATTAAAGGATTGGTTTCCTCTTTTTTCAAATGACCTAACAAGTTTAATTTATTTTATTTACAAGTTAAATACTGAACCTAATCTACCAATCTATTAGACATAACCCTGAATCTTGAGAAAGTATTTTCTAAAGATTACAATTCTGATATTAAATGATTATCTCACACAAAACTTCTTGAGGGGAAATGAAAATAATGAAGAGGAGTTTTGCACCAACCCATTTGAGAAAGTATTTCCACACAGCTTTGAAAGTGCACAAGTTGTGTAGCTACTCCCGCCATCCCAGAAAAATGTCTTGGAATGTGAGGGACCAACTAATTCTTTGCGTTCCCACATGTATCCCCTCCAGTAAATCTTAGGAGAATGCTTGAAAGCAGCTTTAAACATGAACAGCAACCTCAAATGACAAACAGAAATATAAAAGCTGTCTAGACATCACAGAAATAGTGTTTGGTCTATGTCACCTCATTGATTATGCTATGCTTGCTGTAACTTAGTTGCAGATTGTGAGGTGTTCTTTAGTCATGCAGAGCAGGAGGCAGCAGCACAACACACATACCGCAGAAATGAAGCGCACATATTCATGTATAATCAAAGACGTGTTCACACTGACACATGCATTTTACATTATGTGCTTCTCAGCATGTGGTTTTGCAAGTAGACAACAAAAGGAGATCGGGCGTATGAGTGTGTGTGTGTGTTTCAGAAGGCAGAGGGGCTTGAGAAGCTTATCCTTTCAGCTTGGCTGATAGGTGGCACCCAAACGGCAAAAATCTGTTAGAGGACGACACATTGTACCATGATACTGTTTTCTCCATTACTACACTGAAGGAAGTGAAAGAGCAGCTTAAGAAATGAAAGACACCAATCACGTGACTGTAATCATATGAGTAATAAAATGCTGATATCATAAATAGTTGACTCTTCTGGACTGACTCAGCAAGATGTGTTGGTTCAAAGTTCGATACTGTCGATAGAACTGCAGAATCAGTTGCCATTGCTGATGTCATGAATGTGCCACTTACATTTTAGAGTCTTAGCCTGTCCTGCAGAGCACTGTTCTGCTGTTTATTCAAAAAGTTTCAATGTTGTTCTTTTGTGACAAAATTGCACCAAATCCTGCACTTCCCCCAGTAACACACCTGCCTACGAATGATGAGTCTCAGGACAGATAAATAACTTACATGTACATACAAACATGAAGTAGTCCCTCTGTTGTATCTACAGTTCTGCTGAGGTGAAATAGTGCATCATGAAATGTGATATAAGAATTGTAGGAGGTCATCATGCCCTGTCCTTTGCTTTCCTGAAGGATTGTCTAGTGTATTCTTTACTAAAGGAGATTAGAAAGGAAGCAGTAAAGGAGCTGTCCTTTGCATCTTAGTGTTACGAGATGAATCTTTGTCTGTGACACAATTCAAATCTCTGCTCTAACCGCAGTAGGACACATTTCTTCTCTTTTAAATCTTCCCACTCAGCAGTGATGCTGAAAAAAACTAGCACATTTCTAGTTAAAATACATTCATCATACTGAAGTACTATACACAAATGTATCACAAAATTACTGTCGAAAAACAATTTCCTGTTTTTGACGAAAAGGTTTTGTTTTATTCTATTTTTGGAAAGCATCTAGGTTGTTGTTATAAGTAAATGACGGTTGTGTGCCTCTTCTTCTGTGCTGCGTGCATGTTCGCAGGGCTTTTTCTCTGGGTTAATTTCCTGCACCATGGTTGGATCAACAGCCAGCTACTGAAGCACTGCATCAGCTGTATCGTTCTATGTGAATTAGCTCTCTGATTGTTTTGGCTCTTCTACAAAGCTTCAAGTGACACAGTCAGAGGATCAGCCCATGTAAGTCCAAAACCTAATTAAAAGGCTTTGGTTTGAAATCTAAGGTCGCACACTTTAACAAGGTGGAATTGAATCTGACAAAAGCTGCAGTGTTAAACAGGGAAACTGTAGAAGCATAATATACCACAACACCAAAGAGAACAGAGCTCTACCCAAAGAATCGCACCGTTTACTTTATATGTTTATCTTTTAATTGCTTTTATGTTAATTTAAGCAAAATAAAATATGATAAAGCAAATATGTTAGAGTTCCTCGTACCTCAGTGTGTATGTATTGCTTCGGTGGTTTTCTTGGTGTGACAATGGAGGAGAAACACACAGGAGGAAGATATAGATAGAAAAAGAGAGAGACTATCTCTCCAAGCATCTTTACTCTAATAATGTGACAGTGAGCTGCAACAGTGTGTGTCTCTTTAAAGGAAGTAAAACAAATGAGACCAATGTATCATTTTCAACTTGGCCATGACTAAAATGCACAAAATGAGTCTTTGTGCCACAGGGATTGACAGTGCGTCACTGCACCAGATGCTTCTATGATTACATGTTGTGTTCTGTTTCTTTATCATATGTAAAACAGACCGTAACCTTGCTGTAATGAAAAAGTTTGGAGAGCTTCCCCTGCCTGACAACAGAGGAGAGGAGAATGAGAACATGGCGATGGAAGTTGAAGGGGTTCACATTAGTTTTGATTGCGTGCCTTTGTGGTGCATGCATGAGTGAAAATGTGTGTGAGAGGAGGCAACTCACAACAAAGAGTCAAGGACAAGAAACTGGGTGATGACAGAATATGTGATTACATTTGATAAATAAATAGATCATTGTGGGAAATTGGGTTTCTTCAGTGGCAAATAGAGTATTATTCTTTATGCATCAGTGAATAGAATTGAAATAGGAGACGAGCAAATGAAAGTTATGGATTTGTTCTCAACTAATACTTCAAAATGTTAGATTTAGTTCTGAGAGGGTCCATCGCAGATGATGCAGAGTTCTACTAAGAAATGATTTCACTGTACAATTTGCTGTTCTTATCCTCTCACTATGTTAAATTACTCTGTATAGTGTATAGTGTTAAGCATCACTACGCTTCACACTAATCTTAAGTTAAAGAGGAACAAGCTGAGCAAATGTTAGCTGCTGCTCCACTCACAGCTCCTCTCTGATGTTGTGTGCCCGTCAAACAGTGTTAGACAAACACAGAGTGTTAATATTAAACTACTTCATTCAGTGTTTAAGAATAAGGATTTAATCACCTGGATTGTTTTAGAGGTAAATCTAAACCGGGAGAAGATTCATGCAATGATGGCAACAACTCCCTTGACGACGTCACCAAACTCTATCATTGTTACTGCTTATCTGATCCCTGTACTTCAGGCCATAATCGAAAGAATACTGAAGAGTCAGTAGACTTGAATTTCTGGTTAAATTACTGAGAAACCCAAGGAAGACTAGTGTAGACAGTGAGTTTTTTTGACTGAGAAATATTCAAGCATTGCTTTTCTATGTGTTACTTGGTGTGCACAACCCTGACAATTTCAGCAAGCACATGCCAGAGTTTGAAGAAAGGCAGAATTTAGCTGCATTCTCTGTCATCACCCAGGAACAATGAGAAACGATAAAAGACAATAAACAAGAGGTGCAGGTGAAAGTGTTTGTATGAATATTCACTTTAAACTATTTGGCCAAAGATAACTTATACAATACTATGGAAATGAAACAAGTGAAACTGAGAGGGAAAGATTTACTGTATGTGTGTTTATGATTTTCATACTCAAATACAATACAGTGCAGTGAAAACTCTTTCAGCACTTAGTTGTTTTCGAAACTGACGATCCTTTGTGATGAAGAAATGATTTGTTCATAAAGATCTATTTGAGTTTGCTGTCATGTCTTACCCGTTAGTTCTTCACAGCAGTGCTGTTTTCCTCCTCCTCATCTGCATCTCTTCCTTCTTTCTCCTTGCCCTCTCTTTCTACTTCAGCTACCACAGCAGAAAACATTTAACACCAAGTAATTGGCTATAGCTGATCACACTGATTGGACTGGTTGGACAGCTTTGTCATGTGTGTTGTAGGTACTTCTATTTACTAATACTGGTATAGAATGCTTGCACTTCAGGATGAGCCTTGGAAAATGTTATTTCAATGCTCATGTGGATTGAGGGAGCACCAGAGTTTAAGATTTACTCTTAACGTTATCCAATTACATAAGCAATCAATACTGACTATGCAGATATGCTAATTGTCATCTCTGTGGGGAAAAGTTAATAAAAATCTTTCCTCCAGCACATGATCATGTTTTAATTCACAGAGAAAAAGGGCTTTTCACAGACTCAGGTTATTTATGTGTTTGTGAAATAGAAAGAGAAACATCTGACTGGCCAAGGGTTTGGACCACATCATTCTCAGAACAGCAAAGGGTCGGGGGAACAGAAGACAAGGTGAAATGTGTCGAAGCAGTCAGGATGAGAATCAACTCCTCCAAACCAAATCTGAGGTCCTGGTTCCTTGCCAAAACATTGTTTATTTCTCTCTCTGTGTTGGATATGACTTGCTGCCCAAATGAGGGTGTTTCTCGGGATCCTATTCATGAATGAGGGAAGGATGGAGCAGAAGATGGACAGGCAGGTTGGCAGGCAGCTTTCGATTTGCCAGTCAATGTTTCGACCCTCAACTATGGTCCTTTTAGTCACTTCCTTTGGAAAGAATGAGATTGTAAATACAAGTAGCTGAAATGAGTTTTCTCCTGAGGGTGTCTGGGCTAAGCCTTAGAGATATTGTGAGGATCCTTAATGTTGAAAGGGGCCAGTTGAGGTGATTCTGGGATATAATCAGGATGCCTCCTGGGTGCCTTCTTTTAGAGTTTTACCGAACATGCCCATCGTGCTGGTTGGAGGGGCTGCATGTCCCATCTAGGAACAGAGGAGTAGGAAAGCATGGCTGGAGAGAAGGATGTGAGAAAACCCCTGCTTTGCAAGCTTTCTCCACAACCTGATCTTGGATAAGAGAAAGAAAATGGATGGATGGATGGATGGAGAACCCCCCTGGGTCATCCAGAAGCCGGCCTTGGTTTAACCTTTCTTACCATGGCAAGATTTTGTAGGCAATCTTTGGTGAAGGAAACTCCAGCCTCAAAATCCACAATATGCAGGAAGAATACCATATTTCTAGATATTAGAATTTCTAATGTTCAAATCTCACATCCATGCATGAATCCATGTATGTGTGCATGTGTGTGGACATGCATACATACATGTGCTTCTAGAGGAGAGTAAGCCTTTGTTTACATGTAACACCAGCTTTTACAGAGTGTTGGATAAGTCCCTGAAGGAAGTCTGTGTGTGTTGCGCTTTTTGCGTACATGCCAGCATTCCTGCCATGTCTATTGTGTTTGCATGCAGAAGAATGGATGAGTCTGAGTGTTTGTCTGCCTGTGTACATGTGTGGGAGAGTGTATCAGTAAAGGTATGAGGCAGCAGTCTGATTCCACGGAGTCTTATTTGGACTGAGTGAACTATCCAAACTGTGAGTCAGTCAGACCCCTGGTGATACCTTCAGACACCTCCAAGTTAGAGACAGAGGGAACAGAAAGAGGATGGATGAAATAGAATGAGCGGAATACAGAAGCTGGATAGGGACACAGGAGAAACTGGCACTAAGAAAAGCACAGCAGCAGAGAATAGTACGTCATTAAATAGATGATAATATTGTTGAGAAATTGTAGAAATACTGCACATATTAATAACCATTGAAAACGTAACTCAGGAACTCTCTTTTTGGGAGGCAGATCAAGAGGAGTGTACTATGACCCAGACAACTGCATAAAAATCACATACATTATAAATTAAACCACTGGTAAAGTAATAATAAAGGGGCTTTGGAGTGAACAACTCAAAAGATGATTTGATTGTTTTGTACAATTTTGGCTGGTTGCTTTCATTGTTATTTACAGCTGTAAATAAAGGAACACAGAAAGAAACTCAAAATTAGAAATCCTCCTCCGATAGGATCACACAAGCTGGGATGTCAACATATTGAGATTCTGACCCATGAGTACTTCGTTCTGACCATTACATTATTACATGAGCCAGTCAGTCTTCTTTGAATAACACATAAGGGTTTAGATAAAATGCTCATAGTGGTTGATATTACCATCCCGTCTCTGTTCCGTCTTCCTAGAATCAAAATTAAATATGATTGACATTATCAGACGCAAATGTAACATTCAGCTCTCGAGATTATAAACTTACCCTCTGTGTTAATTTGACATTTAGAAAGGCTGTTGAATAAAGTTCTCTTTTTATTTTTCAAAAGTGTTTTTAAATGCAACAGGCTATACAAAGTCTTTCTGTTGCTCATTTCCTTTGCCTCCTGCTGCCTCTTTCTGTCTCATAACTCTTCTTTCACCTTCTGTCTCTCTCAGTATTACTGTGCAGCCATGAGTTGAAGGGCTCTGATGCTTGAGTATGTGTGTGTGTTTGTGCAACTTTGTGCACAACCTAAGGGCTCAGAGTGGCATAAGTGCTCATTCAAGTGTGACATTGCAACTTTTTTATTGTATTGTTTGAGTCCCAAAGAAGAAAAAGGTGTTATTTTGCAGCCATGAAATGCGGGCACGCACACACACACACACACACACACACCTTTTGAAACAGACACCAGTAAAGCTCCCTACCTGCTGTGCCAAAAAACAACAACGAACAAACACATGCATGTACACGCACATAGGCAGGGCAATCATGACTAAACAGCCTGTGTGTTGCAGTGAAGGCTCTATCAATCATTCCTGAAGTTAAGAGCAGGTAGGGACCCCAAATAGCCTTTGAGAATGTTTGTGTGCAGGTGTGCACAGTGCACACAGGTAGTAAATAGTGGACGTTTGTGACAGAATGCAAGAAGGTGGAGAGATTACTCATCCATGACATCTGTGTGTGTGTGTGTGTGTGTGTGTGTGTGTGTGTGTTTGTTTGTGTTGGTCTGTGTCTATTTGCAGCCTTTTTCTCGAAGTTGACTTTCTAGACCATTCCTTCCCCTCATTGGCCAATGGTCGTAGCAGGGTTCTCCATTATGTTTCTATTTCACCTCTCACATATGGTACATGAGGATGTGACACTGCTTTACCAGCTGTGGCTGCTTTCTCTTAATTTTCTCAATCAAAGACCAGAGGAAGCAGATGACTGGCAGAGGTCTTGGAACATACTCCTCCCCTTGCAGTTATTGGTTTGTATCTTTAGGGACCAAGACAAGAGAATGTCCAATATAAAGCAGCTAAATGATGAGAGTAACAAAAAAGTAATGGAAAAGCTTCCTTTCTTCCAGACTTACTGAACTCATCACCTGCATGTGTGCTTCCGACAACTGCTACAGGCAGTGGAACTGCGGGGAGAGAGAAGCGTTGATGTTGCAGTGCTCTAGCTCTTATATAGTTTGCTAATGAGGGCCACCCTTCGTCAAGCATGTCGACTGATAAAATGTCTGTTGATGCTGTGCGGTCACTCTCTCAGGAACCATGGAATGCTGTAAAATGGTCGAACTTCATTCAATACTACATAATTCCCATTCTTTTCATGTCTTCAATAATCAGATAGATGCTGGACAGGGTTTAAATGGACGTGTGATCTTTTTGAGAAGATAACTCAACCACAACTTCAGTAGATCTAGACCACTCGCCAGATTGTGGTTGTGGTTAAATGTGTACCCATTGGAGTGTCTTCAGACACACTCAATACTTAAAACAAAAAGTCATAGAAGAAACTTAAATTTTTGCTATTTTTTTTTATTTTAATTACAATCGACAACAGCCTTTATTTGGTGCAACTTTCCTCAAAGATTTCTTATCGGCATTCTTTCTTAATGGGAAAGTGCACCAAAAACTTCAATACAATTTGATGAATGTCAATGGCGTCCTCATTGTCCTCTTCAGACATAATAAAACAACAAAAAAACATAAGATGCCTCCATACTGCTCTTGTGATGTCATCTAAGTGTACACAAGCCCCCACATTCATATTCGACTTGAAACCAGGTCATTTTCACTGTATTTTTGTTGTTGATTTATTACATCTGAAGAAGAGGACACCATTGACTTAAATGTCATTGTCTTCTGCTGCAACACTGTTTACACCTGAAACTCCAGATGTGTTTTGTGGACTCAAACACTTGACCCACCCCTCCGTCGGCATTGTGGTGAGTAGATAATGAGTGCATTTTCATTTTTCACTGAACTATCCCTTTAAATCCCAGCATGTCAACTACAAATCCCCCTGCTCATAATCAGTATTGCATATATCAGAAATAGCTCAGTGTTTGAGTTCAATTAAAAGTGGAGGAATCAGAAGTGAAATTATAAGACAAGCTGAGGAGAATATAATGTGTGCAGGTTTTGTATCAAGAATTCTTATCAAGTTTCAGAGGAAGTTTGAGGACAAAATGTCTTTCTGGAACTTCCCAGGGAGACTTTTCTTTGAAGGCATATTTTCTACGAGACACTTGCTGTTCACCCTAATGTGTGATGCATCGCCTCTTGCCTTTCAAGAGCGTTCAAGCGACAAATAATGTGTGAAACAGAGTGTGTTTGTGTGTCTTTTAAACAAGCAGAACTTGCTTAAAAGCTCTGCATATCGTGTGTATTTATCAGTCACTAACAGAGGTATAGGAAATGTGTGTTTTGCATACTGTTTGTGTGTTTTATCTTACCTTTAAACACATTTTAACTGACTTAAATAGCATGAGACATTGTGCTTACATTTGAGTGTGTTCTGCTGTGAATAGATAAACATTTCTGGTTCAAGGTAGCCTTGGTTAAAACTGCAGTGACATTAAGCTGCACTCTATGAATTCTTTCCTCCAAATTGTGCGTATTGCAGAGGCGGCAGCACCTCTAATGCATCAAAAATGAAGTCAGTCAGTCAGTCAATTATTGGAGATCTAGTTCCTGCTATTATTTCATGCACAGTTACACATGATGATGCAGTGTGACAAAAGGCAATTATCTGATCATAGACATGCAAACCCAGTATATGAAGAGTGAAGGAACAAGAAAGAGAGAAGAAATCAGAAACAGTTAGAAAGATATAGATTTTCAAATTGTGCATCCACACAGGTTCTCACAGGTTCTCAGAAATTAAAGAAGCATAGACACTGAGTAATATAATAATGTAAGATGAGTCTCTTTCCTTCCCCTATTCATTATTCACACAGACATGTGATTGTATGAATAGACATGCTTGAGAAATATAATAGGATGGATGGGGGGAATATGTTAAGAGAGGAGTGGCAAGGTAACTATAGAAATTAAGCATTGCGTTAGTTCATGCAGAACACATAGTGTAGTACAATTTTTGGCCATTTAACTATGTCACTTATGAATGTCACTATATACCTTTAAGAATCTGCACTACAAACTAAGGTATGATTAAAACATGATTTACTACTGATTACAAACATGATTTATTACTGATTACAATAAGTTTGTGAACGTAATTACGAATCAAATCATATATTCTGTGTGTAACAAGCAGTATGAGGTGATTGTATAACTTGTGTGAAGAAATATTAATCTTAAAAGACAATCTGACCGAATTGAAACATAATGCTGTCAAATGTAAGAACAATATCTTTTTAAAAATAGTAAGCTGATTAAGCAAAAGATAATGGTGTCAAGAATAAGCAAAGCTGTTTAAAAGTAAAATAGACATGCCTGGACATGTCTGGGTAAAACTAGGGTAAGATCCCAACATGCCCAGTGGAAATTTCCAGAGCTAGAAAATTGACCAATGAAATGTTGACAGGTGTGGCCTTGAAATAATGATAACCAATGAAATGTCGACAGGTGTGGTCACTAAAGGGTTTATAAGAAAACACCACACTACTGTTAGGCAGAGTCCTTCTCTGGTGAAGCTCCGGCTCGCTACTGAATGCTCTCTGGTTTTTTGTCGACAATAAACTCTGCTGCTTTTAAGTTGACCTCTCCTGCTTTTTATTTGACTAAATTTTTGGACTTTTGGACCACGAGTGAAACTTAGTTTTCACCACAACAGTAGTCATGTGCTCAGCTCGTCAGCCACCCACTAATCACAGCTCACTCTCTCACCAAAGCGGTCCCTTTGAATACGACCTCACCCTCACTGATCCCTGCTCAGCTACACTGCCAGCCACGCCTGTTGATAGCAACTTGCCTCCACCACCCCAGCCTCCACCTTTTAGCACCGAGTCCAAACACGGTCACGATAAACGATATTCATCTCAAACAAATGTACATTGCCTGCTACGCCCAACAGGGGGTTCTGCACGTTTCCTGTTTTATCTTAGCACGCTGCTCGGCTAATCCAGGGAAAATCCAAAGAATGTAGTCTTCAGCGCCAATCATAGCTGTATCCCCATTTGCGACATAGTGTTCCTGAATGAAATATAGTATATGCAGATACAGTGTTTGAATGCGTACATACATAGCAGGGGTCGCGTTAACCGAATAATTTCCGTCATTGACTGTTTTTTTAAAACGGTGACGGAAAAATCTGAGGGCCATCCGTCATTTTGACAGATTGCAGGTTCTTTGGTGTCACACTGACACATGTAGAAGCGTAGACATTTTCATCTTTACGCACAGACTACGTTGCAGAGGTGACCAAATCAATCAAAAAAAGATTCCCATCGGAGCATCTGAGCATCATCTCTGACCTGGACACTCAATGCATCTCGCTATCCGGGTGGTGCTGACAGCGCGTTAAAGAGCTATGGTCAGGAGGCTTTGGAGTGCATCTGAGACCGGTGCAGCTGATCCACTGGTGCAGAAGGAGCGCATGCTACGGGATTTCCTACCGACTTCTGATCACTTCACTTGAAGAAATGTTCCCTGATTTCAAAACTTTGACGGAAGTGGCGCTTGTAATTCCAGTTTCCAGTGTGGCAGCAGAGCGCGGATTCGGTCTCCGGAACAACATCAAAACAGCCAGGAGAAGTCGTCTGTCCGAGGACTTTTTCCTCAGACAGACAAAAGTCCATGACAATAGCCTCTGCAGCAGTCCCACTTGAGACATTTGATTACGCGCAAGCGGGCATGTGATTCAGGTCCATGCAGACCAGGAGGAAGGTGTGAGACGTTTAGGCCACAGGTGAACTGTGGGGCCACACAGTCAGTTGTTTTTGTTACTGCGGAGAACAAATTACATATTCTTCTGCTTGATGTGTGTATCCACGGTGTGGATTATTTGTTCAGCTTGTCTGGACTGCATATTAATTAAAAATGAATTAAAATTAAATGCTATTGAATATGTCATTATTATCATTTAAAAAATTAAAGTGACTGGTAAAAATAGATTATGACAGGATTTTTATGACCCTGTCAGACACAATGACAGACAACGAAAATGTCTAGCGCAACCTCTAATGCATAGAGAGAGAGGAACAAAGAAGACGGTTCTTCACTGAAACATTTTATTACACAACCGAAAAAGGTTTATACACTGTAAACATCCATATGCACAGTCAAATGCATACACTGTACTTTAAGACTTTTAATTGGATTTAATTTTCATCTACCTGTACAGTGTGACTTGAGTTTGGTTTCACATAGTCTTATACTATACATGTTGCTTTGTTGGTTTTGGCTCAATTTGTATTCTACGAAGAAAAGCTAAGAGAGAAAAGTTCAAGAGTGGCAGACAAAGGCAAATGCATTCAGACAAACAATTATTTTGTAGCAGGCACACACAATCTAATAAGAACTGTTTATGAAACTGTCTCATTTTAATACTGCTGACTCTTTATGACCTACGACAGTAAATTAGACAATCAGGGAGAAAATTGACTTTTTCTATAAACTATTCTCAATGTCTGTGGTGGTGGTTAGATTATCAGCGAGGTCAGAGCAACGACTTATGGCGGTCAGGCTTTAAAGGGAAGTCAGCCAAGCTAAAGGCTAGGCTAAAGGCTAACCCATACAGAACATGAATTTAAACTTTCACTAAAGCTTCCCTTTCACTGCAGAGGTGCTCAGATTAGACTAAAGGTGTTAATTGTATCACCTCCCAGCCCCACACCACACTGCCTCATGTCATATCATGGAACATAAGAATATGTATAATGTCACTGTAAGAATTTAAAGCAACAGTAACATTTACTGAGCAACAGCACCCTCTGCAGCCACATATGGTGATGAATTCTGTTGGGCTAAGTGTTCTAGCAATTATGTAAGTGGTTTTCATTTAAAGAAAACAAGTAGTACCACTCACTGCTTCCTGAACTGGAAGCACTGCTGTGGTAACACATATACCAAACACTGATTGAAATTCTTCTTATTTTAATACATTTAATATCAGAGATGAACATTGGGTTTCAATAACGTCTTAGTCTGAAGGCCTAGCATTACTATTGAAATGGCTGAGACTGATTCTGGTTGATACCTGTGATTATCAGTCACTTCTCACAGGTGATTGTACCTGCCATCCAAAGTTACATAGTGCAAGTCAGTGTACCATTTGAAATTTGAAGCTACTATTATAAGGTGAAAAGTTGGATAGTGTTAATCAAATAAAAATAACACAAGCAAAGACTATATGACGTGTTGCTAGTAATGTGATGAATAGTAAGAAAACAGAAGGGGAGGTGAAAGTCTGAGGATCCTGTAGTCTCAGGACATTCCTCAGGACAAGACGCTGCGGCTGAGAGAGTGCATATAATGACTGCGGGCACTGAAAACACTGTGTTAGCAGAACTAAAAACTTACTGCAAATCCCAAAGGAAGGCACTTTAGTAGGGGTAACGATTTATCTATTACATAGATGTATCGATTTATATTCCTAAGATCCAACTACATCGATCTGTGCTCGGCAAGTTGGCCTTCCGGACGACATATATCGATCTAACATCGTTTTAAAAAGCAATCAATCGATTGTGTCGATACTAGGAAATAACGCATTGGATTTAAGCACGTCAGACTTTATTTGGATGTGGTTTTTTTTAGCACTTTTAATGATAAAGGTGTTAAACATTACTCGATTCAGTCTGCCTGTCTGTGACCTCATCGCTACGTGCCGGCAGCAGCACAAATATCAAAACATAGCGTGATGGCGGGTGGCAGAGGAGACGCCGGCGAGCGAGAAATTATCAAGCCACCATTGCGGTCCAGTGTGTGGAAACACTTTGGCTTTTGCAAAGATGGAGATGTTCTAAATGGGTCATTCTCATGAAATCTTGGTTTCAAAGATTGGAGACATGGAATTTTAATTAAAAAAAAAAAATGGATCAACAAATTTCCTTTTTAGCCATTAATAACAAAGTCTTGAGTGGTTATGATTGTTATTTAAAAAATATTTACTGACAATTTAACACCTTTTTGAACATATTTTCCAAAACATGTCCTTAAAGATCTCATTACCGCAATGGTCTGAAAACATCAAGACCATTCGGAAAGCCAAACAATTTTCAAATTTTTAAAAATGGATTATTAATAGTCATGCATAATAACTTGAAACTCTGCAATAACAAATATTTTTTAATTCACATTTTTTCTTTATTTTCCTTTTTTTTCTCATTACCGCAATGCCTTCTGCAATCTACAACCTAATAGTTGTGATAATTAATTGAAACGTAACATATTTTCAAAAATATTTGGTAAACTTTAAAGCACTTGATGTACATATTCTGCACATGCATTTTAAAACAAACTACAATTTTTCTATCTATTAAATTAACCTTAAATGAACACCTGTTTCGGTAATGATACATAAGTTTCAGAAATGACAATGCATGTTTCGGTAATGATAATAACTATTAAGAAGTACAGTGTTAATGAAGAAATTCATACACATGTAAACAGAACCAAAACAACATGTATAAAAAAACAACAACAACAACACAGGGCTAAATAGAGCAACATTTCATTTCATTTTAACATTTTTTACAAAACACAGTCAAAATATTAGGAGGAAAACAAACAAACATGACTTTTGTATGCCAATGCTTCCTACTGCTACTCTATTTCTGCTTTGTGAATTTTGCCCAGATTTCCGGCAACACACAGAAGTGCCGAGCTGATGATGTTGCAGGTTGTGGCTCTGGGATGATGGCCTTAATGTCCTCGAAGTAGTACCGCACCTTTTCTCCCTCAAAGCGGATTGATGGAATGAAAAATTTGTTTGGCCCTGCACAGCTCATGGTGTCTACTTCATATTGACCAGCGGCAATCTAGGAGCATAGTAAAACAGGATAACTGAATAGGATTTAGGATTTATTATCAACAACATGACATGTCTATACTGCCAAAAAAATCTACATACCTGTGTAATGATGCCAGGGAACAGTTCACCATCATACTGAACAAGAACCCACTTTCCCACTTCCAAAAGTGGATTAGCATCCTCCTTTTCTGATTCCACATCTCTGAAGTCAAATGCTTTTGGGCTGAAGCATCCACAGGGAAAGCCACAAAAGCAGGACACTTCTTGGGTGTGGATAAAGCCTGGTTTTGTCGATATCATCTTAAGGAGAAAATAAAATAAATTTTAGTTGAATTTAAACTCGTCAAATACCATCATCCATTTAATACTTAAAAATGATGCTCAAAGCTAAATATGATGCAACATCTAATGCACCTATATGATGACGGAGAGAATCCATACTAGTATTTAAGCGCTGTTTTGTATCTTAACACTCGCACCACATGCTGATATAATTTCCTCTGATGCAGTTATCCAATATCTTTTAGTGTTTAACTATAATTCTTTAGGGATCGTAGGATATTTCCTCCAGGAGAACATTTCCTGGATGTTACTAATAAGAGAGAATCTTAGATAAGTTGCGATATTGAGATGTGGGCCCATCAGAGATGAAGTGGATGTTCCTGGCATTTGGATGCTCCTCTCGTATGCCCCTCAGTACTGGGTCAAGGTGAGCCCATGTGGCTGTGGCATCGTGCTGCATGCATGCTGAGAGGGATGAGAATGACTCCACCTTGCCCCCACTAAGATAGAGAACTCCTGTGTGGAGCGTGACCTGCTGATTTCCACTTCCAAAGTGAGTTTCTTTTATTTCCCTGGTGTATTTGCAGGCATAGTTCTCACTGTAGTCTATGTGAATGACTACGTCATTCTGGGTCAGGGTCTCTCTCAAGCTCCTCAGCCTTTCAAACTGGTGCTTAATGTTAAATATATGTCTGGAGAAGTTTGGGAGGTGGTCTTGAGTGAGCTCCACCAGCTTCTCAATTGAGGTGTGCCTCTTATCAAGAAGCACATTCCTTACTTCCTTCTCCTCAGTGGACCCATCTTTGCATCTCTTTATCAATGGCACAGATTTGGTAACCCACTCATCCCACGCAATGATGTTTCCTTTTATTGAAGGATCCAGTGTTGTAGGAAATGTCTTGTCTTTGCATTTGTTGCATGTCCTGTACATGCAGGACAAGTTATCCACACTACAGACACTGGCCAGGACGAGGTCCCTTGGGGATGATGTGTCAATCACGCCAAGCTGATGCAGCTTCTTTGTTTTCAGGCCAAAGTTTTCGTGTGTTTTGCAAGCACATGTTTCTCGATCAGACACTCTTCTCTGGCCAATCCAAAAAGGCTTGAGTTTGAAGAACTGAGCCTTGGAAATGCTGTGCCTTGGATTTTCAGACAAAAATCTTTTATGAAGATTGGCCATTGTATCTGTTAGGACTCTCTTCCGGAATATCTGTCCCTTTTTCCGAATTTCTCCTGATTTTCCATTTATAACAGTGGATACATCATCTTGATGAAGGAAGCGGCTTATAAGAGTGCTCATAAGTCTCCTCTGGCTGTTACTGAGAATGTTATATGTTCGCTTATGACCCCACTTTGTTTTTTTATTCTGAGCCTCTCTGCCTCCAATGTTGATGGTGACCTGCTTCCTCTTTGCTGACATCTCCAGTCTTTTGAGTCTTTTCTTGAGTTTGTCCATCTCTTTTGTCCTTTCCACAAGCTTCTCTTCTGTGGAGCACAATTTTGACTTTAATTTTTGCATTGTTTTCTTTCTTCTTTTCTTTGTCTTTTCTTCTTTTTCTTTTGTCTCGTTTTTCTTCAATTCCTTTGGGGTATATGTTGTTGGAGATGAGGTTTGGAAATCCACATGCTGAAGCTGGTCTTCTGAAACATTTTGAATCATTTCATTTGCCTCCTCATCCTCGTCACTCACTGGGGTTGTATCCAATATAGCTTTTAGTTGTCTCTTCTTTGTGTAGTATCTTTTTGAGTTTTTCCGCCACTGCTTTTTCTTTTTCTCATGTTGTTTTTTTGTCAAATCCTTAGTTTTTGTAATCTGGCCATTTTGCTTTCGTTTTTGATATCTGGAAGTTGAAAGGAAGCATGGCATGAAATCAGTGTCTCAAAACAAAGGATACATCTTTGAGTATGTCAAACCTACAGGATAGAACAGGCAGACTACACTGTGTGTGTGTGTGTGGGGGGTGTGTGTGTGTGTGTGTGTGTGGGATGTGTGTGTGTGTGAGAGATGAGGGCGCGATATGAGGGCGCGAGCTATAGACCAGTGATTCTCAACCTATTTCATATCAAGGACCCCTGGTGGTCCCCAGACCCTATAATTGAGAAACACAGTTATTGACTATATGCCAATTACTTTTTAGGTAACCTCTCCAATCCCTAACCTCTCTCTTTCCTTCCTTCTGTACTCTTCCAGCATTACTGGGTTGTTATAAATTTTTTCCCTGTGCTTGGCCAGCCGAGCCCCTGCTAACGCTTTCTTTTTTTCATTTGCTGACAGTCTGCAATTGAATAGGACAGGACAAACAACATGTCAATAGTAGCACACTTATAAGACAGTCATAATACACTTAGAACATAACTGTAACATGATACTAACACAGTTACAACAGTGTAATAACATGGCAAATAGTAACAAATAATTTAAATTAACAATTCATAATATGGATTTAAAAATATAGTACATAATACATTCTATATTATAAAATTCTCATTGCCGAAACAGAAGTTCTCTCTACCGCAACTGGCCTGAAATTGTTGCGGTAAGAGAGAATTGTGTTGCGGAGGATGAGGAACATTAGCATGTTTTGCTAGCAACAGAGAGGCCATGATGACTAAGCTAATTTTTACTCCATGTACATAAATAGACATTAATAATGTCTATTTTTCTTTTTAAAAAATTATCAAACGTTTTTCTAATTGTGGAAAACTAGCTGTATCGGTAATGATAATCAATACTGTCGTGTATGCAGTCTGACAGGATAAAGTTTAACTTTTAACATGAAAGGAAAAGGAGATCTTCTTACCTGAAAGCACTGGCACTGGTGTTGCATCATACAAAATAAAACTTTATTGAAAATGATCTTTCCATGTCTAACACGTAATTCCAATATGTTGTGGAGGATGAGAACTTGAGTCATGGACGCTTCATTTTTCCTCTGTTTTTTCATTATTATTAAACATATAAATTTAATTAATCATTTTTCAGTCACTTCAAAACATCCATGAGAGCATCCATTATTTTTTTCTAGGATATATTTGTTTTAATCTGTTAAAATAACATGACATACATTCAGACAAATCTGGACGCATTGCGGTAATGAGAAAGTTGTCATAAAATGCAATAAAATGTAAATAAAGTTAATTTCTATATTGAAATTACTCTTTGGTCCATATAGAGAAAATTATTAGCTTTATTATTATGTTTTGAAATTTTACTAAAATGCATGTTTTATGACTAAAATCATGACTGCCATGGTGTACTAATGATTTCATGAGAATGACCCAAATAAGTCGCTCGCTGTTTGTAGGATATGTAAAGGTCAAGTACCACAGCAACACGTCTAGCGCCATGGGATTTCATCACAAAACACCTACGGTCCAGTCAGCTTATATAAACATGAACATATAAACATGTTTATATCCATAATTTATACCTGATTCCCTTACAAGAAACAACAGGAATCTAGGAAACTTCACCTGCACTGTCCAGTATCTAGGTATTTATTTCAGTCACACTGGTTGAATTTCTGGCAAAAAGTTACTGAGTCTATTTCAAGTCACTGAATCGTTTCGAATCGTATCGTTCTAAATGAACCAATATCGTCCTTGAATCATATTGGCAACCACGAATTGTGATACGAATCAAATCGTTTTTTAAAACGAATCGTTACACCCCTACACTTTAGCTTTCAAAATCAAGTATATTTGTATTCAACTCCACAACTGCTGGGAAAGTCCTTGTGTGAAAATTGTTTTAAGATCCCAATGAATCAGAGAACCATCACAGTGGTTATTTATTTATTTACATTGAGGGAGCACTAAGCCATCGTTGAACTTTAATTGGCCATGATAGATTCCATCAGCGAGGACAGGGAAAATAAAACATGGGGAAAACACATTGATCGCAATAATAGTGTCACACCGCGGTGAGGTTTGTCTCGTTCTGGGTTTCTGTCTCGTGACTTCCTGTTTTATTTTGAAAATGAACTCTCCTCTCGTTTCAGGTCACTCGCCCTTCCTCATGTGTCACCGCTCTGATTGTCTGATCGTGTCCACCTGTAGCTCATTACCTTCATGTGTTATATAGTCTGCGTCTCTTTGTCTTGTGCCTGAGTGTATCATTTCTGCCATCCACCCCAGCCAGTCGCCACAGTCCATGTTGTGTCTCAGCTTTGCTTGTTTCTTTACCTCCAGTGGAGTGGTCTTGTGTTTGTATTCTTTCATAGTTTAGTGTCGTGCTCAGTTTTAGTTTCATAGTTGTTTTCATTGCCTCTGTAGGAGTGAATTTTTTTCTAGATAAGAATTTCATAGTGAGTAGCAGAGCCTCCGATTTTTAGGAGTGTGTTTTCATTTTTTGAACCAAGTTTGGTTTTCCTCCTTAGGGAGTGTTTTGAGTTAGTAGTTCTTAGCCCTTTTGTTTTCCTCCTTGTGGAGTGATTTTCTGTTCATACATTTCTCTTTGGTTTTATTTTTTGTGTTTTTTTCCCTCCTTCACGGAGTGGGTTTGGGTTTATTGGAAGAATTATCGTCCTGTTTATTTTGTTGATAATTCTTCATAGATGGGATAGCTAATTTTTCATAGCCTGTGATTTTGGTCACTCTGTCTGAGAGGTTGAAGAGGGTTCACAATAAAGCCTGATTTAACAGTCATTCCTCTGCATCTGAGTCCTTTGTCTAGTCCAGGCCTGACAAATAGCCAAGCTTCCATTGCCTGCTGCTCTTGATTTGTCTGAGGTTAGTGAGAGTCTGTGTGAAAGGTAATAATGTGAAACCATGATCCTGTTGTCATTCAATGATATCCGCAGAGATGACATTGCTGAATTAATTGCAAATCAAAGAAAAGTGTAGTAACAGGTGAAGCCACACATTTGAAAACATACAGAACAGCTTCCTGTAGTACAAAGATGACGTCCCAAAGCAAACTGCATTTTTTAATTAAATTTGGACTTCGTAGCCTTGATGCTGCAGGTCCTTCTTTAATCATAACAGTAGTTAGTTATACTATAGCAGATGGCTGTTTGCCAATGCTATGAGGGCACTGATGTTGTTGCAATGTTAAATGTCTAAAACACATAAAAGTTTAACTTAATATGTTGCCTGAATATGTTGCATCTTTGCATCTTCTCAGCGACTCTCAGCAATAATACGAGCACAGACAGCATTATCAAACAAAACTAATCCTTGTTTTGGTCACTTGGGAGGAGAACTTCATAACAGGTTAACATGCTCCCAAAGCTTAAGGGAACTTTCATTATTTTGTGTGGGTTTGTTAGGAGAGTCACCTTGTACATTGCACATCAATTTCTATAAAAATTACTGACATGAGAAGCTGTAAATTAAGAGCTTGAAAACTAAAACTAGGGCAATATCTTAGTTTGAATTGTCATTTACTGAAACCACTTATTTACAGCGTGATATGTCTATATCAGCTTTGCTCTATACAAATAGAACTGACATTAAAAAAGCCAGACATCTTGCAGCTCTGAAATCCTGAAATGTGATATTTTAGATCGAGTAGCACAGATATGTGCCGTGTTTCCAAAGGTTACACATGAAATGCAACCTTCACCTTGTCTGTGGGTAGCCAAGTCAAATGAAGAAAAGAAGCTTTCAATATTACAGAAATTAGAAAGTCTGGAAACTTTGGAAGTTTGGCGCTTACTTACATGTTGAAACAAGAAATTGGTTCCTCCGTTTCTGAGTAACGCATGAAAGAAAAGAAGCTGCGTGCAGCGTCACATGTCTTCTGATTGTTTCTTCTCCAACAAATCGATTTTTAGCTTTGAACCTCTAAAATGGTTTCTTGTCAATGATTGTCTTAACAATCCAACATTTTGACAATAAGTTGAAAGCTGATTTCTGTATGACAATTTTCCGTCTTTCCTCTTAGATGTACCTGCTTTCTCTATTTATAAACGTGTATATAACGTAGTTCAAACTAGCTCCACATGCAGCAACACAAACTCTGATGCTTAAGTAACTTTAGTAGCTGTCAGAGGGACCAATCTAGCACTTTCACTTTAATACTTTAATTTGAATGTCGGGACTTACGAACCCTCGGATGACTCCACAGAAGAAGTATGGAGGCATTTTGTGCCACTAATGAAACATATCATTGATTCTCAGAGACAGTTTTATTATAAATCTACATGATCTACATATGATTTTACCAAAGGTCTGAGTCTGTTTCTGAATAAACACAAAGATGGCAGCCAACTGGGAAACATAATATATGCAGCAACCAGTGTATTGATATATTTAAAATATGTGAATAATATATACTATATGGATAATATATTTATGATCCAAGTGGTTAGAAGAGGCATTATTTTTTATGTCAACGTTTTTCTCAACTGCATGTGATGATATCAGCTAACTTAAATCAGACCTTTTTTTTCTCGGCAGGTTGCTTTTTGCAGATCAACTTAAAGTTTTTGAGAGAAAACCTATGTACAATATGCTCACTTTCAGCAATGCTAAGGGCTCCATGACCTCATGAATGATTCTTGTCCCTGTTGGTCAAGACAAATGGCTTTAAAGAAAAACAGACTTTTACAAAGACACAGAATGAGGCAACAGGCAGAGCCGACCGGAAAAAATAAAGAACTGAAATTAAGTTAATTCCCTGCTGAGTTATGTTCGTCATCCTCATTTCAGTTGGTCATTATCTTTTTCTATTCCTGTTTCATCTCTGTGCCAATGTGTAGCCAATTCCACATGGGCGTAAATATACATTTCAAAGCCCATTAGTAAGTGGTTTCAAATTAAATAGGTTATTACACCACATGTTGAGAGGATGCAAGCAATTACTGCACTGCATGGGATGAATTCCTGCAAGAGAGAGGACTCATTAATTAAATATTTAATGTCAAACTCTATATGTTGTCGTCACCTGCCTACATGAAATTAATTCCCAGCTGCATGTGATTTATTCAAAATGTTAAACGTAAAGTGAAAGGGCACAAACTTTCTCAGCTTCAGCCTCTAAAACACCATTAAGGGTTAAATCTGCCCCAGAGTCTGTTCAACGCCATGTTTTTATGCAACAGCTAGAAACATTGAGGCACAATCTGCCCTCTGAGCAAACCTGCCTAGATGGAGGCAGATAGAAGCTGGTGTCCAGTGGAGGACTTATACAAAGGATTGTGTCTGCACAGCTGGAAAGGTCCTGCAGAGAGACTAAAACTGTTTTGATTGTGCTGAGGTGGACAGTGGCTCCAGGCAGCACACACCTGGCATGTTGAGAAAAGATAGCTTAGAGTCTGGTGTGGGGCCGATGGAGTATTAGCCCGCAGATGCTTTCATGACTGGAGGGGAGAGCTACAGGAGGTGAGAATTCTGTGAATGAACCTTAAAACTGCAAGTTGCCCTTTTACATTTTTTTCAGACAATATACTGTTCTGATGGAAAGATTCTGCAATAAATATGGTCCTTTTAGGAGACACGGCAGGTGGTTACCAACATCCCCTGGCACGCAAATGAGCCACGCCAAGCCGATCGGATGTAAACACTGGTGCAACTTTGTAAACAAACTCACTCACTCACTCAAACTGGCAATTTGTATCAGCAGAAAACACAGGGTGGAGAACAGCGAAGGGCAGGAGGCAGTGTGGGTGACAAACCTCAGAGCAAGACTCCGACTCCAGTTCAATTTTTATTGGTGTTTTAAAAACATTGTCTGCACTGTAATGATGATCAGCTGTCTTTTCCACACTTTTTAACTGATTGGTGTATTTTTTTATTGATTCTACTTACATGAGCACTTCATTTTAATATATCATTTTAAAATATGTAAAATACTCTCTCTCTCTCTCAGCATGCATCCATCCATGTCATGGGAGTTGTGAGTATGAGTAATGTCAATATCTGATATAAATAAAGCAAGATACTATTTGCCTGATGATTATTTGATATTCAATAACTGCAAATATAGCCCTTTCACCTACACACTTGCTGGAGCCTTTACGTGCATAAGCATGATGATTATGATTATGATGATGATGACAAAGCATTAAAACACATGCAACATGTGAAATGAGCAGTCTGACAAGAATGTAAAGTTCAAAAAAGAGGTTTTTATTGTTTGTTTTTTTTCTCCTCCTCCTTGTCCTCCTCCTCCTCCTCCTCGTCCTGGACGTCCTGAAGAAAAAGTAAAGATAGTGTGATTCCTAAAATACAGGACATGACCCAAACACACACAAAGGAAAAAAGGAGAAACATTAAGATACCTCCTTTTCTCTGGCCCGATGCCGTGCCAACCAGAGGTCCAAGCTGATGCCGTCCCGCAAAGCACAGTACCAGACCTTGCCAGTCTTTAAATTAAGTTGGCTGTGGCCAAACTCTTTGCAAGAAGGCTGGCCACAGCTCTGGCAGGTCCGTACTTTGCGTGGCGGCTTTTATGTTTCCTCAGCAACAGGACAGACAGAGGAGGGAGGGAGGGAGGGAGGCCGATGACGATGATGACGACGTTACTCACTCACTCACTCACTCACCTGGAATGAAGCGGCACAGGTGGAGGTGGAATGACTCCAGGGAAGTGGAGCCTCGGGCACAACGGAAGACGGGGAGCTTGAACCCCCCCCTGGTCACCTCCCCAGTCTTGGCGTAGAGCTCCACTCCTGGCGGGTCCTGGATGCAGCAGAGATGACGACGCTGCGTGCTCCAAACCTCTACCATCCTGGCAGAGTCAATGAGCGGGACGCCCATGCTGTCCGTCGCCAAGACGTCCAGCACCTCCTGGTTGAGCCACCCT
Organism: Paralichthys olivaceus; assembly: GCF_024713975.1. Taxonomy (NCBI): domain Eukaryota; kingdom Metazoa; phylum Chordata; class Actinopteri; order Pleuronectiformes; family Paralichthyidae; genus Paralichthys; species Paralichthys olivaceus. The sequence continues at coordinate 6,069,034 of NC_091101.1, forward strand.
GTCTCCTCCTCCCCCCTGGTGCGGCGCCTGCAGTGGCGGGCCAGCTCCCTGGAGGTGGGCTCCGCATGGGCGTCCGGCCCCCCCTCGGACTGCTTGGCCTCTTGCAGTCGCGCCACGTCGCCACTGTCCCACTCAAAGAAGGCAAACGACAGCCGTGACATGAAGAGGCCATATAGCTGGTGGCTATCTGTGGTGACGGCTCTGGCAAAGCGCCGCATCAGGTGCCAGACGTCCAGCCTCACCACCAGCTGCTCCCACTCGCCAAACATGGCTGCCACCTAACAAAACCAGCAGAAGGAGACATTTGTTTCAGTTGTTGTTGTAGTAGTAGTAGTGGTAGTAATAGTACTGTTTGTTTCTTTACCTTGCAGCGTCTGGCGGTGGCACATCAGTCCCGGTCCACATACAAGACCCGAGGAGGGGCTTTTCCAGCATCCCTGTAACACAGCACCAGCCCGGCCGCCATGGGCAACAGTCCGTCCCCCTCAGAGTCAGTGAGGACGGACATGAGCACCTGCCCTTGCTCGTTGCCCACGTTGGTGACCCAGGCGGCCGTGTCAGCGGCGTCCCCCCGCAAGCTTCCTTGTCATCTGAAAATGAGAAAGTCAATAAATGACATACACTATACACTTTCATTATTTGATGCATTTCCTTGGGTTTGTTAGCAATCTTTCACAGCTGATTAAAGCTTGCCTTCTTGGTGGAGTCCATCTTTAATATGTCCCCAAAGATGGACTTGACCCTGGCTTTATTCTCATCTATTCTCATCAGCGGGGCACAGACACCCGCTGTGGAGCCACGCCCGCCTCTTGTCGCAAGACAACCTGCAGGGCACAAGGTGACTGCTGTCAGCTGAGGGCTAGCCAAACAACGAATGACACACACACGCACGCTTCGATATGGCTGCCTACTTGTACGTGAGAACAGCTGGAAACAGCTCCTGGTGCGCCAGGTCCAGCTGTCCCAAGATGCCTTGGGCCCACGCAGCATACTTGTGCTTACAGGCGCCGCCTCACTCCAGGTACTCCGTGCCCATGAAGTACCAGGAGTCGAGGTCGAACACGCGACGGACGGTCCTGTACAGGCCAGCGCTGGTCAGTTGGCGCCAACAGTGAGGACACGCCAGCTTGTAGGCCTACATCCTGTAGGGCGCCCACAGGAAGAACCGGCACTGGAAGAAAGCGTGGGCAGAGGGTGGCTGCGTGTATAGGGGCCTGGGTCCCGGGAGTTGCCACCAGAGGCGCAGCTCAGTGGTCAGGAGGGGCTGCTTGCCCGTGACCCTGAGGAACAGAGCCTGGCCCACCCACTCCTGCTGCTCCTCCGGCAACGTCTGCCTCCAGCCCTTGGGCAGCCGCTGCAACCACAATCACATCACATATCCAGATTCAACTCACGCAGACAATATGGAGAACTACACACAAGTGTGCGCACATGTCAACACTTTTACCTGCGCGTCGGTGGACAGTGGTGGTGGGGGCTGGCCCGCTCCAACGCCCGCAGGTCCGTCCCCTGGCACGCAAATGAGCCACGCGGAGCCAACCGGATGTAAACACTTGCGATCTGTGTGAGGCTGTCTATCTGTCGCGTTTTTACAGAGTGCGAGAGACTTTGCAACAACCACGGTTTTAGCCTTTTTAACATAATTTTTACTGAGAAGGTTTTTATCATGGGAGCTGGCCACAACAAATTTAATAAAGAGAAGTGGCAGCTCCTAAACTACCTCTCAGGTGAAGCCAAACTGGCAATTTATATCAGCAGAAAATACAGGGTGGAAAACAGGGGAGGGCAGGAAGCAAAGGCAGTGTGGGTGACAAACCTCGGAGCAAGACTCAGACTCGAGTTCAACTTTTATAAACATATCTCTGATCTCGAGTCTTTGAAAAAATGCTGGTGTTTTAAAAACATTGTCTGCACCGCAAATGATGATGAGCTGTCTTTTCCACACTTTTTAACTGATTGATGTATTTTTATTTATTCTACTTACATGAGCACTTCATTTTAAAAACTTGTACAAATGAAAATATGTAAAAATCTCTTTCTCTCTCTCTCAGCATCCATACGTCCATGTGATGGGAGTTGTATGAGTAATGTCAATATCTGATATAAATAAAGCAAGATACTATTTGCCTGATGATTATCTGATATTCAATTACTGCAAATATATCCCTTTCACCTACATCTCACGCACTTGCTGGAGCCTTTACATGCATAAGGTGATGATGACAGAGCGTTAAAACACGTGCGACATGTGAAATGAGCAGTAAACTGCAAAAAAGAGGTTTTTATTGTTTAGGATGGTGCCCCAAAAAAAAGGCGCTTAATAAGGTTCAGCACTACTCTTCGTCCTTTTTCTTGTCTTTGGCCCGATGACGTGCAAGCCAGAGGTCCAAGCTGATGCCGTCCCGCAAAGCACAGTACTACAACTTGCCCAACTTTAAATTAAGTTGGCTATGGCCAAAGTGTTTGCCGTAAGGCTGGCCGCAGCTCTGGCAGGTCCGTACTTTGCGCAGCCTCTTGTCCTCAGCCTGTCCCTCTGACTGCTTTTTCTTCATCGTCCACAGGGTGGTCCTTGGGATGGGCTGCCCTGCAGCCTTCTCCTGTAACCACTCCTGTGGAGTCTTTCCCATCCTGTACCTCTGCAGAGCAGAACACCTGCCATAGTAGGCATGGCCGGTGTCCAGGTGCCGAGGATAGCTGCAGATCTCGCAGAGATTCTGAGGCTCTGCGCTGCCTCCAGCCTCAGACAGGACCTGTCTGTCTTTCTCCTCCCTCTTCTTCCTTCTTTGGGCTGTGCAGCGACTTGGGAGCCCATGGCTCTTACGCTTACCGCCGGTGGGTGGTGAGGAAGAAGAGGGGGACTCCACAGCAGTTGATGGTCCTGCCTTTTCCATGCTGCACATGAAGGAGAAAACAAAAGCACTACTCACAAGCGGCCTGTATAGAGACAGACAAACAGAGACAGACCGACAGACATCTTACTTGATGCAGACTGTGAAGTGGACCGCTGAGCCGGAGGAGCAGCTGGAGGAGGAGCAACAAACTTGCAGCATCACGGCTCAAATGCTTATGACCACAGTCTGGACCGGAGATGAAAAGATGGAGGCATCTTGTTGAGTGTTAAGGACAGAGGATGCCACACCTTGTTATTGTGATTTGTGAATATGGGCTCTTTTTTTTTTTGTGAGAATATTCTGTGCACATGCTGAGTGCTCTGGAATGGTTAGACCTGCTGCAGTGAGTTCAGAATAATGGATCCAGCCAACTTTTAAGCACAGTGCCATTGGCTTTACACTAATCTGTGGTAAAGACTGGATGATTCACTGCAGCAGTCTTCTCTTGTTTTAACACCGTCTGCTAACAGCAGCTACAGACAGCTGCTGAGTGGGAGTCTGAGGAGCAGCAGCACACCTCTGACCCTGAGCCAGTGTTATCAAATCCAAATAATGGCTCTGACTCAAATAAGCCTCTGATTGGCTGTCTGCTCTGGTGCTCTACAGAAAGTAGCATCATTGACCTTTCTGCAAACTGTTTTGTTTGCTTCATTCTGTCCTGGTTGTTAAAATAACAGATATAAGTTGTTTTTTAATCTCATCTCTCCACAGTAACAAGGATGAGTTTTAAACACTTTTATGGTTTAAAGAGTTTAATCCACATGCAGCAGACTGCCTGGGGTTTCAGCGTGCATTTAAAGATGAGGGACCCCTCCTAGTTCAAACAGTTCTAGCCACAGGGTTCCACCTTCTCCCAATGTACAGAAATTAAGCTGATTTGAAACCATTTTAAGAGTCTGAGTCATAGCGATCGAGGGATGGAGCTGTGGCATTATACAGACTGAATAACCTCAGACTTTTTTTTTTACAAATCAGGTTTCAATTATTTTCTGCTCATAGAAATATGAAAATACAGATTATAAGCATTATTCATGTTTCTGTTCATTTCATAGAATATTCGTTATCTTGTATTTCTGTAAAATACTGTTTCTTGTTGTTACACACAACCACAGTTGATTCGTTTCTCAAGGTCTCACCATTCCTTCTTGACTTTGTTGAAGCAATTCCGACCCAATAACTTGCTTGTTATACTACTTCTAACAATAATAATAATAATAAATAATTGACAAAAAAAAGACATTAGCACAAAAGCTTTGCCTCCCTATTCTGAAGCTGCTGCCCTCTCCTCACTCCATTTCTATAAAGAACTCAATTATTTTCTCTGCATGTGGCTAGCTCACATCCACGTTGCTGCGACTCCATTTATTTTTTTCCCCCTCTGTGTCTTCTGGTCAGCTCACTGTGGGTCTCCATCATCCTCTCTTGCCATGTTGTCTCCTGCTTTAGATCCACACAATACATTCAGCGAGTGGATACAAGCTGACTGGTCAATCACTGCAGGAGTTCTCAGAAAGTTGCAGGTGATTAGTTTATTAGAATGTAGAACGACAGTAAGTCGTTCCTCATCGACACCAAATCGAAACCACAATTAATCATGCAACACAAACATGATCATGGGGGAAAGGGAAAAAAACACAAGCACATTAGTGTATATATAAGATACTATGATATATAAGAACATACTAAATCAACAGAAACCTAGAGAATGATTTGTATCTGCTGTGTAACATAAAAAACGAATTTATATATCGCCAATTTTAAAGCAGGTAAACCCCTTTTCCAGCAATGCAGTCCTAGGGCCAGTTCAGAGCCAGTGCCTAATCTGGAACCAGTTTTCGTCAAACAAACACACACAATATTTGTGTTAGTGAAGACCAAATTATGTTGTTTTCACTGAGTCTTAGTTAATAGATTTGTCTGATGACACTGTATGATTGTGGGTGTGTGTGTGTGTGTGTGTTAGTGCGAGACGTAGAGACAGAGATGAAGAGAGTGAGCGGAATCAGGAGCGTGTGAATAAAAACATGAATTTGCGCTGCTATGAATAAAGATTTTACTTATTCAGGAAAAGTATGGATCATTATGTTGGGGTCAGTGTTGATAATGTGACCATGGTTATAAACACATCAAAGTTTAAGCTGTCCCGGGTCAGAGGTCAGCTCAGTCGTGTCGGTGTGTGTCTGTGTGTCAATGTGCTCAGCCAGTCACCAGTAGATGATTTGTCCAATCGACCAACCCTAGCTTGTAGTCGGCACAAGTGTCGCTGGGAAATCAGAGACATACATGGTGACTCTTGACCTTGGAAAAGCAAACTGGTTCTTAAAAGGTTGGCAAGTTGATCCAGCATCAACTATATATCACTGCACACCACATCCATTGATTCTATGGTTTCAGACCTATTTTAAACAAGAAGCACAAGCGAATAGTTGTGGGGCTCCGATGCATTCTGTGGACATAAACGCATGGTGAAAATAATCCCTGTTGTCACTGCTCATCTTTTATTTACAAATAGAGAAGGGGGGTGTAACAGAAAGAATAGAGCCACAAACCAAATGAAAAGATGAAGTGGAGAAGTCATCTCTGGTCCGGTGTATCCGTTCTGATGTTCCAAACAGGTTAATGTTTTCTGTTGCCTGTAGCCTAATTTGCAGTCATTAGTTTCGCATGAATTAAACATCTGCACATGTCTACTACTTATTCTTGTAAATGAGAGGGCTGCATTAGCATAACAGATGGCGTGATGCTTATGGTGTGAGTACACTTAAGAGGCTGGCTCCCCGTGTCTTTATCGTTTACTGCTCTGTTCCCCTCCCTCTCTCTCTCTCTCTCTACCTACCTCACCCAAATCTCACATACTTTACACTAAAATGATTCCTCAGTCCAAACAGATGATCTCACACCTTCCAATGAACGTTCTCCTCACCCTGAAGCAAGACACGCTTCTGTGATTATTTTTTAAAGATCATGTGAAGCTAGAATTGGCTCTTGGATTAGCAGGAGGATAAAAAGCTGTCATAAAAATCATCTCACCAAATGTCTCCGCCTGATGGTTTGGACGTATCACTCATATGTATCATTTCTGTGTCACTCAAGACAGTAATCATCCAAGATGGGTCCCAATCATTATTTGCTGTGTTCCAAATCATTTCTTTCTTTGTCCTCACATAGTTTTATCTTTAAAAACTCTTACCTTGTGTGTTCTCAAATTCCTGTGAATCCACGATTGATGAGGATATATCTGATCACATTCACATATTAATTAATTGATCACCTCTGCGGTTTACCTGAGATGTTTGGGGAGAGCAATCATATTGAGATTTGGATTTCATGGATTTTTGTCCCATGTAGTTACAAATAAATCTTACAAGACACTTATTCAGATGGAGTTGAAAGGGGGCACCTGTAAAGAGCTTAGTGCCCATGTGTAACTTACTACAATACCTAGATCAGTGATAGAGATTCAGCTTTGTCTGCTCAGATTACATTACACTCAAAATGTCTATGTGATATTTCTTGATTCTCTTAGTTTTGCTGTGTTACACCTTTGGGAGAAACTGATGCAGTGATATTGGATTAAGGGTGTTTTCACACTTGGTCCCTTTCCGGCCTCCAAATGAGGTCATGACAATGAGTCAGCATCGCCTGTGCTGGTCTGAGTGCCGCTTAACTTTTGCAATGTGAACACAAAGCGCTCCAGGTTTCCTTATAGAGCTATGCCATTGTGTTTAACGAACCTGAACTGAGATGCATCGATGCAGTGACAGAACATAATCAATACAAAATTTCGCGATTTTTGCTTCAACATCAGGACAGATTCACGTTTTGGGTCCGTTCGCCTTTTACTGTGTCAGAGTCTCCTGTTTACATTTTCATTTAGCTGATGCTTTAATCCAAAGTGACTTACAATAAGTGCATCAACCATGAGGGAAGAAACCCAGAACAACAAGAAACAAGTAAGAACAATTTGCTTCAGAAAGCCAAACTACAGAGTGCAACATGTAAGTGCAATATAAGTGCAACAATATATATATGTTTTTATAAAAAAAATTGAATTAGTTATTAGACATCATCTTCATCACCAAGGTGTAATCAGCAGAGATGTGTCTTTAGTCTGCAGCAAAAGATGTGTAGACTTTCTTCTGTCCTGGTGTCAATGGGTAGCTCGTTCCACCATTTGGAAGCAGGACAGCAAGCAGTCGTGATTTTGTTGAGTGGTTAGTTTGCAGCTCGCAATCATTTTTTTCACTTGCTGTAACATTGTGAGAAGCGTTTTTCAACTTTACCACTGATTTCCCAGGACATAAATCATGGATCTTAATAAAAAGCCAGATTTAAGGAACTGATATCTATGTGTTTGCAAATTGATGCAGCTTGATTAAATTTGAGGCGACTATTGGGCGGAGGTATGAGTTCTGAATACCATTTTTGTCTTTCTTGTTATCACATTAAACACATTAAGGAGCTGTTGATGAAATAAACTGGTTTCTAATACCTGTTACTATCTGCTCTACCTCTCCTGTTATATGCAATTAATGCCTACCACTCTCTCAGGCTTAATCCATATATCAAATTGATCTGATTTGTCACGGCTTGTGTTCTCTATGTTCCCCTCCTTGTTTCTTCCCTCCCTGCATGTGTGTGTGTGAGTGTGTGTTGTGGGTGCAGTCTCCACTCCTGGCACCTGGCGCTAGTTCCACACCTGGTCACAATCCCCGCCATCTGTCCGCTCATCGCCAGATTGTTCAGTCACATCAGTGGGATACACTCTCGGCCAGCTCAACAATAAAAGACTATTTTTCATTCACAACCAATCCCTCTCTGTGTCTGCTTTTGGGTCCAGTTAAAAACAAAACCTAACATGATTTCTCTGAACTAATGTTATGTGGTTATTACGGCAAGTGGATAAACTGAGTGGTTATGCTTAAAACACCTGGTTTTGACAGACCACAGCTGTATGGGATAACCTGCAGTTTTAAATGTGCTCTATGTTGACAGCTGTGCAAGCGATGTAGGTTTTTCTTTATTTTCCTCCATCTTAAAAAGTATGTTGAAAGCATTCTTTAGTCTTTCAGCATTTGCAGGAATAAATCAATCTTCATCTGAATCAATCAATCATTTTATTTTTTGGCAATATATATATATATATATATATATATATATATATATATCAAACAATATATTGCACTTGCACTAATACTCTTGTGATGCCATGCTCCCTGTACAGGCGGCTGATGAAAAGTCTGCGCTGTACACAGTACATTCACGTTTAATCAACAATGCAGTTTATATTTTAGGTTCCCTTGAACTAGTGACAAAGCTGAACGTTACTGAGATTCTTCTGAAATAACAAAAATACAATTTCCAAAAGAATGATGGTTATTATTGAGTTGAGGCAAGAAACAGTGAACTGTTTGAACTACTGAAGATCTAAAACTGTACACAAGCCGATTGCTTTCGGGATGACTGCCTCAGGGTGTTTTCACAGTGTTTTAATGATCTTAACTCGGTCGTCTTAAAGTGGACTAAAAAGTGGACCAGCACAAAAAGGACTCAGTTCACATTGACAGTTCATTTGCATCTCAATATATCCTCAATTTACTATGCTATTGCACACGGCTGCTTTTTCATCAAATAATACACTCAGTCAGATTAATCTGAACTCGCTTTTTATTTAAAAAGTCAGTAGTGATTTAGTTATGCACCCTGCGATGGTCAACAGGTGACCATACCACTGCGCTGTTTTTTTATCACCCACATGTAGACCTGATCTTTACGATAAAATTGTGTGTTAATTTCTAAGTTCCTGGATCAGCGGGCCGTGGCTTCTTCTGCAACAGTGAAGTAAAAAAAAAACAGTGTGTTGTGTGATAATCTAAGGAAAGAAATTCTCTCCTGTCCTCAACTGGTCTTCAAGACTAGAAAAGCTCTATATAAATACAACCATTGACTGTACATGGGTAGTATAAATGATGCACTTTTTCTGTTTACAATTCTGGGGTTCATCATTTTGCCCAAAGATACTTTGGAATGCAGACAGGAGCTGGGGCTCTAACCCCCAACCTTCTGGTTAGTGGACGACCTGCTCTGTCGCTCAAGCCCCAGCTCAGCCACTCCCCAGTGTACAGTGGGATTTAATGCTGAAATTGAGGTTGATGAGTTGAGTGATGACATTGCACTAAAAGCAGTAAAATGTGCTCTACAACACTGTAGTGCTCCATAGAGCTGAGGAGAACTGAAGAGAAACGTGATGAATATCTATGAATACTATCAAAACCTGTCACATTTCACATAACTGTTTGAGCTATCATTTAATAAATATTGATCAGCAGCTTTAATTTGATACAAAATATATATATATATTTTTTTTTTATTTACAATTTACTCTGAAAGCAATGATGATTTGGGATTTCCTATTTGCCTGTTAGAATTTCTTTTTTTTTCAGAGCTGATATTTACTCTTCTGGCATGATTGACTGTGTGTGTGTGTGTGTGTGTGCGTGTGTGTGTGTGTACTGTCAGTGGGGGAGGGAGGACACAGGAGATTTGGAAAAAGTAAAAGGTGACTGGAGCTATAACCTGCATCTGTCCTGATGCTGAAGCAATAATCGTGAAATCTTGAAGTGATTATGTTCTGTCACTGCATCCATGCATCTCAGTTCAGGTTCAGTTCAACACAATGGCATAACTTGAAAAGGAAACCTGGAGCGCTTTGTGTTCACATTGCAAAAGTTAAGCGGAACGCACTCAGACCAGCACAGGCGATGCTGACTCATCGTCAGTGTGAAAACACCCTTAATCTGAGCAGACCAAGCAGAATCTTTCACAGATCTAGGTATTGTAGTAAGTTACACATTATGAATCATGCACAATGAGGTGAAAGTAGGTGTGTGGATGCATTTGAGGAGGTACATGACAAATAGCCCTGTAGAGGCCTGTTAAAGTGATTGATTCATGTAAATGACATTGATCAAGGTGAAAGTGTATTTGTATGTTGGTGTATGTGAGGATAACATTACACTTATAAAAAGCACAATGTCACAGGATAGAATCAAGCGCTATAAGATCTAAGATGAGGCAATGAACCATAAAGCAAACTGCAACACACTCACACACACAGGAAATGCATGACCAGTTGAGCAAATATCACAGGAGAGCACACACACGGGGTGGCACTCAGGCATTACAGTACATATGAAGGGCACAGCCAGACAAGCAGACAAGAGAGTAAATATCACAACATGCATACACACACTTTCACACACACACACACACACACACACACACACACACGCACACACAGTCAGTCATGCCAGAAGAGTAAATATCAGCTCTGAAAAAAAAAGAAATTCTAACAGGCAAACAGGAAATCCCAAATCATCATTACTTTCAGAGTAAATTGTAAATCAAAAATATAAATATATATATTTTGTATCAAATCAAAGCTGCTGATCAATATTTATTAAATGATAGCTCAAACAGTTATGTGAAATGTGACAGGTTTTGATAGTATTCATAGATATTCATCACGTTTCTCTTCAGTTCTCCTCAGCTCTATGGAGCACTACAGTGTTGTAGAGCACATTTTACTGCTTTTAGTGCAATGTCATCACTCAACTCATCAACCTCAATTTCAGCATTAAATCCCACTGTACACTGGGGAGTGGCTGAGCTGGGTCTTGAGCGACAGAGCAGGTCGTCCACTACCCAGAAGGTTGGGGGTTGGAGCCCCAGCTCCTGTCTGCATTCCAAAGTATCTTTGGGCAAAATGATGAACCCCAGAATTGTAAACAGAAAAAGTGCATCATTTACACTACCCATGTACAGTCAATGGTTGTATTTATATAGAGCTTTTCTAGTCTTGAAGACCACTCAAAGCACTTTACACTACAGTTTTCCATTCACCCATTCACACACACATTCATACATAGAGTGCTAGCACTTTTTGTTGTTCTATTGGGCAGTTTGGGGTTCAGTATCTTGCCCAAGGACACTTTGGCATGCAGATAGGAAGACTGGGGATTGAACTTCCGACCTTCTGGTTGGAGGACGACCGCTCTACCCCCTCAGCCACAGCCACCCAGTACCCACCCACAAGGATAGAGACTAGTTGGTGAACACTGTGGAGCCAAATGTTTTTTCTCAGAAGTTGGTGAAGGCCAAAATAGAGCTTAAAGATGAGTGAATATTGAAGTTAACTTAAAGGTCACAAGGTCAGTCAGTGCAATGCATGATTAAAAGCAATGCATGTTTAAATACAACACAAAAAGTATGAAAAGGTGTAGCAAGTAAGGCAATTACTTGCAGTGTGGTTGTCTGTTGCTTTGTGTTCTGCGGCACGTTTGATAATGTTTTCTGACTTTGTGTTGACCTCTCAGGGCCACTGTACTAAACACTTGTAACAGTATACATTTGTCAGCTTTACCAAAACACAAAATTAAACATCTAATACTAGGCTGAGTTCAAGAGATACAGCATGTTGTGTAATTATGGGCTGTATATTTGTATGAACCATAGTAAAGGACACACAGCTACACACAATCAGTTTGACACACACACCCATCAACTGATCTGCACTTTGTCTTTATGAATGTCATGATGAAGTCATTCAGTCCGTTGTTAGCCCAGTGGCTAATTTGCCAGAGCAAGAGGCAGCATGAGTTTTATTGCTCTACATCAATCACCAAGATGGCAGGGTAAAAATATTACAATCAGACAAAGAGTCATCTGTTTTCAAATTACTCTATTATTACTCTATTATTATTTGTTCAGACAGTGAGTCAGAAACAAACACAGGAGAAAGGGTCATGTACTGTTGCTTCCCTGTTGCGGTCCAATGATACGCTGTAATCTGCTGGTGTTGCGAGTATATCCATACAAGCTGCTAATACCACAGCTGAGATTAAATCCGTGCACAGAACATGCATTAATCAGATAACGATGAAGCAGCCTTGCAATTAATGTAAGCAAATTCACAATTTTTTCATTCACTTCAACTTGTGATAAGTGAACTTATTGAAACCTGTTTGCTAACTTCAAAACTTTTATTTTAAAAAAAAAAGGAGTTTTAGTCTACATCTCTGCAATATGTGATAAACCAGCTGCAGACATGCAGAGTCCATCCAAGCACAGAGTCAAGTCCTGGGGAGACTGACCTGATGTGCACACCACAAGGAGACTGTCCTCTCAGGCGAGTGTGTCGCCTAATTGAACCTTCACTGCATGAGAGGCATGGAGCTGGATCTTATTAAGGCAGCATGAAGCATGAAGGATAGATCTCTCTCATATCTGTGTTTTAATTGCCAGCTCTCCGTTATAATCAGATTAGCTGGAGAGAGCAGTGAAGAGGCAGATAAGACAAAGGAATAATTGAATTAGAGGCAAAGCAGGAGGGAGCAGGAAGGAGGGGGATAACAGAAGAGGCTGTTTGTCTTAGAGGGAGTAAAATGAACATCACAGCAGCTGGTTGCATGGAGAAATCAGGAGTATTGGGGATTCAGAGATGAAAAAAAATCAAGTGGGTGAGAGATGTTGACTTACAGCATCCCCTCTGATGACCACAGTGTATTGGTATAGTCTTGCCAGGTTTGCGTGGCAACATTGGCTGGAGACTGAGCATCATTATTCTGTTCATTACAGGGTTATCGTTATGGCAACAGCTCTGTCTGCCTCTTGAGAAAATAGTGGTTAACAAGCCCACTCATCTTACTAATGAAGGAACTGAGATATGGTCTGATATGGTCAGTAAGTAGAATGAAAGCTGCTCTGTGTTATCTGTTTGGATGCAGGCTGAGCATATTTTATCACAACAAATAGGTGGTGCAGTGGCCTTGCTAAAAAACGGTCCACTGGAGGGCCATGACCTCACATGGATCAGTGCATCTGCAGTATTTATGTTCCTACATCTGGAACTTGTGATCACACATGACTGATGTAGAAAATATCAGCCATCTTCCTTTTAATGGAGGGTCTCAACTGGTCAGTGGATCACGGGAGGTTTTAAAATGAAAGTCGATGAATCATTGGCGTGATGATAGCAGACAATCACAGTCAAAGGTTGCATCATTTAGATAAGTGGCCTTTAAACTAGCCAGCCTTGAATTGTGTGCAATAATTTGACATGCTAAAATAAACTCTACATTTATTTTGGCCTCTCATTGGCTCATTCAAACACAGATGGCAGCTCATGCATTGTTGCTGGCCTGATCATCAGGAACAACTTGGGGTGTTAATCACTCTGCCCAAGGACACTTTGACATGTGGACAGGAAGAGATGCGGAATTGAACTGAATCAGAGAATGCATGATAAAGATCCACATATGCTCTTCGAAGCATATTTAATTTAAACTGATAACTGAATAACACTGGTAGCGAACATATTGTAGCTTCTATGAGTCTTGCACCGCACAACACCTATACCTATACATATACTTGTTTGGTAACTAAAAAGCCCCTCCCCACACAAGATTTCAAGTCTGAGTTGAGGACTGTCAAGAAGCCAGGTACAATAACCATTAGCAGTTATGAACCTGAGTGAATAGTAATTTGAAAATTAAGGCTGCACTTATAAATATTTTTTATTACATGTGGATCAAATTACGATGCCCAGCACCAGACAGCAGACACAGTTTGACAGCATCTCGAGAACATGTAGTAGCAACAGTGACAGAGATATTTCCCTCAGGATCTATTGGAGACAAAATACAGAGCTAAAAAAAGAGAGATGATTGGACTTCTGGTGACCAGAAACTTGACCCCCCCCCCCCCATTAAAATACAAATTTAGCTCAAATCACTGTCTGCAAGTTAAAAATGAATAAGAAATCAAGTAAAAGTTTGTTGTCTTCAAACATTCACATCTACTTTAACAGGAGTCCAACCAACACATTACTTGCAGTCAAAGTGTTAAAAAAAAGTGTACTCTGAGATCATTTTGGAAAACATTTCACAACTTAAGTGATGATGCTATAAAAACATACAAAATATTTCAATACACTGGAACTTTTCACACAACATACACAAGCTGGAAGAAAACTGCTGTCTAACCATAGCATGTATGCATCAGTTTTCTTTTTAAAGTCATGATCAAAGCTACTGTAGTCAGCTTGAAGACCCAAATCGACTTCTTGTCAATATCTCATTTGGACAGAGGTAGATGTAAACAAACAAATCGAAAAAAAATGAAACTATATTCTTCAAGATGAAAGGCAGACAGACTTTCCACCTCACAGCATTTTTTCCAATGTAATGACATTTGTCCTTATGTTCAGGCCAAATTTTGTGCTCATATTCTCCAAGGCTTCAGCTTCCGTTGTATAATTGATTTCAAATCCAGTTATATATATCATGGGGAAACTAATTTAAAAGAAGCCACAATAACAATGGATTGGTTCATCTAAAGCATCATTGGTTCATTATTGGTATTACACATCTACCTCATAATTCCATATTCTGTCTGTATGTCTAAAGTGGAATGCATATTTCGGGAGCTGATCATCTCATTGGCTTCTTACTTGGCATGTCTATTCTAAATGGCCTGATTAAGTGCAGTCCCATGTTTGGTGCAATTAGATGCGTTCAAACTGAGTAAACAGTTGACCTCTGTAGCAGTAAGTGTGAATGCTACATCCTCAGACCCAGTTACTGACCGATACTATGTTTTATCTAACTACAAGTCTAAATTGCCAGATAAATTATTTTTTTTCATTTAACCATATTGGACTGACTCAGATATTCGCATGTCACGGTAAGAACATTCACAGTCACTTCTTCTTTGGCAAGTTGCCTTGGAAGCAAAAGCATAATGACCATGTTGTTAAGCCAATGCTTATCAAGGTAAACTACAACTTGGGTCTGAATATTGTTTTAATTGCTTAAAAGACGTCTGTAATAGTCACTCTGGCATATCACCTTGATGTGAGAAACAGTCTTCTGTTTAATCATCCAGCAGACACAAGGTAATCTGCAATTATTTTCTGGCCACAATATAAAATAAAGTCTAATATTCACTTTTCTTTTCATTTCTGTTTTGGTCTCTGACAATTCCTGCAAAAAACACCTAAGCTCAGCTTTGTTCACCAACTAATCACTTGACTTTATGTTTCATAGTGGGCAGGTTGAAGGCACAAATGTGATAACAACCTTTAGTCAACTGATCCATTGTTTGTATAAAACTACATCTTTGTGCAGCTGTAATTTTGACACTTGCTTTCTAAGACAAATGTAATTCATACATATTCACACATTAAAAATAATGAATACAGAATTCTGAGCACATTAAACGCAGACAGAAGTAGACAGTAAGGGACCGCCACAACAACAAAAGAACAGAGGGAGAAAAAGTACACAAAGGCATGACAAAGGTCAAACTCTGCACAGTGTACTTAACCCATGGCACACTCCTGCACCCGCTGGGCCACTAGGGAGACCCCATCATTGTCAAGAGCTGCTTCAAAGAGAGCAGTCATCAAGGCACACAGACTACCCATCGGCAAGCGCTGACATCGAGAAATCAAACACACCCCAGCAGTGTGAATAATCTCATGGCTAATGTCTAATATCTAATGGCCTTAATCAAAAGCCCCTGCTAAGATCCTCTCAGCACTGTGTTGATAAATCACTGCGTTAATGAAAAATGGGCCTTATCACAGCACAGAGCTGGTAGGCTGTGGCACAGCCCCATTTGTTAAAGCAGCTTCCTGTGGATTTGGTGTCGCCTTAGTTTCCTTTCTACTTCTCTCCGTTTTCTATTCCTCCCTCCATCTCCCATTTGTATGAGCATCTCCTCCTATTTGATGTAAGTTCTTTCTGCCATCTGTTTTAACCTCTTGTCGCAATGTTTTGGCCTTTAATTTATTCACCAGCTGCCTGTGGTTTTCCTTCTTATTCTTTCACTACATCTCTGTTTCCCCATTGCTCTCCCTCTCCTCCCGTCTATACCCATTTTCCATTCTCCAGCTTGCTGCGTCCAGTTCTTTAATTTCATCTTTTCCTTTTGTTCTCTCCTCCCATTCTTTCTTCCTATCCCTGCCTCTGTTTGCCTCTCCGTCTAATTTGTAAACCAGAGGTGTCCTGTTGTGTTCTGTGGTCTTGGTGGGTAGGCTGCCTGGTGAACAGATCTGCTGTGAGGAGGTAATTAACCACTGCTCATTTAGACAACAGGCTCAATCAGCGAGACAGAATGATTACATGTGGGCTGGAATGCCAATTGCAGAGTCCTCAGACACACACACACACGCACACACAGACATGCACTCAGACAACCTTCACTGGAAACAAATGAACAGATAATGTAAAGTCTACATTCATGCTGATAAATATAGATTTTGCTGATTATGAGATGAGAAAATATGTCAGTTTACAAATCCTCTTTTTCAAATTTTAAAAACAAACAGCTCAGAGGTTTTCATCAGTAATTGCAGACCAACCACATCATGTGGGTGAATATTAATTATAGTATAGTGTCATAGTGACATGCGTAGGCTATAATTGGAGGACTAAGAGCAGCTATGCCTCTGGAGTGTGTAGTGTGAAGTGTAGTTGGCTTAATAACATATGCCAAATGGAGAGAGTTAGATGGCATCCATGACATGAGTGTGGAGTCCATACAGATGCTGGTAGTTTCTCTGAGGTAGCATGAGCTTTAAGTATCCTGCAGGTCTGGGAGCTGTATCCTAATCATCTTCTGTACATTGGAAATAAGCCATTGAAGAGTTTTCATATCTACACAGAGTTGATACCACAGAGATGCAGTATGTTAGGATAGATTCACTCTGATGCGGTGACAAATGATGTTGGAACAGAGCAACTTTCTTCAGGGAAAATGGCCATTGGTGTTCAAGGACCATGTGACTTCCTCTGAGATGCAAAGGGGAGCATCCTCTCTCGGTCTTCCAAAGCCTATGATAAGCTCCTTGGACTTTGCAGAATTGAAGGACTCTCCAGGTTCCAGACTTTTGCCATTTGTACACCGTTGTGTCATCTGCAACCTTTGCAATGGTGTTGGTAGGGAATATAGAAGCACAGTGTGTGTAGAAGGAGTCGTGGATGGAGCTCAGTACACATCCTTGTTGTGTCAGTACTCAAAGTTATAGTGAAGAACAGGTAGGGGCCAAGTCTTACTGCTTGATGGGAGGTTCAGGTTCCAGTTCCATAGTGATGGCAAATCTGTCGAGGTCAGGAGGTATGGTTCCGCTTGCCAGCGATGATAGTTTTGTAAGCAGAGCTGTAGTGTAAAGAATGCTTACATATGTGCCCTGTCTCTGCAGGTAAAGTGCTTGAGAGAAGTTGTCTTGTGTGGACTGGTGTGAGCCCAGAGAGGCAGGGATTATGGTCTTTATGAGGGAGAGGACAAGACCCTTGAAACACTTCTTGGTGTGAGAGCAACAGGATGATAGTTGCTCAGGTTTCTGATATTTAATTTCTTCGTAGATACATCAGCAGTCCTCAAGTATCCATCACCATAAGGGTTTGCAGTTTTACTGGGATGGACCCTCTGCAGAGCAAACTGTGCATCATGTAAATTTAGCCTCAGAACCCGTTCATCCTCTATTTGGAATTTTTGTGTTTGTCCCATTATTGTCGGTTTCAAAATGAGCCATGAAATTGTTGCATTTGTAGGACATTATGACACTGAGGTGGCAGACAAGGTACCCAGTGTCAGGACCTTGTCACATGCCCTTGTCAGTGCTGTTTAAGTTTTAAGTGGTGTTCTACACTTTGTCTGAATATGTCCTTTTTGCTTTCTTTCTTCTTTAAGGTTTGATCTGGTGACACTATGTTGTACCATCACGCGATCGGCTGCATTATTGCATTCTTTCAAAAGATTTTGTACATGTTCCATTAAGTGATACAATCAACCCAGTAACTGGACATGATTGATTCACTTACTTTAAAAAATCATTAACAAATCATAACATTTACAAGAACTGGAAAACTTCCAAGCGGGAGTGAATCTGTAAAGAGAGGGTACATTAAATAATGGGCTATAACATTTTACTCATTTCAAGTTTAAAAGAAAAATGCTTTTAATGTTTGATGTGCAGTAACTCAAAAGCCTCTTCTTCAGTAAAGATGCATGTTGTAAATGCATGTTATAAAACTGCTTTGTTGCAAACAACGCTTTAAATTTTACTCAGAGATGAGTCAGCAAAGACGTGAATAAACATTCAAACAGGGTGATCATCATTGACGGAATAATCATCATCAAAAAAACCTAAAATGTGCATTGGTGTGTTGTAATAGCCAGACTGTGCAGTGTATCTGAACTGCATAAGGAGGAAAATATAATGTTGTAAAAGTAAGGACATCTGTGCCAACAGGTAATAGCATCTTTCAAGCAGAGAGGGGGGATTGGTGTATCTATTGAAAGGAGGAAAGGCTGCCCACAGCAACTCTGAACTAAAACAAGTACAGTTAGATAATTTTCCAAAATGGACATGCGGTAGGAACTAAAATTGGCACCATTTGGCTATTACCTTCCAGTTCCAGAACAATCTTCAGATTAGACCCTCTTCCTCAGCCACTTTCCAACTGACCAACCACAGGGAAAAGGAGTTTTTTCTCCAACATGCCTCCTCTAAATGAAAGTCCCTGATGTACTGATTTGAGATACACAGGACAATAGAGGGTCACAGATGGTTTAAGGCAGCACATCTGAACTCTACCTTGCTGCAAGACGTCTACAGGATGTGGTACATTTCATATCTGATTCCCTTAATAAAAACCTTTGTATCATACATTTACCCTCTGTGTTAGATTTTACTCCACTGAATTTGTGGTTTCTTGGTGAACAAGTGGCACCAAAAGTACTGTTAGATTAAGGATCATCGCCAGAAATGACCCTAATTTTGCAGAATTATTTTAGGTGAGGAATAGAGCAGTTACTCTTGCACAGAATAGCAAGGCAGCAAAATAAACTTTCAAACTGCCCTGTCTAAGTGGCTGTGTGAACAGGAGGTAATGCAAACACTATAGTGAGTAGGGGTGTAACGATTCATCTACTACATCGATGTATCGATTTATATTCCTACAATCCAACTACATCGATCTGTGCTCGTCAAGTACATATATCGATCTAACATTGTTTTAAAAGGTAATCAATCAATTGTATCGATAATAGGAAATAAGGCATTGGATTTAAGCACGTCAGACTTTATATGGATGTGGTTTTTTTAGCACTTTTAATGATAAAGGCGTTAAACGTTACTCGATTCAGTCTGCCAGTCTGTGACCTCATCGCCACGTGCCTGCAGCAGCGCAAAATCAAAACATAGCGTGATGGCGGATGGCAGAGGAGACGCCGGCGAGCGAGAAATTATCAAGCCACCATTGCGGTCCAGTGTGTGGAAACACTTTGGCTTTTGCAAAGATGGAGATGTTCTAAATAAGTCGCTCGCTGTTTGTAGGATATGTAAAGGTCAAGTACCACAGCAACACGTCTAGCGCCATGGGATTTCATCACAAAACACCTACGGTCCAGTCACCTTATATAAACATGAACATATAAACATGTTTATATCCATAATTTATACCTGATTCCCTTACAAGAAACAACAGGAATCTAGGAAACTTCACCTGCACTGTCCAGTATCCAGGTATTTATTTCAGTCACACTGGTTGAATTGTTGGCTAAAATGTTACTGAGTCTATTTCAAGTCACTGAATCGTTTCGAATCGTTTCGAATCGTATCGTTCTAAATGAACCAATATCGTCCTTGAATCATATTGGCTACCACGAATTGTGATAAGAATCAAATCGTTTTTTAAAACGAATTGTTACACCCCTACACTTTAGCTTTCAAAATCAAGTATATTTGTATTCAACGCCACAACTGCTGGGAAAGTCCTTGTGTGAAAATTGTTTTAAGATCCCAATGAATCAGAGAACCATCACAGTGGTTATTTATTTATTTACATTGAGGGAGCACTAAGCCATCATTGAACTTTAATCGGCCATGATAGATTCCATCAGCGAGGACAGGGAAAATAAAACATGGGGAAAACACATTGATCGCAATAATAGTGTCACACCGCGGTGAGGTTTGTCTCGTTCTGGGTTTCTGTCTCGTGACGTCCTGTTTTATTTTGAAAATGAACTCTCCTCTCGTTTCAGGTCACTCGCCCTTCCTCATGTGTCACCGCTCTGATTGTCTGATCGTGTCCACCTGTAGCTCATTACCTTCATGTGTTATATAGTCTGCGTCTCTTTGTCTTGTGCCTGAGTGTATTGTTTCTGCCATCCACCCCAGCCAGTCGCCACAGTCCATGTTGTCTCTCAGCTTTGCTTGTTTCTTTACCTCCAGTGGAGTGGTCTTATGTTTGTATTCTTTCATAGTTTAGTGTCGTGCTCAGTTTTAGTTTCATAGTTGTTTTCATTGCCTCTGTAGGAATGAATTTTTGTTCTAGATAAGAATTTCATAGTGAGTAGCAGAGCCTCCGATTTTTAGGAGTGTGTTTTCATTTTTTGAACCGAGTTTGGTTTTCCTCCTTAGGGAGTGTTTTGAGTTAGTAGTTCTTAGCCCTTTTGTTTTCCTCCTTGTGGAGTGATTTTCTGTTCATACATTTCTCTTTGGTTTTATTTTTTGTGTTTTTTTCCCTCCTTCACGGAGTGGGTTTGGGTTTATTGGAAGATTTATCGTCCTGTTTATTTTGTTGATAATTCTTCATAGATGGGATAGCTAATTTCTCATAGCCTGTGATTTTGGTCACTGTCTGAGAGGTTGAAGAGGGTTCACAATAAAGCCTGATTAAACAGTAATTCCTCTGCATCTGAGTCCTTTGTCTAGTCCAGGCCTGACAAATAGCCAAGCTTCCATTGCCTGCTGCTCTTGATTTGTCTGAGGTTAGTGAGAGTCTGTGTGAAAGGTAATAATGTGAAACCATGCTCCTGTTGTCATTCAATGATATCCGCAGAGATGACATTGCTGAATTAATTGCAAATCAAAGAAAAGTGTAGTAACAGGTGAAGCCACACATTTGAAAACATACAGAACAGCTTCCTGTAGTACAAAGATGACGTCCCAAAGCAAACTGCATTTTTTAATTAAATTTGGACTTCGTAGCCTTGATGCTGCAGGTCCTTCTTTAATCATAACAGTAGTTAGTTATACTATAGCAGATGGCTGTTTGCCAATGCTATGAGGGCACTGATGTTGTTGCAATGTTAAATGTCTAAAACACATAAAAGTTTAACTTAATATGTTGCCTGAATATGTTGCATCTTTGCATCTTCTCAGCGACTCTCAGCAATAATACGAGCACAGACAGCATTATCAAACAAAACTAATCCTTGTTTTGGTCACTTGGGAGGAGAACTTCATAACAGGTTAACATGCTCCCAAAGCTTAAGGGAACTTTCATTATTTTGTGTGGGTTTGTTAGGAGAGTCACCTTGTACATTGCACATCAATTTCTATAAAAATTACTGACATGAGAAGCTGTAAATTAAGAGCTTGAAAACTAAAACTAGGGCAATATCTTAGTTTGAATTGTCATTTACTGAAACCACTTATTTACAGCGTGATATGTCTATATCAGCTTTGCTCTATACAAATAGAACTGACATTAAAAAAGCCAGACATCTTGCAGCTCTGAAATCCTGAAATGTGATATTTTAGATCGAGTAGCACAGATATGTGCCGTGTTTCCAAAGGTTACACATGAAACGCAACCTTCACCTTGTCTGTGGGTAGCCTAAGTCAAATGAAGAAAAGAAGCTTTCAATATTACAGAAATTAGAAAGTCTGGAAACTTTGGAAGTTTGGCGCTTACTTACATGTTGAAACAAGAAATTGGTTCCTCCGTTTCTGAGTAACGCATGAAAGAAAAGAAGCTGCGTGCAGCGTCACATGTCTTCTGATTGTTTCTTCTCCAACAAATCGATTTTTAGCTTTGAACCTCTAAAATGGTTTCTTGTCAATGATTGTCTTAACAATCCAACATTTTGACAATAAGTTGAAAGCTGATTTCTGTATGACAATTTTCCATCTTTCCTCTTAGATGTACCTGCTTTCTCTATTTATAAACGTGTATATAACGTAGTTCAAACTAGCTCCACATGCAGCAACACAAACTCTGATGCTTAAGTAACTTTAGTAGCTGTCAGAGGGACCAATCTAGCACTTTCACTTTAATACTTTAATTTGAATGTCGGGACTTACGAACCCTCGGATGACTCCACAGAAGCAGTATGGAGGCATTTTGTGCCACTAATGAAACATATCATTGATTCTCAGAGACAGTTTTATTATAAATCTACATAATCTACATATGATTTTACCAAAGGTCTGAGTCTGTTTCTCAACACAAAGATGGCAGCCAACTGGGAAACATAATATATGCAGCAACCAGTGTATTGATATATTTAAAATATGTAAATAATATATACTATATGGATAATATATTTATGATCCAAGTGGTTAGAAGAGGCATTATTTTTTATGTCAACATTTTTCTCAACTGCATGTGATGATATCAGCTAACTTAAATCAGACCTTTTTTTTCTCGGCAGGTTGCTTTTTGCAGATCAACTTAAAGTTTTTGAGAGAAAACCTATGTACAATATGCTCACTTTCAGCAATGCTAAGGGCTCCATGACCTCATGAATGATTCTTGTCCCTGTTGGTCAAGACAAATGGCTTTAAAGAAAAACAGACTTTTACAAAGACACAGACCCAGGCAACAGGCAGAGCCGACCGGAAAAAATAAAGAACTGAAATTAAGTTAATTCCCTGTTGAGTTATGTTCGTCATCCTCATTTCAGTTGGTCATTATCTTTTTCTATTCCTGTTTCATCTCTGTGCCAATGTGTAGCCAATTCCACATGGGCGTAAATATACATTTCAAAGCCCATTAGTAAGTGGTTTCAAATTAAATAGGTTATTGCACCACATGTTGAGAGGATGCAAGCAATTACTGCACTGCATGGGATGAATTCCTGCAAGAGAGAGGACTCATTAATTAAATATTTAATGTCAAAGTCTATATGTTGTCGTCACCTGCCTACATGAAATTAATTCCCAGCTGCATGTGATTTATTTAAAATGTTAAACGTAAAGTAAAAGGGCACAAACTCTCTCAGCTTCAGCCTCTAAAACATCATTAAGGGTTAAATCTGCCCCAGAGTCTGTTCAACGCCATGTTTTTATGCAACGGCTAGAAACATTGAGGCACAATCTGCCCTCTGAGCAAACCTGCCTAGATGGAGGCAGATAGAAGCTGGTGTCCAGTGGAGGACTTATACAAAGGATTGTGTCTGCACAGCTGGAAAGGTCCTGCAGAGAGACTAAAACTGTTTTGATTGTGCTGAGGTGGACAGTGGCTCCAGGCAGCACACACCTGGCACGTTGAGAAAAGATAGCTTAGAGTCTGGTGTGGGGCCGATGGAGTATTAGCCCGCAGATGCTTTCATGCTGGGAGGGGAGAGCTACAGGAGGTGAGAATTCTGTGAATTATCCTTAAAACTGCAAGTTGCCCTTTTACATTTTTTTCAGATAATATACTGTTCTGATGGAAAGATTCTGCAATAAATATGGTCCTTTTAGGAGAAATGGCAGGTGGTTGCCAAGTTTGCCTTTAGGTGATAATGGGAAAAGACACAAAGGGAAAGGTCATGCAACAATGTAGGAGAGACGGCTGGCTGCAACCTCATATTTTTAGGTTCTCCTGGAGAAGAGACTGAACATGTTTCTAAACATTGACCATGGTATGCAAGTAAAAGGAATTAGCTGCATGATTTTCACTTTCTGGAAAGGTGATGCATTTCTCCTATTTGCATGTTCAGTATCTGCTATATATATGAAAAGGGAACTACATTAATCTTACACATCTCTGAATAAATCTGTAGTACCACAAGCTATTAAATAGCGGGCTGCTGTTCAGATAAGGTGTAAAGCTAGTAATGTATTTGGCTGGTGGTGAAAAGAGAACTGAGCCCAAAAGGTTTGGATTTCTATAGAAAAGCTTTGGAAAAGAATAATACTATAGATTCAAGCAGCTAATATGAGGGCCCTCACTGGGTTGTGCATGTTGCGTGTTCTTCGAGGTTGGCGCACCTGCTGAATCCCGTTAATTTTCCCCGCTCTCCCACATCGGCCTTTCTCCTCCGTGAGTCCTCCTTGATATTTTCCGCAATACCCCGTCATGACCATGGAACACACGCAAAAGTCGGGGGCGGCGCTGCTTCCCAAGTCAGGCAGGTCCATCCCCTCGCACGGGGAGGTTTATATAAAATCCGCCACTGTGGGCTGGGTCCATTTTCACCCCACCTCTTTGACCACACAGTGGGGGGCCTGTTGCTCAGTCCGGACTGGTGGATGCTCTTTACACAGTTCCTGTAGAGGTTTTTTTTGTCACCTCTGTGTATTGTCAGTTTTTGTTCATTCACTACAGTGAGTAGGGGGCCGGTCCTCTCCCCCAGCCCTGGGCTCAGGATGATTTCAGGGTAGTGGTCTGCAGCATCAGGTTTGATCTCTTTTCTTTGGTGGCCCCTCAGGTGGCCCTTCTATTCTTCAGAGAGCCTCTGGGTCCAGAGTTCCAGGATCTTCTGGGCCACCCGGAGAGACTGCAGCCCCAGCAGAGAGCCCAGGGCCTGGGTGTTGTTTAGTGTCGGCCCCACTGCATCCACCAGCTGCTGTAGGGTCAGGGTTCCAGACCGGGTCAGCGCCGCCATCAGGCCGGGTGTTGTTTTGTTGCTGACGTCCAGTCTGGCTCCATTGACGAGGGGTTCTCTCAACAACCAGTGCAGAGAGTTGGCTTCTGGGCCCCTTTTATGGTTAAAAAGGGCCCATGACTTAAAAACACCTTGATAAAAAGGAGGTAACATAGTTAGTTTTAAAAATTTAGGATCAGTTAAAAACAGAGCATCATCCAACCTCAGCTTATTGGCACGCCTCAGGATGCTGCTGGCCACATCTCTCCACACCAGATCTGCCGGACCTGTGAGGTACCTTTGTATGAATTGGAGTCTAAAAGTGGCAGTCCGGCTGGCCAGGTGGACAAGGCCCTGTCCCCCCTCCTCTCTGTCTAAAAACAGCACCCCCTGTGGCACCCAGTGCAGACCACCCCAGAGGAAGTCAACCATCTTCCTCTGGATTTCTGCGAGTAAGCCTGGGGGGGGGTCTAAACAGGTAAGTCGGTGCCACAGCTGGGATGCTACCAAGTTGTTTAAAACCAGAACTCTCCCTCTAAAAGACATTTGGGGGAGCAGCTATTTCTAATTGTTGAGTTTGTTTTGAATTTTTTCTGTGACGGTCTCCCAGTTCTTCTTCATTATGTGGTCTGCTCCTAAAAACACCCCGAGATATTTTAAACCTTCTTTCTTCCACTCCAGGTTTTGGGGGAGAACCGGGAGACCGCCGCGCTTCACTTTTTTTCTAGTTGACCCTCGCTGCCAGTGCCGAGCTAAAATCCTTGATAATGTCTGCTAAAACGTCAGCCTCCATTTGGTTCCACAGGAAGCTGTGTTCAACACAGTCAAAAGCCTTTTCTTGGTCTATGGAAATGAAACCAGTGTTTGCACCTAATGAACTAGAGACATCCAAAACATCTCGAATCAGGTGGACATTGTCCACCATGGACCTGCCGGGGACACAGTAGGTCTGGTCCCGATGGATGACCTGCTCCATAGCCTTTCAAAACATAAACAAAGGAAAACACTTCTTAGAACATGTGCTGAACCCACGAACCAAAACCAGGGCCATAGGATTTATTAGGTGATTGGGGAATTACTTAAAAGATTAATTTTCACAGGATATGTTCAAATGAAAAGACTTCATTGAGAAGAGGCTTACAGTTTAATACAAACATACAGTGGCTAACACTGAGGATTTGCACATGAAGTATGGAGATGAAGGAAAACATCGGAAGCTTGAAGTTAGTGTGTTTTGTTTTTTTACCTGTTATATGTATATTTTTGTCTTTCAGTCATTTGAACAAATGCAGTCTCATGATACTGCCCAAAATAATGGGTGCAGCTTCACCAAAATGCTGAAGGCCCTCCGCCAAGCCCTGCAGGACTCAAAGAGGGAGAACAAAGAGCTCACTGCTGAGAATGCAGCTCTGAAAAAGCAGGCTGCAGAAAACACTGAAAAAAATTCTGCATTAAAGAAGCAGGCAGCAGAGAACACTGCTCTGCTTGCAGAAAATGCTGAATTAAAGAAGCTGGCTGCAAAGAAGAAGGCAGCTATGAAGGAGCAGGTGGCAGAGTTAACTGCTCTGAGGAAGAAGGCAGCAAAGAACACTGCTCTGGCTGCAGAAAACGCTGCATTGCAGAAGCTGACTGTAGAGAGGCTGGCAGCTATGGAGGAGCAGGCAGCAGAGATAACTGCTCTGAGGAAGAAGGCAGCAAAGAACACTGATCTGGCTGCAGAAAACGCTGCATTGCAAAAGCTGACTGTAGAGAGGCTGGCAGCTATGGAGGAGCAGGCGGCAGAGATAACTGCTCTGAGGAAGGAGGCAGCACAAAACACTGCTGCAGCTGCAATACAGTCTGCTCTGAAGAGCCAGCTGACTGTTGAGAAGGTTGCTCTGGATAAAAGCCTAGACTCTTCCGTCTCACAGCTGAGTCAGCTCAAAGACGACTTGGCCAACATGATGGAAGAGTTGGAGAAGGAGGTCAAAGATCTTCAGCTCCAGCACGTGGAGAAGCAGAAAGTGCAAAATCAATGGAAGGTCGAATTCCAAGCTCTGCAGAAGAACTGTGACAAGCAGCTGAGGTGCAGAGTCCTGGAACAGGAGGCCAGCTTCCAGGAGAAGGACAAGAAGGAGAAGGAGGAGAGAAAAGGGACAGAGAGAAGGAATATAT
Organism: Paralichthys olivaceus; assembly: GCF_024713975.1. Classification (NCBI taxonomy): domain Eukaryota; kingdom Metazoa; phylum Chordata; class Actinopteri; order Pleuronectiformes; family Paralichthyidae; genus Paralichthys; species Paralichthys olivaceus. The sequence goes on from NC_091101.1 coordinate 6,095,724, forward strand.
TCAGTTTTCTCTTTCCATGCTGGCGCTCATCATAATCTCCTCTCATCTTTCCTCTACCTCAACCATCCCCTCATCCTGACTCCACCCCATGAGACATGAGAGTAGATTCTGTATTGAATGTGCTGTAACTGATATATACTTATTTCAGTGTTTATGTACTGCTATTGGAAATTTAATTATTTCTTCTTTGGGAACAAATTGTTGTCTCGAAAGCTGAAAGATGTTTGAACTCAGGTCCTGACAGAACATTACAGTTTTTTACAAACGCTATGACCCGTTGTTCAATACTTTTAACCCTTTTTCAAAACTCTTCACACAGTTACCACAACATCAGCCTGTGTGGGCTATACAATTAACACAATTCTTCTTCTTTTGACACAAAATACACACATTTTACACGTTTAGAATTTTAAGTTTTAACTCCTTTTACACACAAGCTCAAACAAGACCAAAACAGTAGATGTTAATTGATTAATTTTCAAAATTTTTTACATTTTACATCGTGGCCACACCCGTCTATCATTACATCGTGGCCACACCTGTCAGCATTTCATTGGTCTATCATTACATCGTGGCCACACCTGTCAGCATTTCATTGGTCTATCATTACATCGTGGCCTAAGCCCATTGGTTACTTTAGTTTGCCTTTGGAATTGCTCACTGAACATTTTGGGACTTTCCACAGGAAGTTTCCTGTTTTACCCAGACATGCCCAGGCATGTCTCTTTTACTTTTAAACAGTTTTGGTCATTCTTGACACCATTATATTCTGTTCAATTAGTTTAATATTTTTTTTTAAAGATATTGTGCTTACTTTTGACACCCTTATGTTTCAGTTTTGTCAGATTGCCTTTTTTTAAAAGGTTATTATTGCTACACACAAGTTATACACACAAGTCATACTGGATTATGCAGTAAACAGATGATTCCTCTGTGTAATCATCTTAAAATGAATGTTCTGATAGGGATGTTCAGAATCCAAAGAGGGTATGCTTTGACCTGTGGCCAGAATGTAGCTGTCAGAGGAAAAGAACGATGAGGCACCGCCCCCTTCTTTTATACCCTGACTATCTTTATGAAATTCACACAGTACAAACTGGAAGGATGTAGCCCAGGGCAGCCCAATTTGGGGCCCGCGGGTTTGGCCCGCGCCTTACCCACTGTATATATTGTAACGGACTGGGGTTTACAGTTATGTGTAATTGTTGGCCGTTTAAGGAATGTTCTGATTTACTGAGCGACAGTGAAGGGGTCAGGGGCGGGACATGTGATTGTTTAGAGGATGGGTTCTTCTGTGAAGAGGCTCTCTCATTGGCCGGTTTTGCGGGGGATTGTGGGGCAATGAGGAAGTTGTGTCGGTTGTTGATGTGCGCGAGTGACGGAATGAAGGTAAAAGGTACTTGTTCCTGTAAAGGTTAATAAAAGTAATAAAACGACGAAGAAGCTTCCTGTCCTCCCTAAGCGAGAACGCTACAATATTATTGTTTTCCACCATCAGCGCTCGCACTCATTGAATATTATTGATTGGTGCATTTCCATTCCTGACCATAGAATAACATTGTGATACATTGATGGTAGGGTGGCGCTGTTGAGCTCCTATCCTCTTGCGCTCCAATCCGAAGTCACTTGACAGCGAGTAAGTGAGGTGCAAGGATGGAGCGGCAGTGGCACACAGAGAAACGCAAATTCAAAAAATGTTGGGAACATGATTATTTATTTACCAAGGTCGATTCCAACGCAATATGCCTGGTATGTAAGCAGAAGGTCGCTGTTTTAAAGGAGTACAACATTCGTCGTCACTATGAAACTAAGCATTCTCACCAGTTCGCAAAATACACAGACGAGGACCGAAACGTAAAGGTGGCAAACTTGCTAATGAAGCTAGAAACACAGCAGCAAACTTTACTTCAGCCATCCACTGCACAAGAAAATGCCACCCTTGCAAGTTATCGTATTAGCAACATCATTGTCAGAAGTGGACACGCTTTTGCTGCGGGTGATTTTGTAAAAGAGTGTCTGACAGTTGCTGCTGAAGCTGTGTGTCCAACTCAGAAGCGGGCTTTTTCTCAAATAAGCCTGTCACGGAACACGGTGACCCGCCGCGTTGAGGACATGGCCGAAGACGTTCGGGGCCAGATAGCCCAAAGAGCAGGTCGGTTTTCTGCCTTCTCCATCGCATGCGATGAAAGTACCGACATATCGGACTCAGCACAGTTGCTGGTGTTTTTGCGAGGCGTCAATGAGGACTTTGAAATGTGCCAAGAACTAGCGGGCCTTGAAACACTGAAAGGGATGACAAGAGGTATCGATATTTTTAGGGCAGTGGAGCAAGTTATGGACAAGAATGGTTTGAAGTGGGAAAACCTATCTGGCATCACGACTGATGGAGCCCCGGCCATGGTCGGTAAGAGAGCAGGTCTAACTGCACTTGTGTCGGACAAAGTCTGTGAGTGTGGTGGCTCGATTTTTAAATATCATTGCATTTTGCATCAGGAGCAACTGTGCGCTAAGAATATCGGCCTAAAGAACGTGATGCAGGATGTCGTTGGCATTGTCAATAATATTCGCTCAAAGGCGCTCTCACACCGTCAGTTCAAAGCTGTTGTTGATGAGATGGATGCCCAGTATGGTGATGTATTGTACCACCAGGAGGTGCGGTGGCTGAGCCGCGGGAAAGTTTTACGACGTTTCTTTGAGCTGCGTGAGGAAATCAGGGTGTTTCAAGCCACAAAGGAGAACAGCATCCAAGTGCCCTCGGACAATCACTGGATTGCAGATCTGGCCTTTCTTGTGGACATCACAGAGCTGCTGAATATCCTCAATCTTCAGCTTCAAGGGAGAGACCAGATAATCACTCAGCTGTACGACCATGTCAGAGCCTTCAAGCAAAAGCTCCAGTTGCTTAGCAGTCATCTCTTAACAGGTGAGACCTAACTTGAATATGTTATTGAACACAAAACAATGTAGTAGGCTGGTAATTGATCACTATAACCAGCATGTTATTATATTTGTTACATACATTGTGTGTGGAGAATACATTTTCTATTTAAATATAGGCATTAAATCCAATAACACATTTTTTTTTTGTACTGCAGCCATAAACACAAAAAAAACAAGTTTTTTTCTCATTTGATTGATGTTTGGTATTTAACTGAAAATCAAATGAACAACCTTGCATCTTACATTGCTACTTTTGTCTTTGTGTCTGTACATTAGGAAATTTGGCACATTTTCCCAGCCTCAGAGAAGTTGGGTTGATGGAGGAAGACACACCAAAATACTGCAACATTCTCAGCGATCTTGTGGTGGAGTTTGACCATCGCTTTGAGGATTTTCGTGGAAACGAAACAGCATTTGAGCTGTTTGCCCAACCCTTTTCTGTAAATGTGGATGCAGTCAGTGAGGAGCTTCAAATGGAACTTTTGGAGCTTCAGTCTGATTCAGACCTCCGTTGCCGGTTTAGAGAGCTTTCTTTACAGGACTTTTACAAATCTGTTCCTGCACACAGATATGGCAAGATCCGCAAACATGCACAGGTGATGTTCTCCCTCTTTGGAAGTACCTATGTCTGTGAGCAGGCATTCAGCCTGATGAATCTTAATAAGTCCAAACTGAGAAATGCTTTATCTGACTCTCACCTTCATAACATTCTCACTCTGTCAGTTAGTCAGCTGGAGCCTGATATTAAGAGACTTGTAAAAACCAAGGACAGGCTTCATGTCTCCCACTGATAGGCCTACTTCAAATCATAATGTATAGGCCTGGACCTCCAATGTGTCGGAGTATGTTCTGCTCTGTCCTGTGTTACTTTTATTGCACTAAAAAAAAATCTTTGTATTTGAAGATACAGGCCCAAGGCCTAGTAATGTTCCATGTCTGTCTTCAAATATTTCATAGTGCTTCAATTATTTTTCTAATTTAAAGAAGATAGATTTTATGATTTATTTATTATTTTTTGAACATTAATGTGAAGCACAATAAACATTGTCATTCATTTTTCAAAATGACCTTGTGATAGTGTTGATTTTGCACACGCATGCTATTTATACCCATATTTAACCTAATATAATGAAAAATTACAATTTTGGCCCACGAGCCTCCCCCCGATTAAATTTTGGCCCTCCAGAGGGAAGAATTTGGGCACCCCTGATGTAGCCAATACAAATGTATTGTTGACATCCATTAATGTGCTGCCTAAAATGGGGGTGACCAAAGTATAGCTGCCTTCATTCTGAACCGCAGCAAAGGGTCCGCTAACCTGAGGGGGGTATATAAAGCGAGCACTGCTGTGGGGTTGATGTACTTGCTTCGGCAGTACATATAATAAATTGGATACGATACAGAGAAGATTAGCATGGCCCCTGCGAAAGGATGACACGCAAATTCGTGAAGCGTTTCCACATTTTGGTCCAAAATGCACAAATGTAAATCTATACATACCTGGTCTTTATTTCTACATATGTATATCTTCTATTTCTTCTTGCCTTACTTGATTTTTATATTGCTATGTTTATACCTGCCTTTGCTCTTTCTCAGGGGCTCTGTAACATCTGAATTTCCTGACGGAGATTAATAGAGTACTTCTGATTCAGAAATTGAACTTTGGCACAAGCCAAGGCTATGTTGTGAAAACTAAGTTCCACTCGTGGTCCAAAAGTCCGAAAATTCAGTCGAATAAAAAGCAGGAGAAGTCCACTTAAAAGCAGCAGAGTTTTATTGTCCACAAGAAAACCAGAGAGCATTCAGTAGTGAGCCTGGGCTGCACCAGAGAAAAGCTCTGCCTAAGACTTGTGTGATGCTGTCTAATTAACCTTTTAGAGACCACACCTGTCAGCATTTCATTGGTCTATCATTACATCGTGGCCACACCTGTCAGCATTTCATTGGTCTATCATTACATCGTGGCCTAAGCCCATTGGTTACTTTAGTTTGCCTTTGGAATTGCTCACTGAACATTTTGGGACTTTCCACAGGAAGTTTCCTGTTTTACCCAGACATGCCCAGGCATGTCTCTTTTACTTTTAAACAGTTTTGGTCATTCTTGACACCATTATATTCTGTTCAATTAGTTTAATATTTTTTTTAAAAGATATTGTGCTTACTTTTGACACCCTTATGTTTCAGTTTTGTCAGATTGCCTTTTTTTAAAAGGTTATTATTGCTACACACAAGTTATACACACAAGTCATACTGGATTATGCAGTAAACAGATGATTCCTCTGTGTAATCATCTTAAAATGAATGTTCTGATAGGGATGTTCAGAATCCAAAGAGGGTATGCTTTGACCTGTGGCCAGAATGTAGCTGTCAGAGGAAAAGAACGATGAGGCACCGCCCCCTTCTTTTATACCCTGACTATCTTTATGAAATTCACACAGTACAAACTGGAAGGATGTAGCCAATACAAATGTATTGTTGACATCCGTTAATGTGCTGCCTAAAACGGGGGTGACCAAAGTATAGCTGCCTTCATTCTGAACCGCGGCAAAGGGTCCGCTAACCTGAGGGGAGTATATAAAGCGAGCACTGCTGTGGGGTTGATGTACTTGCTTCGGCAGTACATATAATAAATTGGATACGATACAGAGAAGATTAGCATGGCCCCTGCGAAAGGATGACACGCAAATTCGTGAAGCGTTTCCACATTTTGGTCCAAAATGCACAAATGTAAGTCTATACATACCTGGTCTTTATTTCTACATATATATATCTTTTTTTTCTTTTTGCCTTACTTGATTTTTATATTGCTATGTTTATACCTGCTTTTGCTCTTTCTCAGGGGCTCTGTAACATCTGAATTTCCTGACGGAGATTAATAGAGTACTTCTGATTAAGAAATTGAACTTTGGCACAAGCCAAGGCTATGTTGTGAAAACTAAGTTCCACTCGTGGTCCAAAAGTCCGAAAATTCAGTCGAATAAAAAGCAGGAGAAGTCCACTTAAAAGCAGCACATTTTTTATTGTCCACAAGGAAACCAGAGAGCATTCAGTAGTGAGCCTGAGCTGCACCAGAGAAAAGCTCTGCCTAAGACTTGTGTGATGCTGTCTAATTAACCTTTTAGAGACCACACCTGTCAGCATTTCATTAGTCTATCATTACATCGTGGCCACACCTGTCAGCATTTCATTGGTCTATCATTACATCGTGGCCTAAGCCCATTGGTTACTTTAGTTTGCCTTTGGAATTGCTCACTGAACATTTTGGGACTTTCCACAGGAAGTTTCCTGTTTTACCCAGACATTCCCAGGCATGTCTCTTTTACTTTTAAACAGTTTTGGTCATTCTTGACACCATTATCTTCTGTTCAATTAGTTTAATATTTTTTTTTAAAGATATTGTGCTTACTTTTGACACCCTTATGTTTCAGTTTTGTCAGATTGCCTTTTCTTGAAAGGTTATTATTGCTACACACAAGTTATACACACACGTCATACTGGATTATGCAGTAAACATTTCCTCTGTGTAATCATCTTAAAATGAATGTTCTGATAGAGATGTTCAGAATCCAAAGAGGGTATGCTTTGACCTGTGGCCAGAATGTAGCTGTCAGAGGAAAAGAACGATGAGGCACCACCCCCTTCTTTTATACCTTGAGCATCTTTATGAAATTCACACAGTACAAACTGGAAGGATGTAGCCAATACAAATGTATTGTTGACATCCGTTAATGTGCTGCCTAAAATGGGGGTGACCAAAGTATAGCTGCCTTCATTCTGAACCGCAGCAAAGGGTCCGCTAACCTGAGGGGAGTATATAAAGCGAGCACTGCTGTGGGGTTGATGTACTTGCTTCGGCAGTACATATAATAAATTGGATACGATACAGAGAAGATTAGCATGGCCCCTGCAAAAGGATGACACGCAAATTCGTGAAGCATTTCCACATTTTGGTTCAAAATGCACGAATGTAAATCTATACATACCTGGTCTTTATTTCTACATATGTATATCTTTTATTTCTTTTTGCCTTACTTGATTTTTATATTGCTATGTTTATACCTGCTTTTGCTCTTTCTCAGGGGCTCTGTAACATCTGAATTTCCCGACGGAGATTAATAAAGTACTTCTGATTCAGAAATTGAACTTTGGCACAAGCCAAGGCTACTTTCATCTTTCTCTACGTCAATGTTATGGGAAAGGAGGCTGTCTGTTTCCCTTGTCGCCCACGAAGTATTATCCTCGTGAAAGAATGTTAGATTATGCAGTCAACATTTCCTCAGTATAATCATATTAAAATGAATGTTCGGATAGGGATGTTCAGAATCAAAAGAGGGTATGCTTTGACCTGTGGCCAGAATGTAGCTGTCAGAGGAAAAGAACGATGAGGCACCGCCCCCTTCTTTTATACCCTGAGCATCTTTATGAAATTCACACAGTACAAACTGGAAGGATGTAGCCAATACAAATGTATTGTTGACATCCGTTAATGTACTGCCTAAAACGGGGGTGACCAAAGTATAGCTGCCTTCATTCTGAACCACAGCAAAGGGTCCGCTAACCTGAGGGGAGTATATAAAGCGAGCACTGCTGTGGGGTTGATGTACTTGCTTCGACAGTACATATAATAAATTGGATACGATACAGAGAAGATTAGCATGGCCCCTGCGAAAGGATGACACGCAAATTCGTGAAGCGTTTCCACATTTTGGTCCAAAATGCACAAATGTAAATCTATACATACCTGGTCTTTATTTCTACATATGTATATATTTTATTTCTTCTTGCCTTACTTGATTTTTATATTGCTATGTTTATACCTGCCTTTGCTCTTTCTCAGGGGCTCTGTAACATCTGAATTTCCTGACGGAGATTAATAGAGTACTTCTGATTAAGAAATTGAACTTTGGCACAAGCCAAGGCTATGTTGTGAAAACCAAGTTCCACTCGTGGTCCAAAAGTCCGAAAATTCAGTCGAATAAAAAGCAGGAGAAGTCCACTTAAAAGCAGCAGAGTTTTATTGTCCACAAGAAAACCAGAGAGCATTCAGTAGTGAGCCTGAGCTGCACCAGAGAAAAGCTCTGCCTAAGACTTGTGTGATGCTGTCTAATTAACCTTTTAGAGACCACACCTGTCAGCATTTCATTGGTCTATCATTACATCGTGGCCACACCTGTCAGCATTTCATTGGTCTATCATTACATCGTGGCCACACCTGTCAGCATTTCATTGGTCTATCATTACATCGTGGCCTAAGCCCATTGGTTACTTTAGTTTGCCTTTGGAATTGCTCACTGAACATTTTGGGACTTTCCACAGGAAGTTTCCTGTTTTACCCAGACATGCCCAGGCATGTCTCTTTTACTTTTAAACAGTTTTGGTCATTCTTGACACCATTATCTTCTGTTAAATTAGTTTAATATTTTTTTTTAAAGATATTGTGCTTACTTTTGACACCCTTATGTTTCAGTTTTGTCAGATTGCCTTTTCTTGAAAGGTTATTATTGCTACACACAAGTTATACACACACGTCATACTGGATTATGCAGTAAACATTTCCTCTGTGTAATCATCTTAAAATGAATGTTCTGATAGGGATGTTCAGAATCCAAAGAGGGTATGCTTTGACCTGTGGCCAGAATGTAGCTGTCAGAGGAAAAGAACGATGAGGCACCGCCCCCTTCTTTTATACCCTAAGCATCTTTATGAAATTCACACAGTACAAACTGGAAGGATGTAGCCAATACAAATGTATTGTTGACATCCGTTAATGTACTGCCTAAAACGGGGGTGACCAAAGTATAGCTGCCTTCATTCTGAACCACAGCAAAGGGTCCGCTAACCTGAGGGGAGTATATAAAGCGAGCACTGCTGTGGGGTTGATGTACTTGCTTCGGCAGTACATATAATAAATTGGATACGATACAGAGAAGATTAGCATGGCCCCTGCGAAAGGATGACACGCAAATTCGTGAAGCGTTTCCACATTTTGGTCCAAAATGCACAAATGTAAATCTATACATACCTGGTCTTTATTTCTACATATGTATATCTTTTATTTCTTTTTGCCTTACTTGATTTTTATATTGCTATGTTTATACCTGCCTTTGCTCTTTCTCAGGGGCTCTGTAACATCTGAATTTCCTGACGGAGATTAATAGAGTACTTCTGATTAAGAAATTGAACTTTGGCACAAGCCAAGGCTATGTTGTGAAAACCAAGTTCCACTCGTGGTCCAAAAGTCCGAAAATTCAGTCGAATAAAAAGCAGGAGAAGTCCACTTAAAAGCAGCAGAGTTTTATTGTCCACAAGAAAACCAGAGAGCATTCAGTAGTGAGCCTGAGCTGCACCAGAGAAAAGCTCTGCCTAAGACTTGTGTGATGCTGTCTAATTAACCTTTTAGAGACCACACCTGTCAGCATTTCATTGGTCTATCATTACATCGTGGCCACACCTGTCAGCATTTCATTGGTCTATCATTACATCGTGGCCACACCTGTCAGCATTTCATTGGTCTATCATTACATCGTGGCCTAAGCCCATTGGTTACTTTAGTTTGCCTTTGGAATTGCTCACTGAACATTTTGGGACTTTCCACAGGAAGTTTCCTGTTTTACCCAGACATGCCCAGGCATGTCTCTTTTACTTTTAAACAGTTTTGGTCATTCTTGACACCATTATCTTCTGTTCAATTAGTTTAATATTTTTTTTTAAAGATATTGTGCTTACTTTTGACACCCTTATGTTTCAGTTTTGTCAGATTGCCTTTTCTTGAAAGGTTATTATTGCTACACACAAGTTATACACACACGTCATACTGGATTATGCAGTAAACATTTCCTCTGTGTAATCATCTTAAAATGAATGTTCTGATAGGGATGTTCAGAATCCAAAGAGGGTATGCTTTGACCTGTGGCCAGAATGTAGCTTTCAGAGGAAAAGAACGATGAGGCACCGCCCCCTTCTTTTATACCTTGAGCATCTTTATGAAATTCACACAGTACAAACTGGAAGGATGTAGCCAATACAAATGTATTGTTGACATCCGTTAATGTGCTGCCTAAAACGGGGGTGACCAAAGTATAGCTGCCTTCATTCTGAACCGCAGCAAAGGGTCCGCTAACCTGAGGGGAGTATATAAAGCGAGCACTGCTGTGGGGTTGATGTACTTGCTTCGGCAGTACATATAATAAATTGGATACGATACAGAGAAGATTAGCATGGCCCCTGCGAAAGGATGACACGCAAATTCGTGAAGCGTTTCCACATTTTGGTTCAAAATGCACGAATGTAAATCTATACATACCTGGTCTTTATTTCTACATATGTATATCTTTTATTTCTTTTTGCCTTACTTGATTTTTATATTGCTATGTTTATACCTGCTTTTGCTCTTTCTCAGGGGCTCTGTAACATCTGAATTTCCCGACGGAGATTAATAAAGTACTTCTGATTCAGAAATTGAACTTTGGCACAAGCCAAGGCTACTTTCATCTTTCTCTACGTCAATGTTATGGGAAAGGAGGCTGTCTGTTTCCCTTGTCGCCCACGAAGTATTATCCTCGTGAAAGAATGTTAGATTATGCAGTCAACATTTCCTCAGTATAATCATATTAAAATGAATGTTCGGATAGGGATGTTCAGAATCAAAAGAGGGTATGCTTTGACCTGTGGCCAGAATGTAGCTGTCAGAGGAAAAGAACGATGAGGCACCGCCCCCTTCTTTTATACCCTGAGCATCTTTATGAAATTCACACAGTACAAACTGGAAGGATGTAGCCAATACAAATGTATTGTTGACATCCGTTAATGTACTGCCTAAAACGGGGGTGACCAAAGTATAGCTGCCTTCATTCTGAACCACAGCAAAGGGTCCGCTAACCTGAGGGGAGTATATAAAGCGAGCACTGCTGTGGGGTTGATGTACTTGCTTCGGCAGTACATATAATAAATTGGATACGATACAGAGAAGATTAGCATGGCCCCTGCGAAAGGATGACACGCAAATTCGTGAAGCGTTTCCACATTTTGGTCCAAAATGCACAAATGTAAATCTATACATACCTGGTCTTTATTTCTACATATGTATATATTTTATTTCTTCTTGCCTTACTTGATTTTTATATTGCTATGTTTATACCTGCCTTTGCTCTTTCTCAGGGGCTCTGTAACATCTGAATTTCCTGACGGAGATTAATAGAGTACTTCTGATTAAGAAATTGAACTTTGGCACAAGCCAAGGCTATGTTGTGAAAACCAAGTTCCACTCGTGGTCCAAAAGTCCGAAAATTCAGTCGAATAAAAAGCAGGAGAAGTCCACTTAAAAGCAGCAGAGTTTTATTGTCCACAAGAAAACCAGAGAGCATTCAGTAGTGAGCCTGAGCTGCACCAGAGAAAAGCTCTGCCTAAGACTTGTGTGATGCTGTCTAATTAACCTTTTAGAGACCACACCTGTCAGCATTTCATTGGTCTATCATTACATCGTGGCCACACCTGTCAGCATTTCATTGGTCTATCATTACATCGTGGCCACACCTGTCAGCATTTCATTGGTCTATCATTACATCGTGGCCTAAGCCCATTGGTTACTTTAGTTTGCCTTTGGAATTGCTCACTGAACATTTTGGGACTTTCCACAGGAAGTTTCCTGTTTTACCCAGACATGCCCAGGCATGTCTCTTTTACTTTTAAACAGTTTTGGTCATTCTTGACACCATTATCTTCTGTTAAATTAGTTTAATATTTTTTTTTAAAGATATTGTGCTTACTTTTGACACCCTTATGTTTCAGTTTTGTCAGATTGCCTTTTCTTGAAAGGTTATTATTGCTACACACAAGTTATACACACACGTCATACTGGATTATGCAGTAAACATTTCCTCTGTGTAATCATCTTAAAATGAATGTTCTGATAGGGATGTTCAGAATCCAAAGAGGGTATGCTTTGACCTGTGGCCAGAATGTAGCTTTCAGAGGAAAAGAACGATGAGGCACCGCCCCCTTCTTTTATACCTTGAGCATCTTTATGAAATTCACACAGTACAAACTGGAAGGATGTAGCCAATACAAATGTATTGTTGACATCCGTTAATGTGCTGCCTAAAATGGGGGTGACCAAAGTATAGCTGCCTTCATTCTGAACCGCAGCAAAGGGTCCGCTAACCTGAGGGGAGTATATAAAGCGAGCACTGCTGTGGGGTTGATGTACTTGCTTCGGCAGTACATATAATAAATTGGATACGATACAGAGAAGATTAGCATGGCCCCTGCGAAAGGATGACACGCAAATTCGTGAAGCGTTTCCACATTTTGGTCCAAAATGCACAAATGTAAATCTATACATACCTGGTCTTTATTTCTACATATGTATATCTTTTATTTCTTTTTGCCTTACTTGATTTTTATATTGTTATGTTTATACCTGCTTTTGCTCTTTCTCAGGGGCTCTGTAATATCTGAATTTCCCGACGGAGATTAATAAAGTACTTCTGATTCAGAAATTGAACTTTGGCACAAGCCAAGGCTACTTTCATCTTTCTCTACGTCAATGTTATGGGAAAGGAGGCTGTCTGTTTCCCTTGTCGCCCACTAAGTATTATCCTCGTGAAAGAATGTTAGATTATGCAGTCAACATTTCCTCTGTGTAATCATATTAAAATGAATGTTCTGATAGGGATGTTCAGAATCAAAAGAGGGTATGCTTTGACCTGTGGCCAGAATGTAGCTGTCAGAGGAAAAGAACGATGAGGCACCGCCCCCTTCTTTTATACCCTAAGCATCTTTATGAAATTCACACAGTACAAACTGGAAGGATGTAGCCAATACAAATGTATTGTTGACATCCGTTAATGTACTGCCTAAAACGGGGGTGACCAAAGTATAGCTGCCTTCATTCTGAACCGCAGCAAAGGGTCCGCTAACCTGAGGGGAGTATATAAAGCGAGCACTGCTGTGGGGTTGATGTACTTGCTTCGGCAGTACATATAATAAATTGGATACGATACAGAGAAGATTAGCATGGCCCCTGCGAAAGGATGACACGCAAATTCGTGAAGCGTTTCCACATTTTGGTCCAAAATGCACAAATGTAAATCTATACATACCTGGTCTTTATTTCTACATATGTATATCTTTTATTTCTTTTTGCCTTACTTGATTTTTATATTGCTATGTTTATACCTGCTTTTGCTCTTTCTCAGGGGCTCTGTAATATCTGAATTTCCCGACGGAGATTAATAAAGTACTTCTGATTCAGAAATTGAACTTTGGCACAAGCCAAGGCTACTTTCATCTTTCTCTACGTCAATGTTATGGGAAAGGAGGCTGTCTGTTTCCCTTGTCGCCCACTAAGTATTATCCTCGTGAAAGAATGTTAGATTATGCAGTCAACATTTCCTCTGTGTAATCATATTAAAATGAATGTTCTGATAGGGATGTTCAGAATCAAAAGAGGGTATGCTTTGACCTGTGGCCAGAATGTAGCTGTCAGAGGAAAAGAACGATGAGGCACCGCCCCCTTCTTTTATACCCTAAGCATCTTTATGAAATTCACACAGTACAAACTGGAAGGATGTAGCCAATACAAATGTATTGTTGACATCCGTTAATGTACTGCCTAAAACGGGGGTGACCAAAGTATAGCTGCCTTCATTCTGAACCACAGCAAAGGGTCCGCTAACCTGAGGGGAGTATATAAAGCGAGCACTGCTGTGGGGTTGATGTACTTGCTTCGGCAGTACATATAATAAATTGGATACGATACAGAGAAGATTAGCATGGCCCCTGCGAAAGGATGACACGCAAATTCGTGAAGCGTTTCCACATTTTGGTCCAAAATGCACAAATGTAAATCTATACATACCTGGTCTTTATTTCTACATATGTATATCTTTTATTTCTTTTTGCCTTACTTGATTTTTATATTGCTATGTTTATACCTGCCTTTGCTCTTTCTCAGGGGCTCTGTAACATCTGAATTTCCTGACGGAGATTAATAGAGTACTTCTGATTAAGAAATTGAACTTTGGCACAAGCCAAGGCTATGTTGTGAAAACCAAGTTCCACTCGTGGTCCAAAAGTCCGAAAATTCAGTCGAATAAAAAGCAGGAGAAGTCCACTTAAAAGCAGCAGAGTTTTATTGTCCACAAGAAAACCAGAGAGCATTCAGTAGTGAGCCTGAGCTGCACCAGAGAAAAGCTCTGCCTAAGACTTGTGTGATGCTGTCTAATTAACCTTTTAGAGACCACACCTGTCAGCATTTCATTGGTCTATCATTACATCGTGGCCACACCTGTCAGCATTTCATTGGTCTATCATTACATCGTGGCCTAAGCCCATTGGTTACTTTAGTTTGCCTTTGGAATTGCTCACTGAACATTTTGGGACTTTCCACAGGAAGTTTCCTGTTTTACCCAGACATGCCCAGGCATGTCTCTTTTACTTTTAAACAGTTTTGGTCATTCTTGACACCATTATCTTCTGTTCAATTAGTTTAATATTTTTTTTTAAAGATATTGTGCTTACTTTTGACACCCTTATGTTTCAGTTTTGTCAGATTGCCTTTTCTTGAAAGGTTATTATTGCTACACACAAGTTATACACACACGTCATACTGGATTATGCAGTAAACATTTCCTCTGTGTAATCATCTTAAAATGAATGTTCTGATAGAGATGTTCAGAATCCAAAGAGGGTATGCTTTGACCTGTGGCCAGAATGTAGCTTTCAGAGGAAAAGAACGATGAGGCACCGCCCCCTTCTTTTATACCTTGAGCATCTTTATGAAATTCACACAGTACAAACTGGAAGGATGTAGCCAATACAAATGTATTGTTGACATCCGTTAATGTGCTGCCTAAAATGGGGGTGACCAAAGTATAGCTGCCTTCATTCTGAACCACAGCAAAGGGTCCGCTAACCTGAGGGGAGTATATAAAGCGAGCACTGCTGTGGGGTTGATGTACTTGCTTCGGCAGTACATATAATAAATTGGATACGATACAGAGAAGATTAGCATGGCCCCTGCGAAAGGATGACACGCAAATTCGTGAAGCGTTTCCACATTTTGGTCCAAAATGCACAAATGTAAATCTATACATACCTGGTCTTTATTTCTACATATGTATATCTTTTATTTCTTTTTGCCTTACTTGATTTTTATATTGCTATGTTTATACCTGCCTTTGCTCTTTCTCAGGGGCTCTGTAACATCTGAATTTCCTGACGGAGATTAATAGAGTACTTCTGATTAAGAAATTGAACTTTGGCACAAGCCAAGGCTATGTTGTGAAAACCAAGTTCCACTCGTGGTCCAAAAGTCCGAAAATTCAGTCGAATAAAAAGCAGGAGAAGTCCACTTAAAAGCAGCAGAGTTTTATTGTCCACAAGAAAACCAGAGAGCATTCAGTAGTGAGCCTGAGCTGCACCAGAGAAAAGCTCTGCCTAAGACTTGTGTGATGCTGTCTAATTAACCTTTTAGAGACCACACCTGTCAGCATTTCATTGGTCTATCATTACATCGTGGCCACACCTGTCAGCATTTCATTGGTCTATCATTACATCGTGGCCTAAGCCCATTGGTTACTTTAGTTTGCCTTTGGAATTGCTCACTGAACATTTTGGGACTTTCCACAGGAAGTTTCCTGTTTTACCCAGACATGCCCAGGCATGTCTCTTTTACTTTTAAACAGTTTTGGTCATTCTTGACACCATTATCTTCTGTTCAATTAGTTTAATATTTTTTTTTAAAGATATTGTGCTTACTTTTGACACCCTTATGTTTCAGTTTTGTCAGATTGCCTTTTCTTGAAAGGTTATTATTGCTACACACAAGTTATACACACACGTCATACTGGATTATGCAGTAAACATTTCCTCTGTGTAATCATCTTAAAATGAATGTTCTGATAGAGATGTTCAGAATCCAAAGAGGGTATGCTTTGACCTGTGGCCAGAATGTAGCTTTCAGAGGAAAAGAACGATGAGGCACCGCCCCCTTCTTTTATACCTTGAGCATCTTTATGAAATTCACACAGTACAAACTGGAAGGATGTAGCCAATACAAATGTATTGTTGACATCCGTTAATGTGCTGCCTAAAATGGGGGTGACCAAAGTATAGCTGCCTTCATTCTGAACCGCAGCAAAGGGTCCGCTAACCTGAGGGGAGTATATAAAGCGAGCACTGCTGTGGGGTTGATGTACTTGCTTCGGCAGTACATATAATAAATTGGATACGATACAGAGAAGATTAGCATGGCCCCTGCGAAAGGATGACACGCAAATTCGTGAAGCATTTCCACATTTTGGTTCAAAATGCACGAATGTAAATCTATACATACCTGGTCTTTATTTCTACATATGTATATCTTTTATTTCTTTTTGCCTTACTTGATTTTTATATTGCTATGTTTATACCTGCTTTTGCTCTTTCTCAGGGGCTCTGTAACATCTGAATTTCCCGACGGAGATTAATAAAGTACTTCTGATTCAGAAATTGAACTTTGGCACAAGCCAAGGCTACTTTCATCTTTCTCTACGTCAATGTTATGGGAAAGGAGGCTGTCTGTTTCCCTTGTCGCCCACGAAGTATTATCCTCGTGAAAGAATGTTAGATTATGCAGTCAACATTTCCTCAGTATAATCATATTAAAATGAATGTTCGGATAGGGATGTTCAGAATCAAAAGAGGGTATGCTTTGACCTGTGGCCAGAATGTAGCTGTCAGAGGAAAAGAACGATGAGGCACCGCCCCCTTCTTTTATACCCTGAGCATCTTTATGAAATTCACACAGTACAAACTGGAAGGATGTAGCCAATACAAATGTATTGTTGACATCCGTTAATGTACTGCCTAAAACGGGGGTGACCAAAGTATAGCTGCCTTCATTCTGAACCACAGCAAAGGGTCCGCTAACCTGAGGGGAGTATATATAGCGAGCACTGCTGTGGGGTTGATGTACTTGCTTCGGCAGTACATATAATAAATTGGATACGATACAGAGAAGATTAGCATGGCCCCTGCGAAAGGATGACACGCAAATTCGTGAAGCGTTTCCACATTTTGGTCCAAAATGCACAAATGTAAATCTATACATACCTGGTCTTTATTTCTACATATGTATATATTTTATTTCTTCTTGCCTTACTTGATTTTTATATTGCTATGTTTATACCTGCCTTTGCTCTTTCTCAGGGGCTCTGTAACATCTGAATTTCCTGACGGAGATTAATAGAGTACTTCTGATTAAGAAATTGAACTTTGGCACAAGCCAAGGCTATGTTGTGAAAACCAAGTTCCACTCGTGGTCCAAAAGTCCGAAAATTCAGTCGAATAAAAAGCAGGAGAAGTCCACTTAAAAGCAGCAGAGTTTTATTGTCCACAAGAAAACCAGAGAGCATTCAGTAGTGAGCCTGAGCTGCACCAGAGAAAAGCTCTGCCTAAGACTTGTGTGATGCTGTCTAATTAACCTTTTAGAGACCACACCTGTCAGCATTTCATTGGTCTATCATTACATCGTGGCCACACCTGTCAGCATTTCATTGGTCTATCATTACATCGTGGCCACACCTGTCAGCATTTCATTGGTCTATCATTACATCGTGGCCTAAGCCCATTGGTTACTTTAGTTTGCCTTTGGAATTGCTCACTGAACATTTTGGGACTTTCCACAGGAAGTTTCCTGTTTTACCCAGACATGCCCAGGCATGTCTCTTTTACTTTTAAACAGTTTTGGTCATTCTTGACACCATTATCTTCTGTTAAATTAGTTTAATATTTTTTTTTAAAGATATTGTGCTTACTTTTGACACCCTTATGTTTCAGTTTTGTCAGATTGCCTTTTCTTGAAAGGTTATTATTGCTACACACAAGTTATACACACACGTCATACTGGATTATGCAGTAAACATTTCCTCTGTGTAATCATCTTAAAATGAATGTTCTGATAGGGATGTTCAGAATCAAAAGAGGGTATGCTTTGACCTGTGGCCAGAATGTAGCTGTCAGAGGAAAAGAACGATGAGGCACCGCCCCCTTCTTTTATACCCTGAGCATCTTTATGAAATTCACACAGTACAAACTGGAAGGATGTAGCCAATACAAATGTATTGTTGACATCCGTTAATGTGCTGCCTAAAACGGGGGTGACCAAAGTATAGCTGCCTTCATTCTGAACCGCAGCAAAGGGTCCGCTAACCTGAGGGGAGTATATAAAGCGAGCACTGCTGTGGGGTTGATGTACTTGCTTCGGCAGTACATATAATAAATTGGATACGATACAGAGAAGATTAGCATGGCCCCTGCGAAAGGATGACACGCAAATTCGTGAAGCGTTTCCACATTTTGGTCCAAAATGCACAAATGTAAATCTATACATACCTGGTCTTTATTTCTACATATGTATATCTTTTATTTCTTTTTGCCTTACTTGATTTTTATATTGCTATGTTTATACCTGCTTTTGCTCTTTCTCAGGGGCTCTGTAATATCTGAATTTCCCGACGGAGATTAATAAAGTACTTCTGATTCAGAAATTGAACTTTGGCACAAGCCAAGGCTACTTTCATCTTTCTCTACGTCAATGTTATGGGAAAGGAGGCTGTCTGTTTCCCTTGTCGCCCACTAAGTATTATCCTCGTGAAAGAATGTTAGATTATGCAGTCAACATTTCCTCTGTGTAATCATATTAAAATGAATGTTCTGATAGGGATGTTCAGAATCAAAAGAGGGTATGCTTTGACCTGTGGCCAGAATGTAGCTGTCAGAGGAAAAGAACGATGAGGCACCGCCCCCTTCTTTTATACCCTAAGCATCTTTATGAAATTCACACAGTACAAACTGGAAGGATGTAGCCAATACAAATGTATTGTTGACATCCGTTAATGTACTGCCTAAAACGGGGGTGACCAAAGTATAGCTGCCTTCATTCTGAACCGCAGCAAAGGGTCCGCTAACCTGAGGGGAGTATATAAAGCGAGCACTGCTGTGGGGTTGATGTACTTGCTTCGGCAGTACATATAATAAATTGGATACGATACAGAGAAGATTAGCATGGCCCCTGCGAAAGGATGACACGCAAATTCGTGAAGCGTTTCCACATTTTGGTCCAAAATGCACAAATGTAAATCTATACATACCTGGTCTTTATTTCTACATATGTATATCTTTTATTTCTTTTTGCCTTACTTGATTTTTATATTGCTATGTTTATACCTGCTTTTGCTCTTTCTCAGGGGCTCTGTAATATCTGAATTTCCCGACGGAGATTAATAAAGTACTTCTGATTCAGAAATTGAACTTTGGCACAAGCCAAGGCTACTTTCATCTTTCTCTACGTCAATGTTATGGGAAAGGAGGCTGTCTGTTTCCCTTGTCGCCCACTAAGTATTATCCTCGTGAAAGAATGTTAGATTATGCAGTCAACATTTCCTCTGTGTAATCATATTAAAATGAATGTTCTGATAGGGATGTTCAGAATCAAAAGAGGGTATGCTTTGACCTGTGGCCAGAATGTAGCTGTCAGAGGAAAAGAACGATGAGGCACCGCCCCCTTCTTTTATACCCTAAGCATCTTTATGAAATTCACACAGTACAAACTGGAAGGATGTAGCCAATACAAATGTATTGTTGACATCCGTTAATGTACTGCCTAAAACGGGGGTGACCAAAGTATAGCTGCCTTCATTCTGAACCACAGCAAAGGGTCCGCTAACCTGAGGGGAGTATATAAAGCGAGCACTGCTGTGGGGTTGATGTACTTGCTTCGGCAGTACATATAATAAATTGGATACGATACAGAGAAGATTAGCATGGCCCCTGCGAAAGGATGACACGCAAATTCGTGAAGCGTTTCCACATTTTGGTCCAAAATGCACAAATGTAAATCTATACATACCTGGTCTTTATTTCTACATATGTATATCTTTTATTTCTTTTTGCCTTACTTGATTTTTATATTGCTATGTTTATACCTGCCTTTGCTCTTTCTCAGGGGCTCTGTAACATCTGAATTTCCTGACGGAGATTAATAGAGTACTTCTGATTAAGAAATTGAACTTTGGCACAAGCCAAGGCTATGTTGTGAAAACCAAGTTCCACTCGTGGTCCAAAAGTCCGAAAATTCAGTCGAATAAAAAGCAGGAGAAGTCCACTTAAAAGCAGCAGAGTTTTATTGTCCACAAGAAAACCAGAGAGCATTCAGTAGTGAGCCTGAGCTGCACCAGAGAAAAGCTCTGCCTAAGACTTGTGTGATGCTGTCTAATTAACCTTTTAGAGACCACACCTGTCAGCATTTCATTGGTCTATCATTACATCGTGGCCACACCTGTCAGCATTTCATTGGTCTATCATTACATCGTGGCCTAAGCCCATTGGTTACTTTAGTTTGCCTTTGGAATTGCTCACTGAACATTTTGGGACTTTCCACAGGAAGTTTCCTGTTTTACCCAGACATGCCCAGGCATGTCTCTTTTACTTTTAAACAGTTTTGGTCATTCTTGACACCATTATCTTCTGTTCAATTAGTTTAATATTTTTTTTTAAAGATATTGTGCTTACTTTTGACACCCTTATGTTTCAGTTTTGTCAGATTGCCTTTTCTTGAAAGGTTATTATTGCTACACACAAGTTATACACACACGTCATACTGGATTATGCAGTAAACATTTCCTCTGTGTAATCATCTTAAAATGAATGTTCTGATAGAGATGTTCAGAATCCAAAGAGGGTATGCTTTGACCTGTGGCCAGAATGTAGCTTTCAGAGGAAAAGAACGATGAGGCACCGCCCCCTTCTTTTATACCTTGAGCATCTTTATGAAATTCACACAGTACAAACTGGAAGGATGTAGCCAATACAAATGTATTGTTGACATCCGTTAATGTGCTGCCTAAAACGGGGGTGACCAAAGTATAGCTGCCTTCATTCTGAACCGCAGCAAAGGGTCCGCTAACCTGAGGGGAGTATATAAAGCGAGCACTGCTGTGGGGTTGATGTACTTGCTTCGGCAGTACATATAATAAATTGGATACGATACAGAGAAGATTAGCATGGCCCCTGCGAAAGGATGACACGCAAATTCGTGAAGCGTTTCCACATTTTGGTTCAAAATGCACGAATGTAAATCTATACATACCTGGTCTTTATTTCTACATATGTATATCTTTTATTTCTTTTTGCCTTACTTGATTTTTATATTGCTATGTTTATACCTGCTTTTGCTCTTTCTCAGGGGCTCTGTAACATCTGAATTTCCCGACGGAGATTAATAAAGTACTTCTGATTCAGAAATTGAACTTTGGCACAAGCCAAGGCTACTTTCATCTTTCTCTACGTCAATGTTATGGGAAAGGAGGCTGTCTGTTTCCCTTGTCGCCCACGAAGTACTATCCTCGTGAAAGAATGTTAGATTATGCAGTCAACATTTCCTCAGTATAATCATATTAAAATGAATGTTCGGATAGGGATGTTCAGAATCAAAAGAGGGTATGCTTTGACCTGTGGCCAGAATGTAGCTGTCAGAGGAAAAGAACGATGAGGCACTGCCCCCTTCTTTTATACCCTGAGCATCTTTATGAAATTCACACAGTACAAACTGGAAGGATGTAGCCAATACAAATGTATTGTTGACATCCGTTAATGTGCTGCCTAAAACGGGGGTGACCAAAGTATAGCTGCCTTCATTCTGAACCGCAGCAAAGGGTCCGCTAACCTGAGGGGAGTATATAAAGCGAGCACTGCTGTGGGGTTGATGTACTTGCTTCGGCAGTACATATAATAAATTGGATACGATACAGAGAAGATTAGCATGGCCCCTGCGAAAGGATGACACGCAAATTCGTGAAGCGTTTCCACATTTTGGTCCAAAATGCACAAATGTAAATCTATACATACCTGGTCTTTATTTCTACATATGTATATCTTTTATTTCTTTTTGCCTTACTTGATTTTTATATTGCTATGTTTATACCTGCTTTTGCTCTTTCTCAGGGGCTCTGTAATATCTGAATTTCCCGACGGAGATTAATAAAGTACTTCTGATTCAGAAATTGAACTTTGGCACAAGCCAAGGCTACTTTCATCTTTCTCTACGTCAATGTTATGGGAAAGGAGGCTGTCTGTTTCCCTTGTCGCCCACTAAGTATTATCCTCGTGAAAGAATGTTAGATTATGCAGTCAACATTTCCTCTGTGTAATCATATTAAAATGAATGTTCTGATAGGGATGTTCAGAATCAAAAGAGGGTATGCTTTGACCTGTGGCCAGAATGTAGCTGTCAGAGGAAAAGAACGATGAGGCACCGCCCCCTTCTTTTATACCCTAAGCATCTTTATGAAATTCACACAGTACAAACTGGAAGGATGTAGCCAATACAAATGTATTGTTGACATCCGTTAATGTACTGCCTAAAACGGGGGTGACCAAAGTATAGCTGCCTTCATTCTGAACCACAGCAAAGGGTCCGCTAACCTGAGGGGAGTATATAAAGCGAGCACTGCTGTGGGGTTGATGTACTTGCTTCGGCAGTACATATAATAAATTGGATACGATACAGAGAAGATTAGCATGGCCCCTGCGAAAGGATGACACGCAAATTCGTGAAGCGTTTCCACATTTTGGTCCAAAATGCACAAATGTAAATCTATACATACCTGGTCTTTATTTCTACATATGTATATCTTTTATTTCTTTTTGCCTTACTTGATTTTTATATTGCTATGTTTATACCTGCCTTTGCTCTTTCTCAGGGGCTCTGTAACATCTGAATTTCCTGACGGAGATTAATAGAGTACTTCTGATTAAGAAATTGAACTTTGGCACAAGCCAAGGCTATGTTGTGAAAACCAAGTTCCACTCGTGGTCCAAAAGTCCGAAAATTCAGTCGAATAAAAAGCAGGAGAAGTCCACTTAAAAGCAGCAGAGTTTTATTGTCCACAAGAAAACCAGAGAGCATTCAGTAGTGAGCCTGAGCTGCACCAGAGAAAAGCTCTGCCTAAGACTTGTGTGATGCTGTCTAATTAACCTTTTAGAGACCACACCTGTCAGCATTTCATTGGTCTATCATTACATCGTGGCCACACCTGTCAGCATTTCATTGGTCTATCATTACATCGTGGCCTAAGCCCATTGGTTACTTTAGTTTGCCTTTGGAATTGCTCACTGAACATTTTGGGACTTTCCACAGGAAGTTTCCTGTTTTACCCAGACATGCCCAGGCATGTCTCTTTTACTTTTAAACAGTTTTGGTCATTCTTGACACCATTATCTTCTGTTCAATTAGTTTAATATTTTTTTTTAAAGATATTGTGCTTACTTTTGACACCCTTATGTTTCAGTTTTGTCAGATTGCCTTTTCTTGAAAGGTTATTATTGCTACACACAAGTTATACACACACGTCATACTGGATTATGCAGTAAACATTTCCTCTGTGTAATCATCTTAAAATGAATGTTCTGATAGAGATGTTCAGAATCCAAAGAGGGTATGCTTTGACCTGTGGCCAGAATGTAGCTTTCAGAGGAAAAGAACGATGAGGCACCGCCCCCTTCTTTTATACCTTGAGCATCTTTATGAAATTCACACAGTACAAACTGGAAGGATGTAGCCAATACAAATGTATTGTTGACATCCGTTAATGTGCTGCCTAAAATGGGGGTGACCAAAGTATAGCTGCCTTCATTCTGAACCGCAGCAAAGGGTCCGCTAACCTGAGGGGAGTATATAAAGCGAGCACTGCTGTGGGGTTGATGTACTTGCTTCGGCAGTACATATAATAAATTGGATACGATACAGAGAAGATTAGCATGGCCCCTGCGAAAGGATGACACGCAAATTCGTGAAGCATTTCCACATTTTGGTTCAAAATGCACGAATGTAAATCTATACATACCTGGTCTTTATTTCTACATATGTATATCTTTTATTTCTTTTTGCCTTACTTGATTTTTATATTGCTATGTTTATACCTGCTTTTGCTCTTTCTCAGGGGCTCTGTAACATCTGAATTTCCCGACGGAGATTAATAAAGTACTTCTGATTCAGAAATTGAACTTTGGCACAAGCCAAGGCTACTTTCATCTTTCTCTACGTCAATGTTATGGGAAAGGAGGCTGTCTGTTTCCCTTGTCGCCCACGAAGTATTATCCTCGTGAAAGAATGTTAGATTATGCAGTCAACATTTCCTCAGTATAATCATATTAAAATGAATGTTCGGATAGGGATGTTCAGAATCAAAAGAGGGTATGCTTTGACCTGTGGCCAGAATGTAGCTGTCAGAGGAAAAGAACGATGAGGCACCGCCCCCTTCTTTTATACCCTGAGCATCTTTATGAAATTCACACAGTACAAACTGGAAGGATGTAGCCAATACAAATGTATTGTTGACATCCGTTAATGTACTGCCTAAAACGGGGGTGACCAAAGTATAGCTGCCTTCATTCTGAACCACAGCAAAGGGTCCGCTAACCTGAGGGGAGTATATAAAGCGAGCACTGCTGTGGGGTTGATGTACTTGCTTCGGCAGTACATATAATAAATTGGATACGATACAGAGAAGATTAGCATGGCCCCTGCGAAAGGATGACACGCAAATTCGTGAAGCGTTTCCACATTTTGGTCCAAAATGCACAAATGTAAATCTATACATACCTGGTCTTTATTTCTACATATGTATATATTTTATTTCTTCTTGCCTTACTTGATTTTTATATTGCTATGTTTATACCTGCCTTTGCTCTTTCTCAGGGGCTCTGTAACATCTGAATTTCCTGACGGAGATTAATAGAGTACTTCTGATTAAGAAATTGAACTTTGGCACAAGCCAAGGCTATGTTGTGAAAACCAAGTTCCACTCGTGGTCCAAAAGTCCGAAAATTCAGTCGAATAAAAAGCAGGAGAAGTCCACTTAAAAGCAGCAGAGTTTTATTGTCCACAAGAAAACCAGAGAGCATTCAGTAGTGAGCCTGAGCTGCACCAGAGAAAAGCTCTGCCTAAGACTTGTGTGATGCTGTCTAATTAACCTTTTAGAGACCACACCTGTCAGCATTTCATTGGTCTATCATTACATCGTGGCCACACCTGTCAGCATTTCATTGGTCTATCATTACATCGTGGCCACACCTGTCAGCATTTCATTGGTCTATCATTACATCGTGGCCTAAGCCCATTGGTTACTTTAGTTTGCCTTTGGAATTGCTCACTGAACATTTTGGGACTTTCCACAGGAAGTTTCCTGTTTTACCCAGACATGCCCAGGCATGTCTCTTTTACTTTTAAACAGTTTTGGTCATTCTTGACACCATTATCTTCTGTTCAATTAGTTTAATATTTTTTTTTAAAGATATTGTGCTTACTTTTGACACCCTTATGTTTCAGTTTTGTCAGATTGCCTTTTCTTGAAAGGTTATTATTGCTACACACAAGTTATACACACACGTCATACTGGATTATGCAGTAAACATTTCCTCTGTGTAATCATCTTAAAATGAATGTTCTGATAGGGATGTTCAGAATCCAAAGAGGGTATGCTTTGACCTGTGGCCAGAATGTAGCTTTCAGAGGAAAAGAACGATGAGGCACCGCCCCCTTCTTTTATACCTTGAGCATCTTTATGAAATTCACACAGTACAAACTGGAAGGATGTAGCCAATACAAATGTATTGTTGACATCCGTTAATGTGCTGCCTAAAACGGGGGTGACCAAAGTATAGCTGCCTTCATTCTGAACCGCAGCAAAGGGTCCGCTAACCTGAGGGGAGTATATAAAGCGAGCACTGCTGTGGGGTTGATGTACTTGCTTCGGCAGTACATATAATAAATTGGATACGATACAGAGAAGATTAGCATGGCCCCTGCGAAAGGATGACACGCAAATTCGTGAAGCGTTTCCACATTTTGGTCCAAAATGCACAAATGTAAATCTATACATACCTGGTCTTTATTTCTACATATGTATATCTTTTATTTCTTTTTGCCTTACTTGATTTTTATATTGCTATGTTTATACCTGCTTTTGCTCTTTCTCAGGGGCTCTGTAATATCTGAATTTCCCGACGGAGATTAATAAAGTACTTCTGATTCAGAAATTGAACTTTGGCACAAGCCAAGGCTACTTTCATCTTTCTCTACGTCAATGTTATGGGAAAGGAGGCTGTCTGTTTCCCTTGTCGCCCACTAAGTATTATCCTCGTGAAAGAATGTTAGATTATGCAGTCAACATTTCCTCTGTGTAATCATATTAAAATGAATGTTCTGATAGGGATGTTCAGAATCAAAAGAGGGTATGCTTTGACCTGTGGCCAGAATGTAGCTGTCAGAGGAAAAGAACGATGAGGCACCGCCCCCTTCTTTTATACCCTGAGCATCTTTATGAAATTCACACAGTACAAACTGGAAGGATGTAGCCAATACAAATGTATTGTTGACATCCGTTAATGTACTGCCTAAAACGGGGGTGACCAAAGTATAGCTGCCTTCATTCTGAACCACAGCAAAGGGTCCGCTAACCTGAGGGGAGTATATAAAGCGAGCACTGCTGTGGGGTTGATGTACTTGCTTCGGCAGTACATATAATAAATTGGATACGATACAGAGAAGATTAGCATGGCCCCTGCGAAAGGATGACACGCAAATTCGTGAAGCGTTTCCACATTTTGGTCCAAAATGCACAAATGTAAATCTATACATACCTGGTCTTTATTTCTACATATGTATATCTTTTATTTCTTTTTGCCTTACTTGATTTTTATATTGCTATGTTTATACCTGCCTTTGCTCTTTCTCAGGGGCTCTGTAACATCTGAATTTCCTGACGGAGATTAATAGAGTACTTCTGATTAAGAAATTGAACTTTGGCACAAGCCAAGGCTATGTTGTGAAAACCAAGTTCCACTCGTGGTCCAAAAGTCCGAAAATTCAGTCGAATAAAAAGCAGGAGAAGTCCACTTAAAAGCAGCAGAGTTTTATTGTCCACAAGAAAACCAGAGAGCATTCAGTAGTGAGCCTGAGCTGCACCAGAGAAAAGCTCTGCCTAAGACTTGTGTGATGCTGTCTAATTAACCTTTTAGAGACCACACCTGTCAGCATTTCATTGGTCTATCATTACATCGTGGCCACACCTGTCAGCATTTCATTGGTCTATCATTACATCGTGGCCACACCTGTCAGCATTTCATTGGTCTATCATTACATCGTGGCCTAAGCCCATTGGTTATTTTAGTTTGCCTTTGGAATTGCTCACTGAACATTTTGGGACTTTCCACAGGAAGTTTCCTGTTTTACCCAGACATGCCCAGGCATGTCTCTTTTACTTTTAAACAGTTTTGGTCATTCTTGACACCATTATCTTCTGTTCAATTAGTTTAATATTTTTTTTAAAAGATATTGTGCTTACTTTTGACACCCTTATGTTTCAGTTTTGTCAGATTGCCTTTTCTTGAAAGGTTATTATTGCTACACACAAGTTATACACACACGTCATACTGGATTATGCAGTAAACATTTCCTCTGTGTAATCATCTTAAAATGAATGTTCTGATAGGGATGTTCAGAATCCAAAGAGGGTATGCTTTGACCTGTGGCCAGAATGTAGCTGTCAGAGGAAAAGAACGATGAGGCACCACCCCCTTCTTTTATACCCTGAGCATCTTTATGAAATTCACACAGTACAAACTGGAAGGATGTAGCCAATACAAATGTATTATTGACATCCGTTAATGTGCTGCCTAAAACGGGGGTGACCAAAGTATAGCTGCCTTCATTCTGAACCGCAGCAAAGGGTCCGCTAACCTGAGGGGAGTATATAAAGCGAGCACTGCTTAGGGTTGATGTACTTGCTTTGGCAGTACATATAATAAATTGGATACGATACAGAGAAGATTAGCATGGCCCCTGCGAAAGGATGACACGCAAATTCGTGAAGCGATTCCACATTTTGGTCCAAAATGCACAAATGTAAATCTATACATACCTGGTCTTTATTTCTACATATGTATATCTTTTATTTCTTCTTGCCTTACTTGATTTTTATATTGCTATGTTTATACCTGCCTTTGCTCTTTCTCAGGGGCTCTGTAACATCTGAATTTCCCGACGGAGATTAATAAAGTATTTCTGATTCAGAAATTGAACTTTGGCACAAGCCAAGGCTATGTTGTGAAAACTAAGTTCCACTCGTGGTCCAAAAGTCCGAAAATTCAGTCGAATAAAAAGCAGGAGAAGTCCACTTAAAAGCAGCAGAGTTTTATTGTCCACAAGAAAACCAGAGAGCATTCAGTAGTGAGCCTGGGCTGCACCAGAGAAAAGCTCTGCCTAAGACTTGTGTGATGCTGTCTAATTAACCTTTTAGAGACCACACCTGTCAGCATTTCATTGGTCTATCATTACATCGTGGCCACACCTGTCAGCATTTCATTTGTCTATCATTACATCGTGGCCTAAGCCCATTGGTTACTTTAGTTTGCCTTTGGAATTGCTCACTAAACATTTTGGGACTTTCCACAGGAAGTTTCCTGTTTTACCCAGACATGCCCAGGCATGTCTCTTTTACTTTAAAACAGTTTTGGTCATTCTTGACACCATTATCTTCTGTTCAATTAGTTTAATATTTTTTTTAAAAGATATTGTGCTTACTTTTGACACCCTTATGTTTCAGTTTTGTCAGATTGCCTTTTCTTGAAAGGTTATTATTGCTACACACAAGTTATACACACACGTCATACTGGATTATGCAGTAAACATTTCCTCTGTGTAATCATCTTAAAATGAATGTTCTGATAGGGATGTTCAGAATCCAAAGAGGGTATGCTTTGACCTGTGGCCAGAATGTAGCTGTCAGAGGAAAAGAACGATGAGGCACCACCCCCTTCTTTTATACCCTGAGCATCTTTATGAAATTCACACAGTACAAACTGGAAGGATGTAGCCAATACAAATGTATTGTTGACATCCGTTAATGTGCTGCCTAAAACGGGGGTGACCAAAGTATAGCTGCCTTCATTCTGAACCGCAGCAAAGGGTCCGCTAACCTGAGGGGAGTATATAAAGCGAGCACTGCTGTGGGGTTGATGTACTTGCTTCGGCAGTACATATAATAAATTGGATACGATACAGAGAAGATTAGCATGGCCCCTGCGAAAGGATGACACGCAAATTCGTGAAGCGTTTCCACATTTTGGTTCAAAATGCACAAATGTAAATCTATACATACCTGGTCTTTATTTCTACATATGTATATCTTTTATTTCTTCTTGCCTTACTTGATTTTTATATTGCTATGTTTATACCTGCTTTTGCTCTTTCTCAGGGGCTCTGTAATATCTGAATTTCCCGACGGAGATTAATAAAGTACTTCTGATTCAGAAATTGAACTTTGGCACAAGCCAAGGCTACTTTCATCTTTCTCTACGTCAATGTTATGGGAAAGGAGGCTGTCTGTTTCCCTTGTCGCCCACTAAGTATTATCCTCGTGAAAGAATGTTAGATTATGCAGTCAACATTTCCTCTGTGTAATCATATTAAAATGAATGTTCTGATAGGGATGTTCAGAATCAAAAGAGGGTATGCTTTGACCTGTGGCCAGAATGTAGCTGTCAGAGGAAAAGAACGATGAGGCACCGCCCCCTTCTTTTATACCCTGAGCATCTTTATGAAATTCACACAGTACAAACTGGAAGGATGTAGCCAATACAAATGTATTGTTGACATCCGTTAATGTACTGCCTAAAACGGGGGTGACCAAAGTATAGCTGCCTTCATTCTGAACCACAGCAAATGGTCCGCTAACCTGAGGGGAGTATATAAAGCGAGCACTGCTGTGGGGTTGATGTATTTGCTTCGGCAGTACATATAATAAATTGGATACGATACAGAGAAGATTAGCATGGCCCCTGCGAAAGGATGACACGCAAATTCGTGAAGCGTTTCCACATTTTGGTCCAAAATGCACAAATGTAAATCTATACATACCTGGTCTTTATTTCTACATATGTATATCTTTTATTTCTTCTTGCCTTACTTGATTTTTATATTGCTATGTTTATACCTGCCTTTGCTCTTTCTCAGGGGCTCTGTAGCATCTGAATTTCCTGACGGAGATTAATAGAGTACTTCTGATTAAGAAATTGAACTTTGGCACAAGCCAAGGCTATGTTGTGAAAACCAAGTTCCACTCGTGGTCCAAAAGTCCGAAAATTCAGTCGAATAAAAAGCAGGAGAAGTCCACTTAAAAGCAGCAGAGTTTTATTGTCCACAAGAAAACCAGAGAGCATTCAGTAGTGAGCCTGAGCTGCACCAGAGAAAAGCTCTGCCTAAGACTTGTGTGATGCTGTCTAATTAACCTTTTAGAGACCACACCTGTCAGCATTTCATTGGTCTATCATTACATCGTGGCCACACCTGTCAGCATTTCATTGGTCTATCATTACATCGTGGCCACACCTGTCAGCATTTCATTGGTCTATCATTACATCGTGGCCTAAGCCCATTGGTTACTTTAGTTTGCCTTTGGAATTGCTCACTGAACATTTTGGGACTTTCCACAGGAAGTTTCCTGTTTTACCCAGACATGCCCAGGCATGTCTCTTTTACTTTTAAACAGTTTTGGTCATTCTTGACACCATTATCTTCTGTTCAATTAGTTTAATTTTTTTTTTTAAAGATATTGTGCTTACTTTTGACACCCTTATGTTTCAGTTTTGTCAGATTGCCTTTTCTTGAAAGGTTATTATTGCTACACACAAGTTATACACACACGTCATACTGGATTATGCAGTAAACATTTCCTCTGTGTAATCATCTTAAAATGAATGTTCTGATAGGGATGTTCAGAATCCAAAGAGGGTATGCTTTGACCTGTGGCCAGAATGTAGCTTTCAGAGGAAAAGAACGATGAGGCACCGCCCCCTTCTTTTATACCTTGAGCATCTTTATGAAATTCACACAGTACAAACTGGAAGGATGTAGCCAATACAAATGTATTGTTGACATCCGTTAATGTGCTGCCTAAAATGGGGGTGACCAAAGTATAGCTGCCTTCATTCTGAACCGCAGCAAAGGGTCCGCTAACCTGAGGGGAGTATATAAAGCGAGCACTGCTGTGGGGTTGATGTACTTGCTTCGGCAGTACATATAATAAATTGGATACGATACAGAGAAGATTAGCATGGCCCCTGCGAAAGGATGACACGCAAATTCGTGAAGCGTTTCCACATTTTGGTTCAAAATGCACGAATGTAAATCTATACATACCTGGTCTTTATTTCTACATATGTATATCTTTTATTTCTTTTTGCCTTACTTGATTTTTATATTGCTATGTTTATACCTGCTTTTGCTCTTTCTCAGGGGCTCTGTAACATCTGAATTTCCCGACGGAGATTAATAAAGTACTTCTGATTCAGAAATTGAACTTTGGCACAAGCCAAGGCTACTTTCATCTTTCTCTACGTCAATGTTATGGGAAAGGAGGCTGTCTGTTTCCCTTGTCGCCCACGAAGTATTATCCTCGTGAAAGAATGTTAGATTATGCAGTCAACATTTCCTCAGTATAATCATATTAAAATGAATGTTCCGATAGGGATGTTCAGAATCAAAAGAGGGTATGCTTTGACCTGTGGCCAGAATGTAGCTGTCAGAGGAAAAGAACGATGAGGCACCGCCCCCTTCTTTTATACCCTGAGCATCTTTATGAAATTCACACAGTACAAACTGGAAGGATGTAGCCAATACAAATGTATTGTTGACATCCGTTAATGTGCTGCCTAAAACGGGGGTGACCAAAGTATAGCTGCCTTCATTCTGAACCACAGCAAATGGTCCGCTAACCTGAGGGGAGTATATAAAGCGAGCACTGCTGTGGGGTTGATGTATTTGCTTCGGCAGTACATATAATAAATTGGATACGATACAGAGAAGATTAGCATGGCCCCTGCGAAAGGATGACACGCAAATTCGTGAAGCGTTTCCAAATTTTGGTCCAAAATGCACAAATGTAAATCTATACATACCTGGTCTTTATTTCTACATATGTATATCTTTTATTTCTTTTTGCCTTACTTGATTTTTATATTGCTATGTTTATACCTGCCTTTGCTCTTTCTCAGGGGCTCTGTAACATCTGAATTTCCTGACGGAGATTAATAGAGTACTTCTGATTAAGAAATTGAACTTTGGCACAAGCCAAGGCTATGTTGTGAAAACCAAGTTCCACTCGTGGTCCAAAAGTCCGAAAATTCAGTCGAATAAAAAGCAGGAGAAGTCCACTTAAAAGCAGCAGAGTTTTATTGTCCACAAGAAAACCAGAGAGCATTCAGTAGTGAGCCTGAGCTGCACCAGAGAAAAGCTCTGCCTAAGACTTGTGTGATGCTGTCTAATTAACCTTTTAGAGACCACACCTGTCAGCATTTCATTGGTCTATCATTACATCGTGGCCACACCTGTCAGCATTTCATTGGTCTATCATTACATCGTGGCCTAAGCCCATTGGTTACTTTAGTTTGCCTTTGGAATTGCTCACTGAACATTTTGGGACTTTCCACAGGAAGTTTCCTGTTTTACCCAGACATGCCCAGGCATGTCTCTTTTACTTTTAAACAGTTTTGGTCATTCTTGACACCATTATCTTCTGTTCAATTAGTTTAATTTTTTTTTTTAAAGATATTGTGCTTACTTTTGACACCCTTATGTTTCAGTTTTGTCAGATTGCCTTTTCTTGAAAGGTTATTATTGCTACACACAAGTTATACACACACGTCATACTGGATTATGCAGTAAACATTTCCTCTGTGTAATCATCTTAAAATGAATGTTCTGATAGGGATGTTCAGAATCCAAAGAGGGTATGCTTTGACCTGTGGCCAGAATGTAGCTTTCAGAGGAAAAGAACGATGAGGCACCGCCCCCTTCTTTTATACCTTGAGCATCTTTATGAAATTCACACAGTACAAACTGGAAGGATGTAGCCAATACAAATGTATTGTTGACATCCGTTAATGTGCTGCCTAAAATGGGGGTGACCAAAGTATAGCTGCCTTCATTCTGAACCGCAGCAAAGGGTCCGCTAACCTGAGGGGAGTATATAAAGCGAGCACTGCTGTGGGGTTGATGTACTTGCTTCGGCAGTACATATAATAAATTGGATACGATACAGAGAAGATTAGCATGGCCCCTGCGAAAGGATGACACGCAAATTCGTGAAGCGTTTCCACATTTTGGTTCAAAATGCACGAATGTAAATCTATACATACCTGGTCTTTATTTCTACATATGTATATCTTTTATTTCTTTTTGCCTTACTTGATTTTTATATTGCTATGTTTATACCTGCTTTTGCTCTTTCTCAGGGGCTCTGTAACATCTGAATTTCCCGACGGAGATTAATAAAGTACTTCTGATTCAGAAATTGAACTTTGGCACAAGCCAAGGCTACTTTCATCTTTCTCTACGTCAATGTTATGGGAAAGGAGGCTGTCTGTTTCCCTTGTCGCCCACGAAGTATTATCCTCGTGAAAGAATGTTAGATTATGCAGTCAACATTTCCTCAGTATAATCATATTAAAATGAATGTTCCGATAGGGATGTTCAGAATCAAAAGAGGGTATGCTTTGACCTGTGGCCAGAATGTAGCTGTCAGAGGAAAAGAACGATGAGGCACCGCCCCCTTCTTTTATACCCTGAGCATCTTTATGAAATTCACACAGTACAAACTGGAAGGATGTAGCCAATACAAATGTATTGTTGACATCCGTTAATGTGCTGCCTAAAACGGGGGTGACCAAAGTATAGCTGCCTTCATTCTGAACCACAGCAAATGGTCCGCTAACCTGAGGGGAGTATATAAAGCGAGCACTGCTGTGGGGTTGATGTATTTGCTTCGGCAGTACATATAATAAATTGGATACGATACAGAGAAGATTAGCATGGCCCCTGCGAAAGGATGACACGCAAATTCGTGAAGCGTTTCCAAATTTTGGTCCAAAATGCACAAATGTAAATCTATACATACCTGGTCTTTATTTCTACATATGTATATCTTTTATTTCTTTTTGCCTTACTTGATTTTTATATTGCTATGTTTATACCTGCCTTTGCTCTTTCTCAGGGGCTCTGTAACATCTGAATTTCCTGACGGAGATTAATAGAGTACTTCTGATTAAGAAATTGAACTTTGGCACAAGCCAAGGCTATGTTGTGAAAACCAAGTTCCACTCGTGGTCCAAAAGTCCGAAAATTCAGTCGAATAAAAAGCAGGAGAAGTCCACTTAAAAGCAGCAGAGTTTTATTGTCCACAAGAAAACCAGAGAGCATTCAGTAGTGAGCCTGAGCTGCACCAGAGAAAAGCTCTGCCTAAGACTTGTGTGATGCTGTCTAATTAACCTTTTAGAGACCACACCTGTCAGCATTTCATTGGTCTATCATTACATCGTGGCCACACCTGTCAGCATTTCATTGGTCTATCATTACATCGTGGCCTAAGCCCATTGGTTACTTTAGTTTGCCTTTGGAATTGCTCACTGAACATTTTGGGACTTTCCACAGGAAGTTTCCTGTTTTACCCAGACATGCCCAGGCATGTCTCTTTTACTTTTAAACAGTTTTGGTCATTCTTGACACCATTATCTTCTGTTCAATTAGTTTAATATTTTTTTTTAAAGATATTGTGCTTACTTTTGACACCCTTATGTTTCAGTTTTGTCAGATTGCCTTTTCTTGAAAGGTTATTATTGCTACACACAAGTTATACACACACGTCATACTGGATTATGCAGTAAACATTTCCTCTGTGTAATCATCTTAAAATGAATGTTCTGATAGAGATGTTCAGAATCCAAAGAGGGTATGCTTTGACCTGTGGCCAGAATGTAGCTTTCAGAGGAAAAGAACGATGAGGCACCGCCCCCTTCTTTTATACCTTGAGCATCTTTATGAAATTCACACAGTACAAACTGGAAGGATGTAGCCAATACAAATGTATTGTTGACATCCGTTAATGTGCTGCCTAAAATGGGGGTGACCAAAGTATAGCTGCCTTCATTCTGAACCGCAGCAAAGGGTCCGCTAACCTGAGGGGAGTATATAAAGCGAGCACTGCTGTGGGGTTGATGTACTTGCTTCGGCAGTACATATAATAAATTGGATACGATACAGAGAAGATTAGCATGGCCCCTGCGAAAGGATGACACGCAAATTCGTGAAGCATTTCCACATTTTGGTTCAAAATGCACGAATGTAAATCTATACATACCTGGTCTTTATTTCTACATATGTATATCTTTTATTTCTTTTTGCCTTACTTGATTTTTATATTGCTATGTTTATACCTGCTTTTGCTCTTTCTCAGGGGCTCTGTAACATCTGAATTTCCCGACGGAGATTAATAAAGTACTTCTGATTCAGAAATTGAACTTTGGCACAAGCCAAGGCTACTTTCATCTTTCTCTACGTCAATGTTATGGGAAAGGAGGCTGTCTGTTTCCCTTGTCGCCCACGAAGTATTATCCTCGTGAAAGAATGTTAGATTATGCAGTCAACATTTCCTCAGTATAATCATATTAAAATGAATGTTCGGATAGGGATGTTCAGAATCAAAAGAGGGTATGCTTTGACCTGTGGCCAGAATGTAGCTGTCAGAGGAAAAGAACGATGAGGCACCGCCCCCTTCTTTTATACCCTGAGCATCTTTATGAAATTCACACAGTACAAACTGGAAGGATGTAGCCAATACAAATGTATTGTTGACATCCGTTAATGTACTGCCTAAAACGGGGGTGACCAAAGTATAGCTGCCTTCATTCTGAACCACAGCAAAGGGTCCGCTAACCTGAGGGGAGTATATAAAGCGAGCACTGCTGTGGGGTTGATGTACTTGCTTCGGCAGTACATATAATAAATTGGATACGATACAGAGAAGATTAGCATGGCCCCTGCGAAAGGATGACACGCAAATTCGTGAAGCGTTTCCACATTTTGGTCCAAAATGCACAAATGTAAATCTATACATACCTGGTCTTTATTTCTACATATGTATATATTTTATTTCTTCTTGCCTTACTTGATTTTTATATTGCTATGTTTATACCTGCCTTTGCTCTTTCTCAGGGGCTCTGTAACATCTGAATTTCCTGACGGAGATTAATAGAGTACTTCTGATTAAGAAATTGAACTTTGGCACAAGCCAAGGCTATGTTGTGAAAACCAAGTTCCACTCGTGGTCCAAAAGTCCGAAAATTCAGTCGAATAAAAAGCAGGAGAAGTCCACTTAAAAGCAGCAGAGTTTTATTGTCCACAAGAAAACCAGAGAGCATTCAGTAGTGAGCCTGAGCTGCACCAGAGAAAAGCTCTGCCTAAGACTTGTGTGATGCTGTCTAATTAACCTTTTAGAGACCACACCTGTCAGCATTTCATTGGTCTATCATTACATCGTGGCCACACCTGTCAGCATTTCATTGGTCTATCATTACATCGTGGCCACACCTGTCAGCATTTCATTGGTCTATCATTACATCGTGGCCTAAGCCCATTGGTTACTTTAGTTTGCCTTTGGAATTGCTCACTGAACATTTTGGGACTTTCCACAGGAAGTTTCCTGTTTTACCCAGACATGCCCAGGCATGTCTCTTTTACTTTTAAACAGTTTTGGTCATTCTTGACACCATTATCTTCTGTTCAATTAGTTTAATATTTTTTTTTAAAGATATTGTGCTTACTTTTGACACCCTTATGTTTCAGTTTTGTCAGATTGCCTTTTCTTGAAAGGTTATTATTGCTACACACAAGTTATACACACACGTCATACTGGATTATGCAGTAAACATTTCCTCTGTGTAATCATCTTAAAATGAATGTTCTGATAGGGATGTTCAGAATCCAAAGAGGGTATGCTTTGACCTGTGGCCAGAATGTAGCTTTCAGAGGAAAAGAACGATGAGGCACCGAACCCCCTTCTTTTATACCTTGAGCATCTTTATGAAATTCACACAGTACAAACTGGAAGGATGTAGCCAATACAAATGTATTGTTGACATCCGTTAATGTGCTGCCTAAAACGGGGGTGACCAAAGTATAGCTGCCTTCATTCTGAACCGCAGCAAAGGGTCCGCTAACCTGAGGGGAGTATATAAAGCGAGCACTGCTGTGGGGTTGATGTACTTGCTTCGGCAGTACATATAATAAATTGGATACGATACAGAGAAGATTAGCATGGCCCCTGCGAAAGGATGACACGCAAATTCGTGAAGCGTTTCCACATTTTGGTCCAAAATGCACAAATGTAAATCTATACATACCTGGTCTTTATTTCTACATATGTATATCTTTTATTTCTTTTTGCCTTACTTGATTTTTATATTGCTATGTTTATACCTGCTTTTGCTCTTTCTCAGGGGCTCTGTAATATCTGAATTTCCCGACGGAGATTAATAAAGTACTTCTGATTCAGAAATTGAACTTTGGCACAAGCCAAGGCTACTTTCATCTTTCTCTACGTCAATGTTATGGGAAAGGAGGCTGTCTGTTTCCCTTGTCGCCCACTAAGTATTATCCTCGTGAAAGAATGTTAGATTATGCAGTCAACATTTCCTCTGTGTAATCATATTAAAATGAATGTTCTGATAGGGATGTTCAGAATCAAAAGAGGGTATGCTTTGACCTGTGGCCAGAATGTAGCTGTCAGAGGAAAAGAACGATGAGGCACCGCCCCCTTCTTTTATACCCTGAGCATCTTTATGAAATTCACACAGTACAAACTGGAAGGATGTAGCCAATACAAATGTATTGTTGACATCCGTTAATGTACTGCCTAAAACGGGGGTGACCAAAGTATAGCTGCCTTCATTCTGAACCACAGCAAAGGGTCCGCTAACCTGAGGGGAGTATATAAAGCGAGCACTGCTGTGGGGTTGATGTACTTGCTTCGGCAGTACATATAATAAATTGGATACGATACAGAGAAGATTAGCATGGCCCCTGCGAAAGGATGACACGCAAATTCGTGAAGCGTTTCCACATTTTGGTCCAAAATGCACAAATGTAAATCTATACATACCTGGTCTTTATTTCTACATATGTATATCTTTTATTTCTTTTTGCCTTACTTGATTTTTATATTGCTATGTTTATACCTGCCTTTGCTCTTTCTCAGGGGCTCTGTAACATCTGAATTTCCCGACGGAGATTAATAAAGTATTTCTGATTCAGAAATTGAACTTTGGCACAAGCCAAGGCTATGTTGTGAAAACTAAGTTCCACTCGTGGTCCAAAAGTCCGAAAATTCAGTCGAATAAAAAGCAGGAGAAGTCCACTTAAAAGCAGCAGAGTTTTATTGTCCACAAGAAAACCAGAGAGCATTCAGTAGTGAGCCTGGGCTGCACCAGAGAAAAGCTCTGCCTAAGACTTGTGTGATGCTGTCTAATTAACCTTTTAGAGACCACACCTGTCAGCATTTCATTGGTCTATCATTACATCGTGGCCACACCTGTCAGCATTTCATTTGTCTATCATTACATCGTGGCCTAAGCCCATTGGTTACTTTAGTTTGCCTTTGGAATTGCTCACTAAACATTTTGGGACTTTCCACAGGAAGTTTCCTGTTTTACCCAGACATGCCCAGGCATGTCTCTTTTACTTTAAAACAGTTTTGGTCATTCTTGACACCATTATCTTCTGTTCAATTAGTTTAATATTTTTTTTAAAAGATATTGTGCTTACTTTTGACACCCTTATGTTTCAGTTTTGTCAGATTGCCTTTTCTTGAAAGGTTATTATTGCTACACACAAGTTATACACACACGTCATACTGGATTATGCAGTAAACATTTCCTCTGTGTAATCATCTTAAAATGAATGTTCTGATAGGGATGTTCAGAATCCAAAGAGGGTATGCTTTGACCTGTGGCCAGAATGTAGCTGTCAGAGGAAAAGAACGATGAGGCACCACCCCCTTCTTTTATACCCTGAGCATCTTTATGAAATTCACACAGTACAAACTGGAAGGATGTAGCCAATACAAATGTATTGTTGACATCCGTTAATGTGCTGCCTAAAACGGGGGTGACCAAAGTATAGCTGCCTTCATTCTGAACCGCAGCAAAGGGTCCGCTAACCTGAGGGGAGTATATAAAGCGAGCACTGCTGTGGGGTTGATGTACTTGCTTCGGCAGTACATATAATAAATTGGATACGATACAGAGAAGATTAGCATGGCCCCTGCGAAAGGATGACACGCAAATTCGTGAAGCGTTTCCACATTTTGGTTCAAAATGCACAAATGTAAATCTATACATACCTGGTCTTTATTTCTACATATGTATATCTTTTATTTCTTCTTGCCTTACTTGATTTTTATATTGCTATGTTTATACCTGCTTTTGCTCTTTCTCAGGGGCTCTGTAATATCTGAATTTCCCGACGGAGATTAATAAAGTACTTCTGATTCAGAAATTGAACTTTGGCACAAGCCAAGGCTACTTTCATCTTTCTCTACGTCAATGTTATGGGAAAGGAGGCTGTCTGTTTCCCTTGTCGCCCACTAAGTATTATCCTCGTGAAAGAATGTTAGATTATGCAGTCAACATTTCCTCTGTGTAATCATATTAAAATGAATGTTCTGATAGGGATGTTCAGAATCAAAAGAGGGTATGCTTTGACCTGTGGCCAGAATGTAGCTGTCAGAGGAAAAGAACGATGAGGCACCGCCCCCTTCTTTTATACCCTGAGCATCTTTATGAAATTCACACAGTACAAACTGGAAGGATGTAGCCAATACAAATGTATTGTTGACATCCGTTAATGTACTGCCTAAAACGGGGGTGACCAAAGTATAGCTGCCTTCATTCTGAACCACAGCAAATGGTCCGCTAACCTGAGGGGAGTATATAAAGCGAGCACTGCTGTGGGGTTGATGTATTTGCTTCGGCAGTACATATAATAAATTGGATACGATACAGAGAAGATTAGCATGGCCCCTGCGAAAGGATGACACGCAAATTCGTGAAGCGTTTCCACATTTTGGTCCAAAATGCACAAATGTAAATCTATACATACCTGGTCTTTATTTCTACATATGTATATCTTTTATTTCTTCTTGCCTTACTTGATTTTTATATTGCTATGTTTATACCTGCCTTTGCTCTTTCTCAGGGGCTCTGTAGCATCTGAATTTCCTGACGGAGATTAATAGAGTACTTCTGATTAAGAAATTGAACTTTGGCACAAGCCAAGGCTATGTTGTGAAAACCAAGTTCCACTCGTGGTCCAAAAGTCCGAAAATTCAGTCGAATAAAAAGCAGGAGAAGTCCACTTAAAAGCAGCAGAGTTTTATTGTCCACAAGAAAACCAGAGAGCATTCAGTAGTGAGCCTGAGCTGCACCAGAGAAAAGCTCTGCCTAAGACTTGTGTGATGCTGTCTAATTAACCTTTTAGAGACCACACCTGTCAGCATTTCATTGGTCTATCATTACATCGTGGCCACACCTGTCAGCATTTCATTGGTCTATCATTACATCGTGGCCACACCTGTCAGCATTTCATTGGTCTATCATTACATCGTGGCCTAAGCCCATTGGTTACTTTAGTTTGCCTTTGGAATTGCTCACTGAACATTTTGGGACTTTCCACAGGAAGTTTCCTGTTTTACCCAGACATGCCCAGGCATGTCTCTTTTACTTTTAAACAGTTTTGGTCATTCTTGACACCATTATCTTCTGTTCAATTAGTTTAATTTTTTTTTTTAAAGATATTGTGCTTACTTTTGACACCCTTATGTTTCAGTTTTGTCAGATTGCCTTTTCTTGAAAGGTTATTATTGCTACACACAAGTTATACACACACGTCATACTGGATTATGCAGTAAACATTTCCTCTGTGTAATCATCTTAAAATGAATGTTCTGATAGGGATGTTCAGAATCCAAAGAGGGTATGCTTTGACCTGTGGCCAGAATGTAGCTTTCAGAGGAAAAGAACGATGAGGCACCGCCCCCTTCTTTTATACCTTGAGCATCTTTATGAAATTCACACAGTACAAACTGGAAGGATGTAGCCAATACAAATGTATTGTTGACATCCGTTAATGTGCTGCCTAAAATGGGGGTGACCAAAGTATAGCTGCCTTCATTCTGAACCGCAGCAAAGGGTCCGCTAACCTGAGGGGAGTATATAAAGCGAGCACTGCTGTGGGGTTGATGTACTTGCTTCGGCAGTACATATAATAAATTGGATACGATACAGAGAAGATTAGCATGGCCCCTGCGAAAGGATGACACGCAAATTCGTGAAGCGTTTCCACATTTTGGTTCAAAATGCACGAATGTAAATCTATACATACCTGGTCTTTATTTCTACATATGTATATCTTTTATTTCTTTTTGCCTTACTTGATTTTTATATTGCTATGTTTATACCTGCTTTTGCTCTTTCTCAGGGGCTCTGTAACATCTGAATTTCCCGACGGAGATTAATAAAGTACTTCTGATTCAGAAATTGAACTTTGGCACAAGCCAAGGCTACTTTCATCTTTCTCTACGTCAATGTTATGGGAAAGGAGGCTGTCTGTTTCCCTTGTCGCCCACGAAGTATTATCCTCGTGAAAGAATGTTAGATTATGCAGTCAACATTTCCTCAGTATAATCATATTAAAATGAATGTTCCGATAGGGATGTTCAGAATCAAAAGAGGGTATGCTTTGACCTGTGGCCAGAATGTAGCTGTCAGAGGAAAAGAACGATGAGGCACCGCCCCCTTCTTTTATACCCTGAGCATCTTTATGAAATTCACACAGTACAAACTGGAAGGATGTAGCCAATACAAATGTATTGTTGACATCCGTTAATGTGCTGCCTAAAACGGGGGTGACCAAAGTATAGCTGCCTTCATTCTGAACCACAGCAAATGGTCCGCTAACCTGAGGGGAGTATATAAAGCGAGCACTGCTGTGGGGTTGATGTATTTGCTTCGGCAGTACATATAATAAATTGGATACGATACAGAGAAGATTAGCATGGCCCCTGCGAAAGGATGACACGCAAATTCGTGAAGCGTTTCCACATTTTGGTCCAAAATGCACAAATGTAAATCTATACATACCTGGTCTTTATTTCTACATATGTATATCTTTTATTTCTTCTTGCCTTACTTGATTTTTATATTGCTATGTTTATACCTGCCTTTGCTCTTTCTCAGGGGCTCTGTAGCATCTGAATTTCCTGACGGAGATTAATAGAGTACTTCTGATT
Source organism: Paralichthys olivaceus (assembly GCF_024713975.1). NCBI lineage: Eukaryota > Metazoa > Chordata > Actinopteri > Pleuronectiformes > Paralichthyidae > Paralichthys > Paralichthys olivaceus. Next base: position 6,137,882 of record NC_091101.1, read on the forward strand.
AAGAAATTGAACTTTGGCACAAGCCAAGGCTATGTTGTGAAAACCAAGTTCCACTCGTGGTCCAAAAGTCCGAAAATTCAGTCGAATAAAAAGCAGGAGAAGTCCACTTAAAAGCAGCAGAGTTTTATTGTCCACAAGAAAACCAGAGAGCATTCAGTAGTGAGCCTGAGCTGCACCAGAGAAAAGCTCTGCCTAAGACTTGTGTGATGCTGTCTAATTAACCTTTTAGAGACCACACCTGTCAGCATTTCATTGGTCTATCATTACATCGTGGCCACACCTGTCAGCATTTCATTGGTCTATCATTACATCGTGGCCACACCTGTCAGCATTTCATTGGTCTATCATTACATCGTGGCCTAAGCCCATTGGTTACTTTAGTTTGCCTTTGGAATTGCTCACTGAACATTTTGGGACTTTCCACAGGAAGTTTCCTGTTTTACCCAGACATGCCCAGGCATGTCTCTTTTACTTTTAAACAGTTTTGGTCATTCTTGACACCATTATCTTCTGTTCAATTAGTTTAATTTTTTTTTTTAAAGATATTGTGCTTACTTTTGACACCCTTATGTTTCAGTTTTGTCAGATTGCCTTTTCTTGAAAGGTTATTATTGCTACACACAAGTTATACACACACGTCATACTGGATTATGCAGTAAACATTTCCTCTGTGTAATCATCTTAAAATGAATGTTCTGATAGGGATGTTCAGAATCCAAAGAGGGTATGCTTTGACCTGTGGCCAGAATGTAGCTTTCAGAGGAAAAGAACGATGAGGCACCGCCCCCTTCTTTTATACCTTGAGCATCTTTATGAAATTCACACAGTACAAACTGGAAGGATGTAGCCAATACAAATGTATTGTTGACATCCGTTAATGTGCTGCCTAAAATGGGGGTGACCAAAGTATAGCTGCCTTCATTCTGAACCGCAGCAAAGGGTCCGCTAACCTGAGGGGAGTATATAAAGCGAGCACTGCTGTGGGGTTGATGTACTTGCTTCGGCAGTACATATAATAAATTGGATACGATACAGAGAAGATTAGCATGGCCCCTGCGAAAGGATGACACGCAAATTCGTGAAGCGTTTCCACATTTTGGTTCAAAATGCACGAATGTAAATCTATACATACCTGGTCTTTATTTCTACATATGTATATCTTTTATTTCTTTTTGCCTTACTTGATTTTTATATTGCTATGTTTATACCTGCTTTTGCTCTTTCTCAGGGGCTCTGTAACATCTGAATTTCCCGACGGAGATTAATAAAGTACTTCTGATTCAGAAATTGAACTTTGGCACAAGCCAAGGCTACTTTCATCTTTCTCTACGTCAATGTTATGGGAAAGGAGGCTGTCTGTTTCCCTTGTCGCCCACGAAGTATTATCCTCGTGAAAGAATGTTAGATTATGCAGTCAACATTTCCTCAGTATAATCATATTAAAATGAATGTTCCGATAGGGATGTTCAGAATCAAAAGAGGGTATGCTTTGACCTGTGGCCAGAATGTAGCTGTCAGAGGAAAAGAACGATGAGGCACCGCCCCCTTCTTTTATACCCTGAGCATCTTTATGAAATTCACACAGTACAAACTGGAAGGATGTAGCCAATACAAATGTATTGTTGACATCCGTTAATGTGCTGCCTAAAACGGGGGTGACCAAAGTATAGCTGCCTTCATTCTGAACCGCAGCAAAGGGTCCGCTAACCTGAGGGGAGTATATAAAGCGAGCACTGCTGTGGGGTTGATGTACTTGCTTCGGCAGTACATATAATAAATTGGATACGATACAGAGAAGATTAGCATGGCCCCTGCGAAAGGATGACACGCAAATTCGTGAAGCGTTTCCACATTTTGGTCCAAAATGCACAAATGTAAATCTATACATACCTGGTCTTTATTTCTACATATGTATATCTTTTATTTCTTTTTGCCTTACTTGATTTTTATATTGCTATGTTTATACCTGCTTTTGCTCTTTCTCAGGGGCTCTGTAATATCTGAATTTCCTGACGGAGATTAATAAAGTACTTCTGATTCAGAAATTGAACTTTGGCACAAGCCAAGGCTACTTTCATCTTTCTCTACGTCAATGTTATGGGAAAGGAGGCTGTCTGTTTCCCTTGTCGCCCACTAAGTATTATCCTCGTGAAAGAATGTTAGATTATGCAGTCAACATTTCCTCTGTGTAATCATATTAAAATGAATGTTCTGATAGGGATGTTCAGAATCAAAAGAGGGTATGCTTTGACCTGTGGCCAGAATGTAGCTGTCAGAGGAAAAGAACGATGAGGCACCGCCCCCTTCTTTTATACCCTGAGCATCTTTATGAAATTCACACAGTACAAACTGGAAGGATGTAGCCAATACAAATGTATTGTTGACATCCGTTAATGTACTGCCTAAAACGGGGGTGACCAAAGTATAGCTGCCTTCATTCTGAACCACAGCAAAGGGTCCGCTAACCTGAGGGGAGTATATAAAGCGAGCACTGCTGTGGGGTTGATGTACTTGCTTCGGCAGTACATATAATAAATTGGATACGATACAGAGAAGATTAGCATGGCCCCTGCGAAAGGATGACACGCAAATTCGTGAAGCGTTTCCACATTTTGGTCCAAAATGCACAAATGTAAATCTATACATACCTGGTCTTTATTTCTACATATGTATATCTTTTATTTCTTCTTGCCTTACTTGATTTTTATATTGCTATGTTTATACCTGCCTTTGCTCTTTCTCAGGGGCTCTGTAACATCTGAATTTCCTGACGGAGATTAATAGAGTACTTCTGATTAAGAAATTGAACTTTGGCACAAGCCAAGGCTATGTTGTGAAAACCAAGTTCCACTCGTGGTCCAAAAGTCCGAAAATTCAGTCGAATAAAAAGCAGGAGAAGTCCACTTAAAAGCAGCAGAGTTTTATTGTCCACAAGAAAACCAGAGAGCATTCAGTAGTGAGCCTGAGCTGCACCAGAGAAAAGCTCTGCCTAAGACTTGTGTGATGCTGTCTAATTAACCTTTTAGAGACCACACCTGTCAGCATTTCATTGGTCTATCATTACATCGTGGCCACACCTGTCAGCATTTCATTGGTCTATCATTACATCGTGGCCACACCTGTCAGCATTTCATTGGTCTATCATTACATCGTGGCCTAAGCCCATTGGTTATTTTAGTTTGCCTTTGGAATTGCTCACTGAACATTTTGGGACTTTCCACAGGAAGTTTCCTGTTTTACCCAGACATGCCCAGGCATGTCTCTTTTACTTTTAAACAGTTTTGGTCATTCTTGACACCATTATCTTCTGTTCAATTAGTTTAATATTTTTTTTAAAAGATATTGTGCTTACTTTTGACACCCTTATGTTTCAGTTTTGTCAGATTGCCTTTTCTTGAAAGGTTATTATTGCTACACACAAGTTATACACACACGTCATACTGGATTATGCAGTAAACATTTCCTCTGTGTAATCATCTTAAAATGAATGTTCTGATAGGGATGTTCAGAATCCAAAGAGGGTATGCTTTGACCTGTGGCCAGAATGTAGCTGTCAGAGGAAAAGAACGATGAGGCACCACCCCCTTCTTTTATACCCTGAGCATCTTTATGAAATTCACACAGTACAAACTGGAAGGATGTAGCCAATACAAATGTATTATTGACATCCGTTAATGTGCTGCCTAAAACGGGGGTGACCAAAGTATAGCTGCCTTCATTCTGAACCGCAGCAAAGGGTCCGCTAACCTGAGGGGAGTATATAAAGCGAGCACTGCTGTGGGGATGATGTACTTGCTTTGGCAGTACATATAATAAATTGGATACGATACAGAGAAGATTAGCATGGCCCCTGCGAAAGGATGACACGCAAATTCGTGAAGCGATTCCACATTTTGGTCCAAAATGCACAAATGTAAATCTATACATACCTGGTCTTTATTTCTACATATGTATATCTTTTATTTCTTCTTGCCTTACTTGATTTTTATATTGCTATGTTTATACCTGCTTTTGCTCTTTCTCAGGGGCTCTGTAACATCTGAATTTCCCGACGGAGATTAATAAAGTATTTCTGATTCAGAAATTGAACTTTGGCACAAGCCAAGGCTATGTTGTGAAAACTAAGTTCCACTCGTGGTCCAAAAGTCCGAAAATTCAGTCGAATAAAAAGCAGGAGAAGTCCACTTAAAAGCAGCAGAGTTTTATTGTCCACAAGAAAACCAGAGAGCATTCAGTAGTGAGCCTGGGCTGCACCAGAGAAAAGCTCTGCCAAAGACTTGTGTGATGCTGTCTAATTAACCTTTTAGAGACCACACCTGTCAGCATTTCATTGGTCTATCATTACATCGTGGCCACACCTGTCAGCATTTCATTTGTCTATCATTACATCGTGGCCTAAGCCCATTGGTTACTTTAGTTTGCCTTTGGAATTGCTCACTAAACATTTTGGGACTTTCCACAGGAAGTTTCCTGTTTTACCCAGACATGCCCAGGCATGTCTCTTTTACTTTTAAACAGTTTTGGTCATTCTTGACACCATTATCTTCTGTTCAATTAGTTTAATATTTTTTTTAAAAGATATTGTGCTTACTTTTGACACCCTTATGTTTCAGTTTTGTCAGATTGCCTTTTCTTGAAAGGTTATTATTGCTACACACAAGTTATACACACACGTCATACTGGATTATGCAGTAAACATTTCCTCTGTGTAATCATCTTAAAATGAATGTTCTGATAGGGATGTTCAGAATCCAAAGAGGGTATGCTTTGACCTGTGGCCAGAATGTAGCTGTCAGAGGAAAAGAACGATGAGGCACCACCCCCTTCTTTTATACCCTGAGCATCTTTATGAAATTCACACAGTACAAACTGGAAGGATGTAGCCAATACAAATGTATTGTTGACATCCGTTAATGTGCTGCCTAAAACGGGGGTGACCAAAGTATAGCTGCCTTCATTCTGAACCGCAGCAAAGGGTCCGCTAACCTGAGGGGAGTATATAAAGCGAGCACTGCTGTGGGGTTGATGTACTTGCTTCGGCAGTACATATAATAAATTGGATACGATACAGAGAAGATTAGCATGGCCCCTGCGAAAGGATGACACGCAAATTCGTGAAGCGTTTCCACTTTTTGATTCAAAATGCACAAATGTAAATCTATACATACCTGGTCTTTATTTCTACATATGTATATCTTTTATTTCTTCTTGCCTTACTTGATTTTTATATTGCTATGTTTATACCTGCTTTTGCTCTTTCTCAGGGGCTCTGTAATATCTGAATTTCCCGACGGAGATTAATAAAGTACTTCTGATTCAGAAATTGAACTTTGGCACAAGCCAAGGCTACTTTCATCTTTCTCTACGTCAATGTTATGGGAAAGGAGGCTGTCTGTTTCCCTTGTCGCCCACTAAGTATTATCCTCGTGAAAGAATGTTAGATTATGCAGTCAACATTTCCTCTGTGTAATCATATTAAAATGAATGTTCTGATAGGGATGTTCAGAATCAAAAGAGGGTATGCTTTGACCTGTGGCCAGAATGTAGCTGTCAGAGGAAAAGAACGATGAGGCACCGCCCCCTTCTTTTATACCCTGAGCATCTTTATGAAATTCACACAGTACAAACTGGAAGGATGTAGCCAATACAAATGTATTGTTGACATCCGTTAATGTACTGCCTAAAACGGGGGTGACCAAAGTATAGCTGCCTTCATTCTGAACCACAGCAAATGGTCCGCTAACCTGAGGGGAGTATATAAAGCGAGCACTGCTGTGGGGTTGATGTATTTGCTTCGGCAGTACATATAATAAATTGGATACGATACAGAGAAGATTAGCATGGCCCCTGCGAAAGGATGACACGCAAATTCGTGAAGCGTTTCCACATTTTGGTCCAAAATGCACAAATGTAAATCTATACATACCTGGTCTTTATTTCTACATATGTATATCTTTTATTTCTTCTTGCCTTACTTGATTTTTATATTGCTATGTTTATACCTGCCTTTGCTCTTTCTCAGGGGCTCTGTAGCATCTGAATTTCCTGACGGAGATTAATAGAGTACTTCTGATTAAGAAATTGAACTTTGGCACAAGCCAAGGCTATGTTGTGAAAACCAAGTTCCACTCGTGGTCCAAAAGTCCGAAAATTCAGTCGAATAAAAAGCAGGAGAAGTCCACTTAAAAGCAGCAGAGTTTTATTGTCCACAAGAAAACCAGAGAGCATTCAGTAGTGAGCCTGAGCTGCACCAGAGAAAAGCTCTGCCTAAGACTTGTGTGATGCTGTCTAATTAACCTTTTAGAGACCACACCTGTCAGCATTTCATTGGTCTATCATTACATCGTGGCCACACCTGTCAGCATTTCATTGGTCTATCATTACATCGTGGCCTAAGCCCATTGGTTATTTTAGTTTGCCTTTGGAATTGCTCACTGAACATTTTGGGACTTTCCACAGGAAGTTTCCTGTTTTACCCAGACATGCCCAGGCATGTCTCTTTTACTTTTAAACAGTTTTGGTCATTCTTGACACCATTATCTTCTGTTCAATTAGTTTAATATTTTTTTTAAAAGATATTGTGCTTACTTTTGACACCCTTATGTTTCAGTTTTGTCAGATTGCCTTTTCTTGAAAGGTTATTATTGCTACACACAAGTTATACACACACGTCATACTGGATTATGCAGTAAACATTTCCTCTGTGTAATCATCTTAAAATGAATGTTCTGATAGGGATGTTCAGAATCCAAAGAGGGTATGCTTTGACCTGTGGCCAGAATGTAGCTGTCAGAGGAAAAGAACGATGAGGCACCACCCCCTTCTTTTATACCCTGAGCATCTTTATGAAATTCACACAGTACAAACTGGAAGGATGTAGCCAATACAAATGTATTATTGACATCCGTTAATGTGCTGCCTAAAACGGGGGTGACCAAAGTATAGCTGCCTTCATTCTGAACCGCAGCAAAGGGTCCGCTAACCTGAGGGGAGTATATAAAGCGAGCACTGCTGTGGGGTTGATGTACTTGCTTTGGCAGTACATATAATAAATTGGATACGATACAGAGAAGATTAGCATGGCCCCTGCGAAAGGATGACACGCAAATTCGTGAAGCGATTCCACATTTTGGTCCAAAATGCACAAATGTAAATCTATACATACCTGGTCTTTATTTCTACATATGTATATCTTTTATTTCTTCTTGCCTTACTTGATTTTTATATTGCTATGTTTATACCTGCTTTTGCTCTTTCTCAGGGGCTCTGTAACATCTGAATTTCCCGACGGAGATTAATAAAGTACTTCTGATTCAGAAATTGAACTTTGGCACAAGCCAAGGCTATGTTGTGAAAACTAAGTTCCACTCGTGGTCCAAAAGTCCGAAAATTCAGTCGAATAAAAAGCAGGAGAAGTCCACTTAAAAGCAGCAGAGTTTTATTGTCCACAAGAAAACCAGAGAGCATTCAGTAGTGAGCCTGAGCTGCACCAGAGAAAAGCTCTGCCTAAGACTTGTGTGATGCTGTCTAATTAACCTTTTAGAGACCACACCTGTCAGCATTTCATTGGTCTATCATTACATCGTGGCCACACCTGTCAGCATTTCATTGGTCTATCATTACATCGTGGCCTAAGCCCATTGGTTACTTTAGTTTGCCTTTGGAATTGCTCACTGAACATTTTGGGACTTTCCACAGGAAGTTTCCTGTTTTACCCAGACATGCCCAGGCATGTCTCTTTTACTTTTAAACAGTTTTGGTCATTCTTGACACCATTATCTTCTGTTCAATTAGTTTAATATTTTTTTAAAAAGATATTGTGCTTACTTTTGACACCCTTATGTTTCAGTTTTGTCAGATTGCCTTTTCTTGAAAGGTTACTATTGCTACACACAAGTTATACACACACGTCATACTGGATTATGCAGTAAACATTTCCTCTGTGTAATCATCTTAAAATGAATGTTCTGATAGGGATGTTCAGAATCCAAAGAGGGTATGCTTTGACCTGTGGCCAGAATGTAGCTGTCAGAGGAAAAGAACGATGAGGCACCACCCCCTTCTTTTATACCCTGAGCATCTTTATGAAATTCACACAGTACAAACTGGAAGGATGTAGCCAATACAAATGTATTGTTGACATCCGTTAATGTGCTGCCTAAAACGGGGGTGACCAAAGTATAGCTGCCTTCATTCTGAACCGCAGCAAAGGGTCCGCTAACCTGAGGGGAGTATATAAAGCGAGCACTGCTGTGGGGTTGATGTACTTGCTTCGGCAGTACATATAATAAATTGGATACGATACAGAGAAGATTAGCATGGCCCCTGCGAAAGGATGACACGCAAATTCGTGAAGCGTTTCCACATTTTGGTTCAAAATGCACAAATGTAAATCTATACATACCTGGTCTTTATTTCTACATATGTATATCTTTTATTTCTTCTTGCCTTACTTGATTTTTATATTGCTATGTTTATACCTGCTTTTGCTCTTTCTCAGGGGCTCTGTAATATCTGAATTTCCCGACGGAGATTAATAAAGTACTTCTGATTCAGAAATTGAACTTTGGCACAAGCCAAGGCTACTTTCATCTTTCTCTACGTCAATGTTATGGGAAAGGAGGCTGTCTGTTTCCCTTGTCGCCCACTAAGTATTATCCTCGTGAAAGAATGTTAGATTATGCAGTCAACATTTCCTCTGTGTAATCATATTAAAATGAATGTTCTGATAGGGATGTTCAGAATCAAAAGAGGGTATGCTTTGACCTGTGGCCAGAATGTAGCTGTCAGAGGAAAAGAACGATGAGGCACCGCCCCCTTCTTTTATACCCTGAGCATCTTTATGAAATTCACACAGTACAAACTGGAAGGATGTAGCCAATACAAATGTATTGTTGACATCCGTTAATGTACTGCCTAAAACGGGGGTGACCAAAGTATAGCTGCCTTCATTCTGAACCACAGCAAATGGTCCGCTAACCTGAGGGGAGTATATAAAGCGAGCACTGCTGTGGGGTTGATGTATTTGCTTCGGCAGTACATATAATAAATTGGATACGATACAGAGAAGATTAGCATGGCCCCTGCGAAAGGATGACACGCAAATTCGTGAAGCGTTTCCACATTTTGGTCCAAAATGCACAAATGTAAATCTATACATACCTGGTCTTTATTTCTACATATGTATATCTTTTATTTCTTCTTGCCTTACTTGATTTTTATATTGCTATGTTTATACCTGCCTTTGCTCTTTCTCAGGGGCTCTGTAGCATCTGAATTTCCTGACGGAGATTAATAGAGTACTTCTGATTAAGAAATTGAACTTTGGCACAAGCCAAGGCTATGTTGTGAAAACCAAGTTCCACTCGTGGTCCAAAAGTCCGAAAATTCAGTCGAATAAAAAGCAGGAGAAGTCCACTTAAAAGCAGCAGAGTTTTATTGTCCACAAGAAAACCAGAGAGCATTCAGTAGTGAGCCTGAGCTGCACCAGAGAAAAGCTCTGCCTAAGACTTGTGTGATGCTGTCTAATTAACCTTTTAGAGACCACACCTGTCAGCATTTCATTGGTCTATCATTACATCGTGGCCACACCTGTCAGCATTTCATTGGTCTATCATTACATCGTGGCCTAAGCCCATTGGTTATTTTAGTTTGCCTTTGGAATTGCTCACTGAACATTTTGGGACTTTCCACAGGAAGTTTCCTGTTTTACCCAGACATGCCCAGGCATGTCTCTTTTACTTTTAAACAGTTTTGGTCATTCTTGACACCATTATCTTCTGTTCAATTAGTTTAATATTTTTTTTAAAAGATATTGTGCTTACTTTTGACACCCTTATGTTTCAGTTTTGTCAGATTGCCTTTTCTTGAAAGGTTATTATTGCTACACACAAGTTATACACACACGTCATACTGGATTATGCAGTAAACATTTCCTCTGTGTAATCATCTTAAAATGAATGTTCTGATAGGGATGTTCAGAATCCAAAGAGGGTATGCTTTGACCTGTGGCCAGAATGTAGCTGTCAGAGGAAAAGAACGATGAGGCACCACCCCCTTCTTTTATACCCTGAGCATCTTTATGAAATTCACACAGTACAAACTGGAAGGATGTAGCCAATACAAATGTATTATTGACATCCGTTAATGTGCTGCCTAAAACGGGGGTGACCAAAGTATAGCTGCCTTCATTCTGAACCGCAGCAAAGGGTCCGCTAACCTGAGGGGAGTATATAAAGCGAGCACTGCTGTGGGGTTGATGTACTTGCTTTGGCAGTACATATAATAAATTGGATACGATACAGAGAAGATTAGCATGGCCCCTGCGAAAGGATGACACGCAAATTCGTGAAGCGATTCCACATTTTGGTCCAAAATGCACAAATGTAAATCTATACATACCTGGTCTTTATTTCTACATATGTATATCTTTTATTTCTTCTTGCCTTACTTGATTTTTATATTGCTATGTTTATACCTGCTTTTGCTCTTTCTCAGGGGCTCTGTAACATCTGAATTTCCCGACGGAGATTAATAAAGTACTTCTGATTCAGAAATTGAACTTTGGCACAAGCCAAGGCTATGTTGTGAAAACTAAGTTCCACTCGTGGTCCAAAAGTCCGAAAATTCAGTCGAATAAAAAGCAGGAGAAGTCCACTTAAAAGCAGCAGAGTTTTATTGTCCACAAGAAAACCAGAGAGCATTCAGTAGTGAGCCTGAGCTGCACCAGAGAAAAGCTCTGCCTAAGACTTGTGTGATGCTGTCTAATTAACCTTTTAGAGACCACACCTGTCAGCATTTCATTGGTCTATCATTACATCGTGGCCACACCTGTCAGCATTTCATTGGTCTATCATTACATCGTGGCCTAAGCCCATTGGTTACTTTAGTTTGCCTTTGGAATTGCTCACTGAACATTTTGGGACTTTCCACAGGAAGTTTCCTGTTTTACCCAGACATGCCCAGGCATGTCTCTTTTACTTTTAAACAGTTTTGGTCATTCTTGACACCATTATCTTCTGTTCAATTAGTTTAATATTTTTTTTAAAAGATATTGTGCTTACTTTTGACACCCTTATGTTTCAGTTTTGTCAGATTGCCTTTTCTTGAAAGGTTACTATTGCTACACACAAGTTATACACACACGTCATACTGGATTATGCAGTAAACATTTCCTCTGTGTAATCATCTTAAAATGAATGTTCTGATAGGGATGTTCAGAATCCAAAGAGGGTATGCTTTGACCTGTGGCCAGAATGTAGCTGTCAGAGGAAAAGAACGATGAGGCACCACCCCCTTCTTTTATACCCTGAGCATCTTTATGAAATTCACACAGTACAAACTGGAAGGATGTAGCCAATACAAATGTATTGTTGACATCCGTTAATGTGCTGCCTAAAACGGGGGTGACCAAAGTATAGCTGCCTTCATTCTGAACCGCAGCAAAGGGTCCGCTAACCTGAGGGGAGTATATAAAGCGAGCACTGCTGTGGGGTTGATGTACTTGCTTCGGCAGTACATATAATAAATTGGATACGATACAGAGAAGATTAGGATGGCCCCTGCGAAAGGATGACACGCAAATTCGTGAAGCGTTTCCACATTTTGGTTCAAAATGCACAAATGTAAATCTATACATACCTGGTCTTTATTTCTACATATGTATATCTTTTATTTCTTCTTGCCTTACTTGATTTTTATATTGCTATGTTTATACCTGCTTTTGCTCTTTCTCAGGGGCTCTGTAATATCTGAATTTCCCGACGGAGATTAATAAAGTACTTCTGATTCAGAAATTGAACTTTGGCACAAGCCAAGGCTACTTTCATCTTTCTCTACGTCAATGTTATGGGAAAGGAGGCTGTCTGTTTCCCTTGTCGCCCACTAAGTATTATCCTCGTGAAAGAATGTTAGATTATGCAGTCAACATTTCCTCTGTGTAATCATATTAAAATGAATGTTCTGATAGGGATGTTCAGAATCAAAAGAGGGTATGCTTTGACCTGTGGCCAGAATGTAGCTGTCAGAGGAAAAGAACGATGAGGCACCGCCCCCTTCTTTTATACCCTGAGCATCTTTATGAAATTCACACAGTACAAACTGGAAGGATGTAGCCAATACAAATGTATTGTTGACATCCGTTAATGTACTGCCTAAAACGGGGGTGACCAAAGTATAGCTGCCTTCATTCTGAACCACAGCAAATGGTCCGCTAACCTGAGGGGAGTATATAAAGCGAGCACTGCTGTGGGGTTGATGTATTTGCTTCGGCAGTACATATAATAAATTGGATACGATACAGAGAAGATTAGCATGGCCCCTGCGAAAGGATGACACGCAAATTCGTGAAGCGTTTCCACATTTTGGTCCAAAATGCACAAATGTAAATCTATACATACCTGGTCTTTATTTCTACATATGTATATCTTTTATTTCTTCTTGCCTTACTTGATTTTTATATTGCTATGTTTATACCTGCCTTTGCTCTTTCTCAGGGGCTCTGTAGCATCTGAATTTCCCGACGGAGATAAATAAAGTACTTCTGATTAAGAAATTGAACTTTGGCACAAGCCAAGGCTATGTTGTGAAAACCAAGTTCCACTCGTGGTCCAAAAGTCCGAAAATTCAGTCGAATAAAAAGCAGGAGAAGTCCACTTAAAAGCAGCAGAGTTTTATTGTCCACAAGAAAACCAGAGAGCATTCAGTAGTGAGCCTGAGCTGCACCAGAGAAAAGCTCTGCCTAAGACTTGTGTGATGCTGTCTAATTAACCTTTTAGAGACCACACCTGTCAGCATTTCATTGGTCTATCATTACATCGTGGCCACACCTGTCAGCATTTCATTGGTCTATCATTACATCGTGGCCTAAGCCCATTGGTTACTTTAGTTTGCCTTTGGAATTGCTCACTGAACATTTTGGGACTTTCCACAGGAAGTTTCCTGTTTTACCCAGACATGCCCAGGCATGTCTCTTTTACTTTTAAACAGTTTTGGTCATTCTTGACACCATTATCTTCTGTTCAATTAGTTTAATATTTTTTTTAAAAGATATTGTGCTTACTTTTGACACCCTTATGTTTCAGTTTTGTCAGATTGCCTTTTCTTGAAAGGTTATTATTGCTACACACAAGTTATACACACACGTCATACTGGATTATGCAGTAAACATTTCCTCTGTGTAATCATCTTAAAATGAATGTTCTGATAGGGATGTTCAGAATGCAAAGAGGGTATGCTTTGACCTGTGGCCAGAATGTAGCTTTCAGAGGAAAAGAACGATGAGGCACCGCCCCCTTCTTTTATACCTTGAGCATCTTTATGAAATTCACACAGTACAAACTGGAAGGATGTAGCCAATACAAATGTATTGTTGACATCCGTTAATGTGCTGCCTAAAACGGGGGTGACCAAAGTATAGCTGCCTTCATTCTGAACCGCAGCAAAGGGTCCGCTAACCTGAGGGGAGTATATAAAGCGAGCACTGCTGTGGGGTTGATGTACTTGCTTCGGCAGTACATATAATAAATTGGATACGATACAGAGAAGATTAGCATGGCCCCTGCGAAAGGATGACACGCAAATTCGTGAAGCGTTTCCACATTTTAGTCCAAAATGCACAAATGTAAATCTATACATACCTGGTCTTTATTTCTACATATGTATATCTTTTATTTCTTCTTGCCTTACTTGATTTTTATATTGCTATGTTTATACCTGCTTTTGCTCTTTCTCAGGGGCTCTGTAACATCTGAATTTCCCGACGGAGATTAATAAATTACTTCTGATTCAGAAATTGAACTTTGGCACAAGCCAAGGCTACTTTCATCTTTCTCTACGTCAATGTTATGGGAAAGGAGGCTGTCTGTTTCCCTTGTCGCCCACTAAGTATTATCCTCGTGAAAGAATGTTAGATTATGCAGTCAACATTTCCTCAGTATAATCATATTAAAATGAATGTTCTGATAGGGATGTTCAGAATCAAAAGAGGGTATGCTTTGACCTGTGGCCAGAATGTAGCTGTCAGAGGAAAAGAACGATGAGGCACCGCCCCCTTCTTTTATACCCTGAGCATCTTTATGAAATTCACACAGTACAAACTGGAAGGATGTAGCCAATACAAATGTATTGTTGACATCCGTTAATGTACTGCCTAAAACGGGGGTGACCAAAGTATAGCTGCCTTCATTCTGAACCACAGCAAAGGGTCCGCTAACCTGAGGGGAGTATATAAAGCGAGCACTGCTGTGGGGTAGATGTACTTTCTTCGGCAGTACATATAATAAATTGGATACGATACAGAGAAGATTAGCATGGCCCCTGCGAAAGATGACACGCAAATTCGTGAAGCGTTTCCACATTTTGGTCCAAAATGCACAAATGTAAATCTATACATACCTGGTCTTTATTTCTACATATGTATATCTTTTATTTCTTCTTGCCTTACTTGATTTTTATATTGTTATGTTTATACCTGCCTTTGCTCTTTCTCAGGGGCTCTGTAACATCTGAATTTCCCGACGGAGATTAATAGAGTACTTCTGATTAAGAAATTGAACTTTGGCACAAGCCAAGGCTATGTTGTGAAAACTTAAGTTCCACTCGTGGTCCAAAAGTCCGAAAATTCAGTCGAATAAAAAGCAGGAGAAGTCCACTTAAAAGCAGCAGAGTTTTATTGTCCACAAGAAAACCAGAGAGCATTCAGTAGTGAGCCTGAGCTGCACCAGAGAAAAGCTCTGCCTAAGACTTGTGTGATGCTGTCTAATTAACCTTTTAGAGACCACACCTGTCAGCATTTCATTGGTCTATCATTACATCGTGGCCACACCTGTCAGCATTTCATTGGTCTATCATTACATCGTGGCCACACCTGCCAGCATTTCATTGGTCTATCATTACATCGTGGCCTAAGCCCATTGGTTACTTTAGTTTGCCTTTGGAATTGCTCACTGAACATTTTGGGACTTTCCACAGGAAGTTTCCTGTTTTACCCAGACATGCCCAGGCATGTCTCTTTTACTTTTAAACAGTTTTGGTCATTCTTGACACCATTATCTTCTGTTCAATTAGTTTAATATTTTTTTTAAAAGATATTATGCTTTCTTTTGACACCCTTATGTTTCAGTTTTGTCAGATTGCCTTTTCTTGAAAGGTTATTATTGCTACACACAAGTTATACACACACGTCATACTGGATTATGCAGTAAACATTTCCTCTGTGTAATCATCTTAAAATGAATGTTCTGATAGGGATGTTCAGAATCCAAAGAGGGTATGCTTTGACCTGTGGCCAGAATGTAGCTTTCAGAGGAAAAGAACGATGAGGCACCGCCCCCTTCTTTTATACCTTGAGCATCTTTATGAAATTCACACAGTACAAACTGGAAGGATGTAGCCAATACAAATGTATTGTTGACATCCGTTAATGTGCTGCCTAAAACGGGGGTGACCAAAGTATAGCTGCCTTCATTCTGAACCGCAGCAAAGGGTCCGCTAACCTGAGGGGAGTATATAAAGCGAGCACTGCTGTGGGGTTGATGTACTTGCTTCGGCAGTACATATAATAAATTGGATACGATACAGAGAAGATTAGCATGGCCCCTGCGAAAGGATGACACGCAAATTTGTGAAGCGTTTCCACATTTTGGTCCAAAATGCACAAATGTAAATCTATACATACCTGGTCTTTATTTCTACATATGTATATCTTTTATTTCTTCTTGCCTTACTTGATTTTTATATTGCTATGTTTATACCTGCTTTTGCTCTTTCTCAGGGGCTCTGCAGCATCTGAATTTCCCGACGGAGATTAATAAAGTACTTCTGATTAAGAAATTGAACTTTGGCACAAGCCAAGGCTACTTTCATCTTTCTCTACGTCAATGTTATGGGAAAGGAGGCTGTCTGTTTCCCTTGTCGCCCACTAAGTATTATCCTCGTGAAAGAATGTTAGATTATGCAGTCAACATTTCCTCTGTGTAATCATATTAAAATGAATGTTCTGATAGGGATGTTCAGAATCAAAAGAGGGTATGCTTTGACCTGTGGCCAGAATGTAGCTGTCAGAGGAAAAGAACGATGAGGCACCGCCCCCTTCTTTTATACCCTGAGCATCTTTATGAAATTCACACAGTACAAACTGGAAGGATGTAGCCAATACAAATGTATTGTTGACATCCACTTAAAAGCAGCAGAGTTTTATTGTCCACAAGAAAACCAGAGAGCATTCAGTAGTGAGCCTGAGCTGCACCAGAGAAAAGCTCTGCCTAAGACTTGTGTGATGCTGTCTAATTAACCTTTTAGAGACCACACCTGTCAGCATTTCATTGGTCTATCATTACATCGTGGCCACACCTGTCAGCATTTCATTGGTCTATCATTACATCGTGGCCTAAGCCCATTGGTTACTTTAGTTTGCCTTTGGAATTGCTCACTGAACATTTTGGGACTTTCCACAGGAAGTTTCCTGTTTTACTCAGACATGCCCAGGCATGTCTCTTTTACTTTTAAACAGTTTTGGTCATTCTTGACACCATTATCTCCTGTTCAATTAGTTTAATATTTTTTTTAAAAGATATTGTGCTTACTTTTGACACCCTTATGTTTCAGTTTTGTCAGATTGCCTTTTCTTGAAAGGTTATTATTGCTACACACAAGTTATACACACACGTCATACTGGATTATGCAGTAAACATTTCCTCTGTGTAATCATCTTAAAATGAATGTTCTGATAGGGATGTTCAGAATGCAAAGAGGGTATGCTTTGACCTGTGGCCAGAATGTAGCTTTCAGAGGAAAAGAACGATGAGGCACCGCCCCCTTCTTTTATACCTTGAGCATCTTTATGAAATTCACACAGTACAAACTGGAAGGATGTAGCCAATACAAATGTATTGTTGACATCCGTTAATGTGCTGCCTAAAACGGGGGTGACCAAAGTATAGCTGCCTTCATTCTGAACCGCAGCAAAGGGTCCGCTAACCTGAGGGGAGTATATAAAGCGAGCACTGCTGTGGGGTTGATGTACTTGCTTCGGCAGTACATATAATAAATTGGATACGATACAGAGAAGATTAGCATGGCCCCTGCGAAAGGATGACACGCAAATTCGTGAAGCGTTTCCACATTTTAGTCCAAAATGCACAAATGTAAATCTATACATACCTGGTCTTTATTTCTACATATGTATATCTTTTATTTCTTCTTGCCTTACTTGATTTTTATATTGCTATGTTTATACCTGCTTTTGCTCTTTCTCAGGGGCTCTGTAACATCTGAATTTCCCGACGGAGATTAATAAAGTACTTCTGATTCAGAAATTGAACTTTGGCACAAGCCAAGGCTACTTTCATCTTTCTCTACGTCAATGTTATGGGAAAGGAGGCTGTCTGTTTCCCTTGTCGCCCACTAAGTATTATCCTCGTGAAAGAATGTTAGATTATGCAGTCAACATTTCCTCAGTATAATCATATTAAAATGAATGTTCTGATAGGGATGTTCAGAATCAAAAGAGGGTATGCTTTGACCTGTGGCCAGAATGTAGCTGTCAGAGGAAAAGAACGATGAGGCACCGCCCCCTTCTTTTATACCCTGAGCATCTTTATGAAATTCACACAGTACAAACTGGAAGGATGTAGCCAATACAAATGTATTGTTGACATCCGTTAATGTACTGCCTAAAACGGGGGTGACCAAAGTATAGCTGCCTTCATTCTGAACCACAGCAAAGGGTCCGCTAACCTGAGGGGAGTATATAAAGCGAGCACTGCTGTGGGGTTGATGTACTTGCTTCGGCAGTACATATAATAAATTGGATACGATACAGAGAAGATTAGCATGGCCCCTGCGAAAGGATGACACGCAAATTCGTGAAGCGTTTCCACATTTTGGTCCAAAATGCACAAATGTAAATCTATACATACCTGGTCTTTATTTCTACATATGTATATCTTTTATTTCTTCTTGCCTTACTTGATTTTTATATTGCTATGTTTATACCTGCCTTTGCTCTTTCTCAGGGGCTCTGTAGCATCTGAATTTCCTGACGGAGATTAATAGAGTACTTCTGATTAAGAAATTGAACTTTGGCACAAGCCAAGGCTATGTTGTGAAAACCAAGTTCCACTCGTGGTCCAAAAGTCCGAAAATTCAGTCGAATAAAAAGCAGGAGAAGTCCACTTAAAAGCAGCAGAGTTTTATTGTCCACAAGAAAACCAGAGAGCATTCAGTAGTGAGCCTGAGCTGGACCAGAGAAAAGCTCTGCCTAAGACTTGTGTGATGCTGTCTAATTAACCTTTTAGAGACCACACCTGTCAGCATTTCATTGGTCTATCATTACATCGTGGCCACACCTGTCAGCATTTCATTGGTCTATCATTACATCGTGGCCACACCTGTCAGCATTTCATTGGTCTATCATTACATCGTGGCCTAAGCCCATTGGTTACTTTAGTTTGCCTTTGGAATTGCTCACTGAACATTTTGGGACTTTCCACAGGAAGTTTCCTGTTTTACCCAGACATGCCCAGGCATGTCTCTTTTACTTTTAAACAGTTTTGGTCATTCTTGACACCATTATCTTCTGTTCAATTAGTTTAATATTTTTTTTAAAAGATATTGTGCTTACTTTTGACACCCTTATGTTTCAGTTTTGTCAGATTGCCTTTTCTTGAAAGGTTATTATTGCTACACACAAGTTATACACACACGTCATACTGGATTATGCAGTAAACATTTCCTCTGTGTAATCATCTTAAAATGAATGTTCTGATAGGGATGTTCAGAATCCAAAGAGGGTATGCTTTGACCTGTGGCCAGAATGTAGCTTTCAGAGGAAAAGAACGATGAGGCACTGCCCCCTTCTTTTATACCTTGAGCATCTTTATGAAATTCACACAGTACAAACTGGAAGGATGTAGCCAATACAAATGTATTGTTGACATCCGTTAATGTACTGCCTAAAACGGGGGTGACCAAAGTATAGCTGCCTTCATTCTGAACCGCAGCAAAGGGTCCGCTAACCTGAGGGGAGTATATAAAGCGAGCACTGCTGTGGGGTTGATGTACTTGCTTCGGCAGTACATATAATAAATTGGATACGATACAGAGAAGATTAGCATGGCCCCTGCGAAAGGATGACACGCAAATTCGTGAAGCGTTTCCACATTTTGGTCCAAAATGCACAAATGTAAATCTATACATACCTGGTCTTTATTTCTACATATGTATATCTTTTATTTCTTTTTGCCTTACTTGATTTTTATATTGCTATGTTTATACCTGCTTTTGCTCTTTCTCAGGGGCTCTGTAACATCTGAATTTCCCGACGGAGATTAATAAAGTACTTCTGATTCAGAAATTGAACTTTGGCACAAGCCAAGGCTATGTTATGAAAACTAAGTTCCACTCGTGGTCCAAAAGTCCGAAAATTCAGTAGAATAAAAAGCAGGAGAAGTCCATTTAAAGCAGCAGAGTTTTATTGTCCACAAGAAAACCAGAGAGCATTCAGTAGTGAGCCTGAGCTGCACCAGAGAAAAGCTCTGCCTAAGACTTGTGTGATGCTGTCTAATTAACCTTTTAGAGACCACACCTGTCAGCATTTCATTGGTCTATCATTACATCGTGGCCACACCTGTCAGCATTTCATTGGTCTATCATTACATCGTGGCCTAAGCCCATTGGTTACTTTAGTTTGCCTTTGGAATTGCTCACTGAACATTTTGGGACTTTCCACAGGAAGTTTCCTGTTTTACCCAGACATGCCCAGGCATGTCTCTTTTACTTTTAAACAGTTTTGGTCATTCTTGACACCATTATCTTCTGTTCAATTAGTTTAATATTTTTTTTAAATATATTGTGCTTGCTTTTGAGACCCTTATGTTTCAGTTTTGTCAGATTGCCTTTTTTTAAAAGATTATTATTTCTACACACAAGTTATACACACATATCATACTGCATGATACAAACAGAGTATATTGTTTCATTTATAATTTCTTTCTTCAGCTTGTTGTAATCAATAGCAAATTATGCTTCAATCACACCTAGTTTGTAGAGTAGAGTAAATGTATATAGTGACATTCATATGTGACATAGTGGACTGCCGATGCTGCATGCTCCAGACCTCTGT
The DNA here is from genome assembly GCF_024713975.1 of Paralichthys olivaceus. Taxonomy (NCBI): domain Eukaryota; kingdom Metazoa; phylum Chordata; class Actinopteri; order Pleuronectiformes; family Paralichthyidae; genus Paralichthys; species Paralichthys olivaceus. The sequence goes on from NC_091101.1 coordinate 6,158,004, forward strand.
CATCCTGGCAGGGTCGATGAGCGGGACGCCCATGCTGTCCGTCGCCTGCCACAAGATGTCCAGCACCTCCTGGATGAGCCGCCCTGTCTACGCCTCCCTCCTGGTGCGGCGCCTGCAGTGGCGGGCCAGCTCCCTGGTGCCACACATCCAGCCTCACCACCAGCTGCTCCCACTCGCCAAACATGGCCGCCGCCTTACAAAACCAGCAGAAGGAGACATTTGTTTCAGTTTGAGTCGAGGGATAATCCAAGTGGCCTGTTGTTGTTGTAGTATTGTTTCTTTTTACCTTGCAGCATTTGGCGATGGCACAGCAGTCCCAGTCCACGTACAAGACCCAAGGAGGCTGATGGAGAGCACACATTAGATTTGAATATTAATACTCTAAGGTAAAAATATATAGTGAAAGATAATCTTTATTATAGAAATAAATATTTTTCTGCACTTAGTGCTTTGATATGCTGTTCTGCTTCTATTTACATTTATAGGTCAGGCTGCTCCTGCTGCCTTCACTCCTCTCGTCTCTCCAGCAAGATGTTTACATTGCTCGGTTAGTGACTTTCGGTTGAGCACTACTTTTCATGATATCTATATAGGGTATAAAAAACTTCTCAACATTCACTACAAAATGGCAAACTCACTATATAGTGATTAGTGAGTGATTTCGGACGGTAGGTGAAGGTATCTGAAAGGATAGGAGGTGAGTTTACAAAATAAAACAGCTCTAAGCAATTAAAAACGTGTGACCAGTTCTTACAATCCAGCTAAAAAGATAGATAGATACTTTATTCATCCAGAGGGAAATTTACACTACCAGATGAATGGTTACAATTCTGTTTAATCATAAGAAACATTACATACACATGTAAAAAAGGTGGTTGTCTGTTGTTCATGTATAGTGGGAAAATGCCAGAATCACTGAAACCAGTCATGATATGACTGATATTTAATATAAAAAAAAAAAAGTCAGGAGGTGCAACTGAGTTTTAACATTTTCCTCCAGAATGGGTGTGAGACTGAAATGCACTAACCGCTATAGAGCCACATGTGAGGATGGGCGCAGCCTGGGTACAGACCGAAGACACTCAATTCTACTTGTAGCTGAGGGCACATTTATCATCTCTTTTTGCCTCAAATTGCTGCAAAAGAGTGTGGTCCTGAGGGCCTTCTTACCAAACAATGCTTTCATTGTGGTCCAGTGTGTAGAACATGTCAAGCTTTTGTCTGGCACTCCCTCTCATTGCTGCCTTCCTGTAAATTAAGATAAAGACTTATACTGTACATGTTACAACATTTACACAACAAGTGTTTTGTATCTAAAATTATCAACCAGAACTGTATTGCTGTTTCTATTGTGTGATATCAGATATTTATTTTAACTCGTACAAAATGTTCCTGTATGATCAAGAAAGTCAGCTGTGGCCTTAGCATGAAACTATTTTATATGGGAAAGCACTCATTGACATCTCAATTACACCTTTGCCATTTTGCTATGTCTTTATTTTACCCTGCTCTGTCCCAGTGGATGCTGGGGTAGGCACCATATGCCTGCAAGCTTGAATAGGATAAGTGGTTTAAAAATCAAGTTTTTGGATAACTTGCGCTGCTGCACTTAAAGCCATTGTTTGACAGTAGAGAGATGGACATCAGAGAAAGAAGGAGGTCGGAGCTCTCTCACTTGTGAGGCAGATTTTTATCTGCTGTGGGAAGCAGAATAATGACTTTTCCACTTCTTCTAAAGCTCAGCTCGCATTGCTCTGCTGAGCTCCATATAGTCTGTGAGGAGCTTGCAAAGGGCACTCTGCAGTGGAAATTAGTCATTGTCAGAGAGCTGTGATTTAAAACGCTGAAGTGGAATATTTCCTTGAATATAAAGCAGTGGCCATCCTACTCAAAACAATGCTGTTAATACACGTTTCAAAGATGTTTGGTCAGAGTGCACTTCTCTAGGTTTTCTATACCACAACATGAGAGGTGCGGTATATGAGAAAAACACCACAGCCATTTATTTAGTTCAAAGCTGCTGCTGGCCTGAAAAGGTCATCCATTTTGACTGTTTAATTCAAAAATCCAGACAAGAGGAATTAACTTTGTTGCCAAATTACTGAAGTTACTCTCATCTGATCTTTGTTCTCTACCTGTCAAGTCATCTTGAAGCAGTTAAGTGGTAGATGTGAAGCAAGGATTAATGCTTATGACCTACAATTTATAATGACTCAGAGTTCAGTCTTGTCATTAGTCATAAGATTCACTGGGTGATTTCACCCTATATGGAGTTATTGACATACACATACAGTATGTGATCTTATTTGAAACATACTTTGATGTTTTAGTTTGTTCCATGTCCCACCCACTAGCATGGAGGAGGCAGGATTTACAGTGTTCACCTACACTGCAGCCAGCCACCAAGTGGGGATTGAGAGCGGTCATGTTGTCATCTTTATATATATTCTATGGGGCTAACCCACTTTCATTGTAGTTCCAGTAAACCTCCATTTATTGTTTCTGCATTCACACATGAACGTATACATATATATTGTTTCTATAGTTACTGACGACTGTTAGTAGTATACAAGCACCAGTTGATAAGCTTGTCTACATTCATACAAGTTTGTCTGCTAAATATTGTTTGACAATCTAATGGAATTGAGTTCTCCCTTTCCTGAAGGTTTTTCCCACATTAAACTGATTTCATCGCCTTATTATTATTAATTACATTCAGGGTGTCTATGGTGGCTAATTACTAAGTGATATATGATTTCATCATTAAATACGTCATTCAAAAATCACACTTTAATGAATGATAGTTTTAATGTTTAGGTTAATTTTACTCGAGATGTACTTACTTGCTTTTCAGATTCATATCATATTAAATGTAGATGGATGTTGTTAGCTACTAGCTGCTAGCATGGCTGTAGACCATGATGACTTTATCGTTCACCTTTCATAACTTTTCCATCAAGACATTCACAGTGACGGTGACATTAAGTTTAATAATAGAAATGCCTCCCCATGTAACACAGTAACCTACAATTCAACAGCACCCCCAAATAGAGTGGACTCAACCCCTCCCTAAAAAAATGAATAACAGCTGAATATATATTGCAGGCTGGTTCTATTAAACTGCATCAGCTGGATGTGCAAGATGAACTGCTAACTCAGTTTAAGTGGAGATGTTTGTTGGTAATGTATAAATATAATAAGGGTTTAATTAATGTGACTTAACCAGTGTCTGTGGAACTATTGAGAGTAATCTGTGGAAACGAACCACTTAAAATCTCACAGTGTACAACACTTCATCAATAACTCTCTTCAATATACTCACACACACACTCGGGCACTCTACTCTCCTCGCTCTTCTATCATCGTCTGCTCTGCTTGTTCTCTTATTTTTTAAAACCCCTCATTAACTCGAGACGGTCTTCTAAATCCCCCATGATAGAAGGGAATATATTCTCTGCTTTCAACTTATCCTCAGGGATGTGACAGAGACACCGGCTGGACAGTTCAATGGGGTTGGGAGGAGGAGTCAGTAAATGAGTAGAGGCCACAAAGTTTTATTTTTCCCTTGTGAACAACCGGAATGAGCAAATGGATTGATGGAGACAATGATGGGTAGAGATAAGAGCTGGAATCCTCTGAATGAGTGATTGGTTAACAGATGGATGACAGATGAATAAAACAGAGGAGTATGAGAGCAGTCCATAATGTTAATTTTCACCTTTAGTTTTATTATTATTCTGACCCGGGCGGCAGAGGCAGCTGCAAAATTTACATTTATCGACACTCTGAAACCCGATCGCACACAAAATACTATCTTACAAACACTTCACACACCAGTACATTCAGTTCATTCCACCCATACATAGTAGTAAGACCACATTCTAATGCAGACAGAAACATCGCATCCTCAGTCAGTCACACATCATTTCGCAGTCAGTCAGTGTAGGAGAAACACAGGAAGAAACAAGCTTTTACAAGCAAAGCCAGTGTTATGCTTTGAAAAGTAGTAGTTCAACAGGCTACATTTTGAAAAATTGCAACCAATACATTTCTCCCCCTCCCATCAGCCCTCTCGTCAAAGCTATGCACACATGAACCAGCACTGGCTGCTAGAAGCCGACTTTTCTGTGACTTGCTCACTAACTTCTGGCCATAGTCTCTGCTCCAGCATATATCTAGGGGCAAGGTGCCAGCAGGCAGGTCAGTTAGTGACAGACAGACAGGTACCACAACTAATCATACTATTTGTTGTGTTTATTGCAGTCCTGTGAGGACCACAGCTTTTCACCTTTATTTATGGATAGCTATCTGGACATTAGAACATTTCAACAAATAAGAAAAAATGATTCTTAGAAACAAATGACCAACTTTACAGGCTGGTTTAACACTGTCCCATTGTGCCACGTCCCTTCTCTTGCTACTTAAGGATATTTTTCTTTGCTATATTTTGCTGCACTAATGTGATACTTGCTACTTTTGACTGTTAGTGTTCATGGCCGTTTTTTGCTGTCAATGAGAATCAAAGCATATCATTGAAGCTACTGAGCCTGGTGACGGTAGAGGACTAGTGTACTGATATTACCCCCAATGTTTGTAGGAAAAGTCAGGGATGTAACTTGAGCAATTAGAAACTAATGTTACTGCTATGGCTCCACCCATGAAGTAGAGGGCGGTGAAATTAACCACTTTTCCTACCAATAGTGCACATTACTAGGATCACACTCACACATTCAGCCTGTATGTGTAACCTCAACTAATTTGTTCCTATAATAATTTGTCGTTAAAGTTTCATAAAAGTTTAATAAAGTACCTCCTCAAGCTCGGGGATTTTTCTTTTTTTTTGCAAATGGTTCTTAAACCAGAGTAAATGCTCTTTAGACGACAGTGGAGCTCCATGGCTCCAGATGAATAACATATACTGACGTTTCTTTGCAGTAGGATCACTTCATTTTTAGCTCTTGTCAGTCACATGGGATTTTAAAATGACATGAAAAGCAAAGAAAGTCACTGGGCTAATCATGGAATCAAGGAGCCTACATATATGGGTCCGATATTGCATGGTACACCAGCAATAACAGCTTCTAGGAGTGTTCTATGATGCATTTCTTTTTTATATCCTGACAACCTCAACAATCATGGACTGTAAATGTCTCCACTTAATCACTGCATGTAGCGAGAGATAATGTCTTCTTTCTGTCTCTCCTACAGTGCCATGATGATTTTTTATCCTGTGTGTCTTCACTTAACTTTAATTTCAACTTATTGAATAACTGACTTGTGTAACCGGTTCGAAAGCACCTGCCAGCAAAGTTCTACATTTCTGATTTAACTCTTATTCAAAAGAGCTGCAGCTCCAGCCCTGGTGGCCTGCTCTATTGTGGAGCTGTGGTTTGAATCTGCTCCTTTGTGCAGTCACGTATCACAAAAAAACTGTTCCTACACTTGACAGCCAAGCTCAATGAGCAAGACTTTTGAGGTGCATTCAATCCAGTAGACATTGCACACATGATCTGCACTGTCAAAGCAAAGGTAGGTCTGTGGACCTCCCAGCAGAGAAACAGGAGAGTGATGCTCTTAGCATCAAAGCCGGAGAGACTGGAGCCAAATGCAGGAAGAGTTTGTCCTGTTTACTTCTGTCTGATCTCGATGGAACGGTATACAGGTGCAGGATTTGCTCTCAGTGACTTTTTCACATGACGATTATTGGCCAGCTGTGAATAAAATAAAATGAAACAGAAGTAGAAGACAGATGGCTTGTGTGAAACTGCGGTGAATTTAACTATAGAAAGTAAACTTCAGTCACAACAGACCAATTTTGTCAAAGTTTAAATGGAATATTTTGCTATTCTTTCTTTCCCCCTTTTAGATATATTTTTTTATAGATTGTTTCTCAGTGGATCACTCTTTTGATACCTCCATTTGAGATATTACAGTCACAGAGGGAAAAGACTGATGATCAATATTTTTGTTACCGGACAAAAAGAGAACCTGTGTATTTATTGTTTTTTGATGCTTCCACTTTTGAGGTGGATGGATGAAGATTTTAAAAGTTTCTGTTTTATAAATATTTAATGAAGGATTTTATAGTTTTTAACTGTATTGGCAGCTTTTAACACCCATATAGGCTTTACAGTCTGTCCTTGTTTGTGTGATACTATTTTGTGATTGTGATCATTTTTGCTTTTACTATCCTGTTCGAAACTTTAACTTCTATGTTTCTGTGTAAAATTGCAGCATTTGTTGGCTGAAGGTCATCTAACTCTCCCTCTTATCACAAAGATTCAGCCTTCTTGCGGAGTATATTTAAAGATTTAAAGTGTGTCCAAACACATTCTGTAAAACTCCCTGACCAGGACTAAAATGGATTAATAATTGTCTGGGAATCTAACATTGGAATATTAAGTTTACATCTGTTTTTGTGTTTATGTCAATAACTTCTTATCTTTTAATTTTATTGCTGCAAACAAAAACATCTAAAATGGATATATATCCCTGTTGTTGCATTCCGTGGTGTGTGTTTGAGAGAGCGGGACAGTGTATATAAATTACAGCGTGTGTGCATGGTTATGAAGCTATGTTTATTATCTTGTGTTACTGGTTTATAAAAAAATCAAGCTTTCTATGTATCACTTGCGTATAACATGTTTCTCTTTTCCTCAACTCTTTAAACCCTCTCTACTGTTACCTGATGGGGGAATGTGTGAGGTGTGTGAAATACAAAGTGAAACAAAGAAAGAGATAAGGAAATAGAAAAGCCTAGCAAGGGAGATGAAAAAGGCTTAAGGAGGGGTAGAAGATAAGGAACCTAGTTGTCAGTTATTTCTTCAATAGCAGTGGTTACCAACCTATTTCCTCACTGCCTCACATTCTTTTCTTTACATTGTCATCCTGTTCAATTATAAACTAATTTAAATTGTTCTGAACAGAGGTTTGGATGCACAGTGTGATGCTAGTGACAGCACAAGTGCTGGTGGACCGATCGAGCCTGTTGTTGTTACAATGGTGCTGAAGCTTGTCTTGGACTTACATCTGGTTTATAGAATAATCACCCTTTTAATTGCATGTTTAGCCAGTCTGGGCGCAACAGCATGTTGTTTGACAATCCAACAACATTTTTTTTATCTGTTCTGCTGGAAATTGGCTTTGAGGTCAACATGGTCACCTTGAGGCTAGAAATGTAGGCATCTATCACCCACAATTCATGTGTCAGGAGAACTCAGTTTGTAGAGACGTACGCACATTGCCACCACAAATTGTTGACATTTTTTCCAACTCTGTACTCTGGTTTGCAAACAAAACTGACAAGAGTGTATTTTGGACTGCATGATGTTAGACTCAGGACCCTGCATTCACTTGTTGAGTCAATGTGTCTGTTAGATTTATCATTCTCATCCAAAACACATCAACTACCCCTGTTTGCACATGAATGCTTGCATCACTGATGTCATAAAACATTGGGTCAAATCCATAAAACACACGCACTTTTCTACACTAAATGTTGACTGTTACTGAGGTTTTATGTAATGAGCACTTACTCATCTGACACTGTCACGTTCTTCTTGCAGCTGCATTTGACCATTTCATCGATTCTGTCTTCGACAGTGCTTTCCAAAAGTGGGACACTTTTTACTTTATCCACAGCCTCTCTATAATAATCACACAGTTTGAGTATGATAACCTGCTCTCCAATATTTTGAGTCTTTTAAGCCTTGGCGAACATTCAAGTGACACCTCTGTGGCTCTGTGTAATTCACTGACTGCTCCCTCAAATACTTTTCTGATGTGACTGGATCTTTTTGAAAGTGCCAATTGCTTTTTCCTTTTAAAAAAAATCCTTGACCTCCACCAAGTCACTTGGTGTTTTGTTTCCTTGTGTCCCATCATTTTGCTTGTTTTCATACAAAGCTTCTGGCTCGAGTCCTGTCCTTCAATAAGACCAAAGCTAGGATATGGCCCTTTCTTTGATTTTTAATACTGATTAGTCATCAGCACCTTCTTGTTGTGTCAGTCATAAACTACTTATGCTTTGCAGGAGAAGAGAGGATGACCTGGGTTGAGCTTCTCAGCTAGCTGCAAGTGTGAGGGATCACTGTAAATAGTTTTAGATAAAGGTTTTTGATTATCTAGTAACTCTTATTTTGATTGAATCTAATATTTTAGAATTTAATTTTGATATCACAACTTCAGAGCAGCCTTACACACCTTGTTACCCCTCCCCTGATAGGGGCACAGACTCCACATTTGACATTTCATCCACCAGTACTTTGAGTTTGTGTGTGTCCGCGCTGAAGCTATATCTTTGTGTCTCGTGGGCCTTTTTAAAGTGATTCATATTTCAGGTTTTAGACAAAATATTCATTGTTCCCTCAGCTCCCCACTGTTCTCTACTCTTTTCCAATTCAGTGCTGACTTTGGAAGAAAAAGGTCCCTTGTTCCCTGTACTGCTAGGCTTAAACCAGCCAAGCCATATTTGTCATAGTGATACAAAATAGCACAGTTACAATACATAACATTTTTATAGCTTTTTTAAAATTATTGATGATGATCCAAGTACAAAGACTAAATATCAATAAATATTTATTCTTTATATAAGTTTGTTTTATTTTAATTTGTTTCTGGTCTGCATGTTTCTTTTATACCAAATTGGCTTTGAGGTCAACATGGTCACCTTTAGGCTAGAAATGTAGGCATCTATCACCCACAATTCATGTGTCAGGTGAACTCAGTTTGTAGAGACGTACGCACAGTGCAAAAGCATCTGCACTTGGGGGACGGAGGCGCCGCCAAAGCGCGCCTGCGACAGCCCCAGTATCTCTCTGCTCTACAATGCACCAAAAATAAGACATTTAACATAACTTTGAGTGCTGCTCTGTATTGAATGGAATAGATGGAATTCAATTATAAAACTGAGCTGACCCTGGGATGTATAGAGCAGAACTCTTTGGCTGCAGTGCATGTATGAGCGTAGACTCATTCATCAGAGGAATAAAGAGGATGGATCTGGTTCATTTTGACAGGGACAGATTCAATTTTCAATTCCTCCCTCTTTAACATGTGTCTCTGGGATTCCATGACTACTGACTGTCTTGTCTCTTTTCCTTTTTTAATGTTAAAATCCAAGCTTGCAGTTTGGCTCTGTGGATGGCAGTGCCTCTCCTGGCTTGTACCAGGTTTGTAGACTGATATATCTCTCCAACTATTTGATAGAGTGTCATGCAACTTTATACGCACATCCATGGTGCCCACATGGTGACACAGATCGAATTGATGATACTCTTACTTTTTCAAAAGTCTCACTTATTAAGTAATGTTTCAGTATGATTCCAGATTGTGGAAAGTAGTTTCAAGGTTCAAATTCACAATCTCTTAACTGGAAAAACTTGTGGTGAATTGTTTATTTGAGCCTGATGAATGTCAACTGTTCATTTAAACAGCGCTGATCGGATCTGGGTTCCACCATGTATAGATTTGATAGATAGATTTGAGAAGTTACTATTTCCAATCATTGAATTGTGTTGCTTAGTCTTATTTACTAGTAACGTACTTTTACAGTTTGCTTTCATCAATTCTGCACAAAATGAGGCGGTGTAGTTTGAGACAAATAAGGACTTTTTTTGAAATATGAATCATACAAAGCTACATCGACCCAGAACAAAAAAAAGAGCAGGAAATGAGCATAATAGTGCCACTTCAATTTTCCTGTACCTTGCTTTATGTCCAAATGCCTGAAAAACTAATGGCACTCCCACCAGCCTCAGATGTACTTTGTGTTTAGTGCTAAACAACAAAATTCTTAGACATTACCATACCTTTAATTTTCAAGCCAGTACCAGTGTGTTTATGTGCATGTGTGTGTCTGTGTTGCTTTGATCTAACATTTTAAAGACCAATTTAATGCCTGATTTACTCATGACCTGTACCAAAAGCACATCTGCTTATTTGTTGAAGCCTTTCAGCCCATGATGGATTCTCATCAGGTCAGACTTGGCAACATAACCATGACACTCTGTCTTATTATGCACAGAAAGTGAGATTGACAGGGAGGGATCAACAGATGGGAAGGCGGAGAATGTTGAGCAGTTGCTGTGCATCAGAGGCTTTGCTTAATGCTAGATAATTCCCAGTCACTTTTTGTTTACATGTGCCAGAAATAATTTCACATGTCAGGCTTTTTGCTAAGATGTTTATGGTCACTGTATGACAGAGACAAATCAGAGAGTGTGAAACTGTCATTAATTTATTATTTATTCCACTTCGTCTCAGTCTATCAGAATATGTCTCAATTTCATTGTGTTGAACTTCAAAGGCCAGAGCCACTGAGGATGTCAGGAGCTGCTCTGACTGTTTCATCACTTCATGTTTGAAGAGCCAGAGTTTACAGCTCCGTTTGTCAGGGTTTACAACCTCAACAGCTTTAAGACCACATTTGCTCGTCTTTCATTGAATTGGTGACAACTCACATATCAATGTTACATTGTATGATATGCTATAAAATATGTTGCTCAGTGATATGTTAAAGAGTATACACATATATTTAATAATATATATATATATATTTATACATTTTTCAGCAGGCTTATTTAATTCATTTGTTGCTGGTAGAGGGCTCACAACACATGCACACAAATACAGTCGGTGCACCCAGTCAGACCCTTTCTAACTTTGTGTTATCTTCCACAGCAAAACGAAATGTGGGCCTGTTCTATAAAAGCTGGAACCAGAGCACCTTATCTGGATACAGACATTTTGACAAAACTACCAAATAATTCGCAAACAGGGTATCTTAATGAGTTTTATTTCTGGCATTCAAACAAATGAGTTGATTTACAAACACAAAACGTGGTCTCTTTTTTTATCCATTTCCTTATTGCATCTTCTTTTTCAAACTTTTCCTTGTCATAGCTCACCCCCACATTGTCATCCCCCTGCTGCTGAGCATCACCTTTCTCTCACGTTAGCAGGCCACCCACCTGTTGCTGTTTGCTTGACTGATGATATCACTGATATATTGATCCAGATGACCACTTAAAGGTCCAGTGTGTAAGATTTAGGTGAAAGGGAACTTTTGGCAGAAATTTAATGTGGAATAATCCTCATGATGTAAAAAAACACTTCCATTTTTGGGATTAGTCTGCTTGACTTGAGAGCAAATAAACAGGACAACTAACGAGATAGAGAAAGGGAAAGCAGAAGTTGAGGTCTCTGGGACACTGTGATTCCTCAACTATGGGACTTACCATCTGAGTTAGATGAGATGCTTTATAAGAAGGTGAAGACGACATTATTTTACTTTATTATTTGAGGTTTTGTGACAAGAGACCCTAGAAATTAATTTTCAGGCAGTGACTCACAATTTGGACACTTAAAGGTCCAGTGTGTAAGATTTAGGTGAAAGGGAACTATTGGCAGATATTTAATGTAGAATAATCCTCATGATGTTTTCACTAGTTCATTTCATCTAAATTGTGTGAATTGTAGTTTTCTTTATCCCAGAAAAGGTCCTTTATATTTAAATACTTTATATTTACATCGAGGGGACCCTCTCTACAGAGGCTGACATGTTTTCTACATTAGTCCAGACTGGACAAACTAAACACCTTTTGAGTTTTTATGACAATTAAAGCTACCACAGTTTCTTTTTCATGTTTGGAAGGAGAGGGTGAGGTGAGGGGTGTTCAGCTGCAACATGAAATTTCAACACCAGATATCACAAAATTCTACACACTGTACCTTTAAGTCTAGTGTTGTACTTTTTAATCAAATTTTCAATCGGTTTCCCCGGAGCTTGGATATGAACTCTGGTTTTGGATCTTGTTCAACATGCTGGGTGTTACACCCCAAAGTTCCATTTACTGAGTAAATTAAACTGCCCTTGGTGACAAAAAGGATAATGCAACAATACACTCATCACAATCATTGTGAGCATGGCTAGTTTTACAACGCACTGGTGCAATGGATGCAAGGAACATAATATCTCGTTATGTGGGTTAACTTTTGGATCTGTTTAGAATTTGATTTTTTTTGTTACTGAAGAAACCAGGAACCTCAATTTAAAATCTAAACTAAATAAAAGAGCTCATCTAGATGTTATGACAAGGTGGGCTTTCTGATTCTGACTTCTAGTATGGCAGGTGGCTTCTCAGTAGGTTTACCACGTGGTCATTTTTCCTACATTCTACTCCCATTCCCCACACCCCACCAAACAAGTTTACATTTTCTAAGAACAATCCGAAAACAAATTTTCAACAACTGTTCTTCAGTAGAGGGAAAGCCCCATTTGAAGGATGCAACCCAAGGACAGAAGTCTAGTGGGGTCAACATGCACCTTATATGATTTAGCCTCACAGAAAGCTAGAAGAAAGAAAAGTATTTTTCAGGTACTCAGCGACTTTTAATGGAGATGGCCTGCTTGATAAATGGTAGTGGTATTTACCACCACCTTGTGTCACAGTCAGTCACCCATCCTCCCACTTCTCAGTCAGTCTCCCATCCTTCCACCTCTCAGTACTTTTCCATGGACTCCGCCTCTGCTTCATCGGCCAGCCAAGCCACACCCTCTCACAATCCAACAAAGCTGCTCTTCATCACCTGCAATCAAGCCCAGTATCTATTCACCAGCTCGACTCTCAGTCAGTGCCAGATTGTTCTACGCCTTCATGCAAGACTTTCCAGCAGTTATCCCCGGACTGATTCTTCGTTGCCAACCCTGCCTGTTCCTGACTAACCTGCCTCGTCCGAAACCTGGTAATCACCTCTGCCTTCCGTCCCTGACCAAGTCTTCTGCCTGTTGCTGTCTGACCAAGTCTTCGGCCTGTTGCTGTCTGTATTGCCTGCCACCTGATCTGCTAAGAGCTGAGAATAAAGACTGTTACCAACTGTCCATGCTTGTTGTGCTGCATTTGGGTTCAAAACCATACCCGTTACACCTTGGTATTTAGTTTTACACAACCTTTATCCAGCACTAGCAACACAAATCAATTTGCTGTTCTTTTCCCTCAAAGATTGAATTATTAGTGGCAGAAATTGCCACCTAGAGTGTTAATTTTTTCAATGGTTTACATAATCTTTTCATGTTTCATTATAAAAAGGACAATATTGTTTAAAAGTAGAATGTATTCATCAACAACATACAGACAGGGTTTTGCTAGTATAAATAATCCCTCTTATTAGTAAAAGTTGCAACCTTACAGCCACCATTATTTCTGTGTGTTCTTCCTCCATGTCTACACACACTGTGTGGTGAAAGCAGAATATAAGGAGCAGAGCAGCAGCAGTTTCAGTCCTCGGACAGTGTCCACACAGGGCTTGTTCAGGCACAGTGCTGCTGTGTAGGTCTCTCAGATTAAGACTCTTCCTATAGTTCAGTGACTCTCATCACGTGTGAAGTGAAAGAAAAAAGACTTGAAGGCCAAAAAGTTGTGGCACATGAGCACAGATGGGTTAAATAAAATAGAAGCACGTCTGCTCCCTTACACCCATGTCAGATGGATGAGAGAAAAACTGAAAGACCTGTGTGTGAATCTAAACATTTTAATGCTGTATCCTGTCAAAATTCACTTTTGACTTTACTGTTGGAAAGCAGCATTGTCATGTGAGGTGTGGTCAAACCAGGGGGAGAGGCAGGCTGACAACTTAGTGTGAGGGACAGAGCCAGATGATTTATTTGACCACCCTGCATATGGAAATGCTGCTGACCGCTGACATCAAATACTCAAACAGGTCAAAGAGGAGTACACAACCAACTTGGCATTCCTGCCTAGTGTCTCTCTGACACAAATTATTCAGTGCCTGCTTCTTGAGACTTGCTTTTTGTCTTGCTCTGTTAGCATCCTAGCATTTACTACATAGTATGTCATACTGATTTTCTATATACAATGTCAATTCATTATACAAAGCCATTTAATTCAATGCTTAAATGTGAATATTTACTCTTGCTCTGAAATGTTAAATTGAATTGTCAAGTTAATTGCAATAAGTGTAGTTTACCATCTGGCTATAATAAATACATAGATTAGAATATAATAGACAAGCCCAGTGTGCCTAGTTGGTGGGAGCAGGCCTGCATTGATGGAAAGAGAGTGTCATCTGGAGTTTCAGATATAAATACTCTTGGATAGAATGAATGCTTTTTTACAGAGTTTATGTAAAAAAGATTAAGACATGTTTTGCTGTTTACAAGTATTTGGTGAGTGAGCTCATAGAAGGAGAAGTTGTGAGTGAGCCCAGTTGCTAGTGGAGCTGCTGGGAACCACACGAAGTAAAACCGGTCCAAAGTTTCTGCGTTTGTATCAAAGAACCACAGCAGAGCAGATTATTGATATGGCACGTATCGAGAAAAACCCTGAAAGACAGTGTTAGTCATGCCTAGCACTGACAAAGGTGCGGATTTGTTTGAGTAAGTTGTTCAAACCAATTGTAAGTAACTCTCGATAGGAAAAATGTTCCCCACCCTCAGGCAGAGCTGAGTAGCAGGGTGCTGAGGTCTGATGAGCTGGCTTCTTGCTAACTCGATACCTCCCGATTATTTTTTTAAATTTTCTAACGGATTTGCGGATTGCCTTAAGTTTGGACACAAGTTAGTGTCAATTGCTTGAGGCAATTAATGTTCCCCAGAAACAGACTTAAATGTCAACAATGCCCAGCACACAGTGAGTGTATGAGAAACAAATGCCTTTGCACGTCAGAGGCGAAAGATTTGCTTAAGTGTACAAAAAAGAATTGACATTTTTCTGTGTGAGTGTATTGCATTACATAGAACTGGACTGGATCATGTCAATCATGCTGTGTAATGCATGTATGTGTTATCTGAATATGTTGTCGTACACTGATGGAGAATCTAAGCAGCTGTGGCAAGGACGAAAAATGAAAAAACAAATCACTTCAGCTTTTCAAAAAGAAAACTGCAGGTGCGTGGTGTTACAGCCAGTCACATTTCAGCTGGGGTTTGTGTCTTTCCTCACTGAAGTTTGTAGGAATGGGCTGTGTGTGATGTCGTGTATTCTTCATATTGCCATGGTGACTTGGCTCCCCCGTCCATCAGCCTGAACAATGTCTGAATGTGTCCTTGCCGTCTTTAATGTGATTCATGTGTGTTGTGCAGTACACTTAAGGTATTTTGTGTGTTTGCCAGGCTGCCCTCACCTCAACAGCTCTTGTGCTGCCTTTCACAGATTTTAATTGGTAATCTGTGTCTTTTCTTCTCTGTTTATTTCTCTCTCCTGTATGTGGTTATTATAACAATTTTCATTTAGTTTTACCAACAGGGAAATCTATTTCACTTTTATGTATTCATAATCTTGTCTCTCACCCTCCCACAACAGTGGGGTACGTGCTCATTAAAGAATGAGAAAGCACACCATTAGAAACAAAAGGAAATGAAATCTGCCCTCTCGCCCTTCGGATTGTTATTTTAGGTCTGTGCCAGGACGGGTGTAGGGATCTTGCCTCAGACTCAGAGTCACACATAATTAAAGGGTGCTAATTTGGAATAGGCCTCCCAGTGACTGAGGCTGTTGCGGTGCGTCCCATATCTATAAAAAGACACAATTTAAGGAATTAGAAAAGGATTTTCTATTTGACATTTCACCTCTGCGCCTTTTGCAAAGTACAGGGTGTATTTGAATGGATTTTAGGGTTTCCAAGTTCATGACATTAATTTACAGTACAAAGTACAAAACTGATTAGAAAACAACTATGGAGTGTGAGTAAGACATTTTGGCAGATTACTTTGCTAAACTCCAGTTCAAGAGTGATAAACATTCAGTGGGGGAGATTGTGACCTTATTCCCTTTAGTTTGACTGGATGGTGGAGGCAGTGTGATAATCCTAGTTCAACAAACACAACAAACTGTGACAAAATGTGAAGAGTTTTAAACTCCTCACTTATACTATTATGAATCACCTTTTATCTGACAAGATCCATGGATCCATCACTTTAACCAAACTTAATGGATTTAAGTTTAACAACTTAGCGGCACCTGAAACAACACACTCCCACGAGCACAGCCCCTTGCATTTTATTCAGTGCTGGGCTGTTTTTGGTCAGAACGCCTGCTGCACTTGTTGGAAGTATGGCAATCTCAGAGCCATGACGATTTAGCCTCTGGGGGCACTGGCAAATATCTGGGAGCTTCTTGGGTAGACAGCTATGCATTGCATGAAGATCATCCCAAAAAAAACAAATCAACACATTCCCCTTTATACAGAAGATGGTGATTTGGCTTGATGATAACACACCACTGAAACCACGCCTACTGAGTCTGAGGCATGACTTGTTAAAAGCAGTGTGATTGTACACATGCATGAATACAATTGTACTGAAAGGTTGTGCAAGATTGAGTTGTCGTTTGTTCCTCCTAAAAGCACTTTAAAGCCATTTATACACATGTTGAGTCTGTTGACCAGTTTAGTTCAATGTTCCTTTTAATAATTTTACATTGCCTCATCTACCTCACTGAACAATTTGCAATGTTTGCAACATTTATAATTGGGGAACTTAAGTTGAAATTAACTTTTTCTGGGGGTTCATTTTTTATTTATTGGATAGTATTTTATTTTATTTGCACTTTTAAATAACCCTTTAAATAACTCTTATTTAAGTAATTGTGCCGCTATGGAAGAATGTTTTATGGTTACTTGTTTTATAAAAATACAGTGCAGTTAGCGATGCAGTCAGTTACTGTTTTACTGTCAAGTTTTTATTACATATTGAAATTGCTGGAAATGTTTCAAGTTAATGGTCGTGATAATGGTAATAATTGTATTCATATTGTTGAGCACTGATAACTAAGAATGGAGAAATGTTAAAATTTTAGTGAGTTTCCATCTGTGTTTGAGTTTAGCACAGCCACAATTTTAAAATGATTGCTCAGTGCAATGTAAATTTAATAAGCACCATTGACTCAATTTGATTTAGCATTTTTGAAATTAAAAAGGTTAAAAAATGTACTTAATATATTAAAGTTCAAACATTTGGAGTATTGTCAACTTATTATTATATATTATTATTTATATGTACATATTCTGTTTTACAGTATAGAAGAGCTCAGATGGAGTAGTTTGGGTTGCTTGCAGGTACCTGAACGGCACATAGTGTGCCAGGAAGTGAACTGAAAGGGACAGACCCCACTTAGCTTGATGAGCCCCAAAAGTCAATCCGGAGGATTTCAGGCAGCTCACCTCAGAATCATGTCAGCCTTTTTAGCCTTTCCTTTTACACTTTTGACCTGTATGCTTTTTGTGCTGACAGAACTGGGAATAAAAGCTTTTGTCTCTCTCAGTAAAGCTTCTCTTCATAACTCTCAACTTTTCATCTTTTGCTGAGCTTTGTGGAGTTTGACTCTGATCTTAAATTGTCAGCATCCTGCAGGTTCCTCCTGCATATTTAATATTCCTGTTCTGAAGGAAGCATCAACGTACAGTCACTGACACCAACTATGATGAATTGAGCCACACCATTACTCAAATTTAGGGAAAATTGTGGCCATGTTCATAGTTGAATTTGCAATGAACATTTATATTGATTATAACAATGAAGCTTTACTGTTGCATTGTCAGGCCATTGTCGCTTTTCAGCTCTATTACCATTTCTTCAGTTTTAATTTGTTACAAATTTTTGTATGACAGCTTCTTATTACTTATTGATGTTATTTATTCAAAGAATACACCGAAATTGGGCCTGAAATGCCAGTGGCAGTGAAGGTTAAAGCTTTCTGACATTAGGCATGGGGGTAAACACATTAGGAACAAGTCCAGACAATCACAAGAGCTGGAAAACAGGACAAAGACAGGAAGTTCAGCTAGAGACACACAAGGATCATCATTTCAAAATAAAACAGGAAACTCATCGTCCAAACAACCCAACAGAACACAAATCTAAACACAAAAAACCCAGTTAAAATGAATTAAAATGACTTCAATGAGAAATCTGACCTCTGACATTCTTTCCACTTAATGTAGTTCATAAAAATGATCAGTGTTGGGTCATGCTCAGTTTAAGGATTTAAAATGTTTGACCTTCATGGATATATCCTTATCAGCCATGTGAAATATAGAATAGATTCACAAATAAAAGATATTGAAACTTCTGTCAAAATAACCAGTTGTTATTGTATAGGGGTGTGGAGAAATAATTATAGGACATTATTTGATGGTCACCAAGTGATCATTGTAAATGTCAATATCAATAACATATAGGCCATCATTGCAGGCCTTAACTGTAAAAGCTTGTTTGTTGTTTATCACATTGACAAAAAGACGATGTAAATACACTGCCATAGAAATTATATGGCCTTACTTTAAAACTCAACAAATAGGAAACACCTAGAAAATAAATGATACAAGTGAAAATGGAGTGGCATTAGATCTATCAGCCATGGAGAACAATCGTGACCACTAATAAAAGTACACAACCTCTTTCCAAATTAAATCAGACATCTCACATTTCGTAGCTGCTAAAATGTACTGGTGGGAAAGCTGCCCATTCGAAAGTAACACTAGTGTGTATGATTTAGAAGATTGGTTATTTTATTCTAATTTGTTGTAACTTTGGAATTCTGTGATTCGAGGCTGGGTTGTAATATAAAGTATGGCATATTTACATTTAATTTACAAGAAGAGATGATTGACTAAAATGGGCCCTCTTGTTAAGTTTGTGGGGAAATATAAATTCAGAGATGGCAATGGAAGAGCAATTTCCTTCAGAAGAAGAAACAGAGCATGCATCATCATACTCCACTTAAAGTGTGGGTATGTGTAGGTAGAAATGTGTCATTTCACTTTGAAATTAATGTTTGAGCAACTGAACAAGCCTAGTCTGAAATTCAAATTATTCTTCGTAATTTTAGAATGTTTGCTTATTCTTTATTTTTCAAGGCAATGCAACTCTGAGTTCTAAAGAAAAAGTGATCAGCTTTACCAGAAGGCATAAATCAAAGAGGTGGGAGCCAGAGTCATGCTTGAACAGAGCGGACTGCAGTGGTCCTCATCACAGCTACATTTACTTGCAGTTATAGAAAGGTTAAGTGTGTGCAAGCCTTTCTCAGTGTAGAGATGTGGAGGCATAGCTGTTCATAGTAAATTTTGAAAACACTTGTTTTCCCAAATTTTGTTTTGGGATTAGTCTGCTTGACTTGAGAGCAAATAAACCAGTCAGGACCACTATGGAGAAAGAGAAAGCAGAAGTTAAGGTCTCTGGGACACTGTGATTCCTCAACTATGGGACTTACCATCTCAGTTAGATGAGATGCTTTATAAGAAGGTGAAGACGACATGATTTGACTTGAAAGATTTTATGACAAGAGACACTAGAAATTAATTTCCAGGCAATGACTCACAATTTGGACACTTAAAAGATAATTAAATGCTGATGTTGCAGACACCAAAATAAGTTTCATTTTATTTGTGCGTGGATGGTTTCTAGACAATGGTTAAAGTTTCAGGTAGAATCAACAGCAAACATGGGCAGCTGTGGCTCTGGAGGTTAAGCTAACAGATGGTGGTTCAATTCCCAGCTCTTTCAGTCTGCATGCTAAAATGTCTTTGCCAAAAGTCAACCATCAGTTGTCCCTGATGGCTGTGCATGGATGGTGTTTGTAAAAAAAAAAAAAAAAAAAAGAAGTTCTTTATGAATGGGTGAATGTGACTTTGAGAGCTTTGAGTGGCCGATAAGATTCAATAAGCACTTTAAAAAGTCAATTTGCCATGGGTTAACTTGGACATTAACCAGATCAAAATTGGATCTGGTTAATGAGATTATTATTATGATTATTATTAAGATAAAGTTACATGAGATGCGATGGGCAGTTGGAAATTAACTGGAAAAAATGTTGAGATTAGATTTGACATCTCTTGTCACAGGCACGAAGTTTGTTGGGGGCCAGTTCTGGACCTACCACAGGGTTTCAGGAATTAGTTTACCCTAAAAACATCAGAAGATATTTTATTGATCTTGTGTAAATGTCCCAAATGTTGGTTTCTTCAACTAGTATTTTGATAGTTGTAGTAAATTGTAGACTCTCTATTCTTTTACTTTCTAGATTTGCCGTACAAAATTATGTATTGATAAGGTTTAATCATGTTAAAGGCCAGAGAAAGAGGTTTTCACTCTACACAACTCATTTTCCACCTTTTCAATCTTGGCATCATGCCATTGAGAGTGTGTGAGTGTATGTGTGTTTCTGTGTGTATTCATACCAACTATCATTTATCATGCATGTCCTAAAGATACTGTCTACTGTCCAACCTTCTGTCATTGTCTACGTGTGTGACTATTAGGTTTGTGTCTCTGCAGCTATGGTCCTGTGTACTGGTAAATTAAAACTGTGATAAACACAACAAAACAAAAATCTCACAACCTACGTATCAATAGGCAGATGACAACCATGACAGTCCCTTTAGGGGATGCAGGACCTAACACTTGGGGAGATGCACAGACTTCATACAGATTAACGGTGAAGCTGTACACTTGTGTAGAATATGTCCCTCAACACTTTCTCTCCTCCCTCACAGTCTTTGTCATTTCTAATAAACTGTTCTTAAGGAAGCAGACTGGGGAAAACATAATGTTCTATGTTGCAGACGATTAAACTCTGATGTAAGTAGGAAACGGTCCCCCTCTTAGCTCAGAAAGAGTCAAATCAAGGTGACAATAACAGTATTAATCTTCAGTCAGCTGCCAGTTGCCTTTTTCATCACTTATTAGGTGCTAGGTGGGTGGGAGGCATAACAACAAAGTCAAATGTGGTCACGGAGGAAACAGCTGAATACAGAGCTGCATATAAATGTAGGAATAGCAGCTGCAGTTATTTATTCTCTAAAACTGTGACGTGAAATAAGGATCAAAGATGTAACTAATACATGGATATAACGCTGAAAGATGCCATTGAGATCAACAACAGTGACTGCAGGGAAAGAGTAATGATTTAGAAAGCATATACTCCTGCAAGCACTGCACTCAGTTAATAAGATAATAAAAGAGTCATTGGATATAGTCTATGTAGATGCAGTCAGTGTAGGTTATATCCAGTCATGGTCTTAAAGGTTCTATTTGTGAGTTGTCTCCGCCTCCGACTGTGCCGGTGGGTGATGGTAATGGTCTCTTGCCAAGAGCTTCAAGGATCATTGCGCTTAGAAGAGGTTATAATAGAACCTCTGAGCAGCACTTCTTCTTCTGGACAGACTTGAAATTATAGTGACTTGATCTCAGAAAGTGAAGAGATGCATGGGTTAGCTGATTAGCATTCTAAAATATCTGGGACTATCATACAGAAGTTACAACATTTGGTTTTAGTAATGCATTTCTTATTTTCATCATTTTGGCCCTGGAAAAACATGATCACTATAAGCGCTTTCCACTTTATCCTTTACACTCAAAAGCACAAATATGTTGGACTATGGTCAGCGTCTAACTCCCACTCTGGATCAACACGAGCCATGTAGAAAGAAAGGGTTGTTGGCCATTACAGAGGCTCTATTGTTAATCAGGCACACAAGCACCTTGGTGGAGAAGAGACACCAATGTATCAAGTGGAGAAACTTAAAGGTTCAGTGTGTAGAATTCATGACAACTAGTGGTGAAGGGTCATGTAGCAGCTGATTACCCCTCACCTCAATCTCACCTTCTTAACATGACAGAGAACCTGTGGTAGCTTCAGTTGTTATAAAAACTCAAAAGATGTTTAGTTTGTCCAGTTTGGACGACTGTAAAAAACATGGCGGCCTCCGTAGAGAGGACCTGATCCTGATGTAAATATAAAGTATTTGAATATAAAGGGCCCATTCTAGGGTAAAGAAAACTACAATTTCCTAAAATTTATATGAAATACACAAGTGAAAACATCAGAAGAATTATTTTATATTTAATTTCTGCCAATAGATCCTTTCACCTGAACCTTACACACTGGACCTTTAAACCACAAACACACACACATGCACTATTTTACCCTGTGCTGCACATAATTATATACTGTACCCATGTAAATACACAAGTTTATTCAACTACTCTTTATCATCTATAAGTTATCTTCTTTTGAAATTTGTATTTGCTCAGTTAAAAATGTATATTTGTATTTCATATTTTGTCTCACCTGGGTTTTCAGCTTCCTCTAAAGAGGACATGTAGGTTGGGGTTAGGTTTATTGGAGACTCCCTCGGTGTGAATGTGAGTGAATGTTGTCTCTGTGTGTCAGCCCTGCAATGTGCTGGCAATCCACTGGATTGGCTCTAGCTTCCCCTGCAACCCACAAAGGATAAGTGGTATATATATATATATATATATTTAGCTTTTTTGTGTCCTTAGAAAATTGTTAAACAATTTTTTGTTGCAATGTTGTGCCTATTTGGATGAGGTACAAACACATTAGGCTGGGAACCAATAATTAGACCAGCCACACTTTGAAGATATTACACATCACACACTCAGCAAGCCAAACTGTTGCACTAGTGGACTCAAACATTGCGCGCTGTCTCAACACCAGAGAAGAAGCTAATGATTCCTGTGGGCATATTAAACTTTTGTGGCAGTGGAGAAAACAACAAAGGCAAAAAATAAATAAAAGCACTAACTCCTAACTTTGAGTTACTAAGAGAATTAAGAGGCAGTTCTGGGCACATTTACATCTTGTTTTAAGTGTATATAGAGACATTATTGAAGAATAGACTGTAAAAAACACTGTTTCATTTCTCTGTTTTTATCAGAGAGTACAACATCCTTCTCAAAAAAGACATTCTAGCTTGAAAGCACGAGAAATAGACAATAATTAAAACTATGTCCTCATTGAAATTAGTCTTCTGGGATGTGATATAAGAATCAGACATATAACATTTGTTGAGATTTAAGAAGTGATTATATAATAGCCTATAGTTGCTGTTGTTAGAGAATGACATGTATGGAAAAAAAAACCTAGAGGTAGGCTGTATGAGAGTGTATGTGTGATGATGTAACAATATCTTACTCTAGATTTTTATCTTGTATTTTGTTGTGCTGTAAATCTCAACCTTTACGTGGCTTTGTCCACATAACACAGAGCGAGAGTGGCAAAGAACTACTGAACAAGAGAACGACTCAAAATACAAGTGTGTTGCATTGACGGGGTTTGGTTGTGTGTCAATTGTGACATGGACCGCAACATTGTACTTTGCAAATGGCACCACAGTTCACTCCCCACAGCAGACACAAACACCGCTCACAACTTTCACCCTCCATGCAAGAATCATGTCGAACAGTAAAGAGAATCTACAGATGAGAGCCACCAAAGCACAGATGAATGCTACTACGAATGCTAATACTCAGATTTTGCTTTCATCTCGAAGATGCATCTGAAGGCAATGGCCCCAATATACACAGTAGAGAAAAAGTCACTTAGAGATTTGGTCATATCACACCACCCTAGTGCCACTTGTTTGTGCAATGGCTGTTAGAAGTGTACAAAATCAATTGGCTTTACATTCAGTCTAAACAATGACGCCCTGACAGAGATATTATTACACATCCAGTCCACTCTCACGCCTCCTTTTAACAAATGAAACAAGCAAGTTTGGAGCGAAGTCAAACTAGAATGTGTCGAATGAATAGAAGCAACCACGTTATGTCTGTGTGAAAGTTGGTGTCACTGTGGTTGTGAGGCATGTTTGATGATCTTAACCAAACTCTATGACGGAGATGATGAAACCCTTTTGTAAGCAGGTTGCAGTCGCTTCCCTGCCTCAGTCAAACTTGAGACGGCAAAACCAAGGTGACATTGCCAGATTTAATCTGCAGCCAGCTGCTTAACCAGCTTTTATCTCAATTCTCAGGGGTCCTGTGACGAAACTGGCTCCAATGTTCTTTCGTGTGTTTCAGCCGTCTCTCTCATCCTGTTTGTACTCATTCTCACCCACTTGCTTTCTTTCCTTGCATTTATTTCTACCTGTTTACTCCTTACTTTCTTCCCTTCCCCATTTCTTTTACAGTAACTTCTTTCCCTCCTGACCACAGTCCGGCATCAGTGTTTTTTTAATAATGTGTTTGTGTTAAACTGTCATGTTGCCTTGCTCCTTGCTTTCTTTCAAAACTTTGTGTCTTTGCCTCCCTCCATGACAACTTTTTCTCTTCCACAATTCTTTTATTTTTTATTTTTGGCTGGTCAGTGCTACATACACAAATGTCCATGACGGACTGAAGGATGTGATTACAATATAAAGCACATGGATTTATCCTGTTGCTTTTTCAAAATGTTTTGGCCTAAACAGTTTTGATTACATTTTCAGAGTAGAGTTTACAGGCAGCACTTTTTTCATTACACTTGTAGACTTTTTAAAACTTTTAGTTGTCTTTCTCTTCTCGGATTGATGATATTGCAATTATTAGCTGAAAAGATACAATACAGACATCATCTTTAACTTAAGTGTATGGTGATATTGTCAAATGACATCATGGTTATAGAATCAGGGTTTTATCAGTACAGAGCAGCAGGTTGGAAAAGGCTTGAGGTTGCCCTTTAGTTAACATTTCTTCTTACTGGGCTTCTGGCTCAGTCACTTTTTCGTACTCTGTTTTTCCAACAACAAACATTTAAATGAGGACACCTCTCACCCTTCCCTTTCTTTGTCCTTCCTGCTAAGCACATCTGTTTTCTTTTAGTCAACCTTTTCATTCTCTCCCCTCTTGCAATCTCTAATTCTCTATACTATCTTCAGGTAGGCTTCATTAGACCTGATCAAACAGCCTCACAGGTCTTTAACTGATCTGCTCTGTCACTCCGCTGTGTGCCACTCTGAACTGGGCACCTCTCCTTTAGGCACCATCACCTTTAGTGTGAGTTAGTATGTGCAAGTAGAAAGAAAGAAAGAAAATTGAATGTGATTTTGAACAGACAGGCCATTAATCTCTTCCTGGTGGCAGCACACAGCATCTGTGTGTGTGTGTGTGTGTGTGTGTGTGTGTGTGTGTGTGTTTGTTTATCACACACTATGTTGCAGAGTATTCTGGAAACAACTTCATATTTTCGGACGGGTGGATGATCTCACACAATTCAGTATTAAAATCTCAGTAGAAAGCTCTATAAACAAACATTACACAATAAGGGGCTCATGTTGAAAGGAGTTAGTCATAAAAACCTTTTGGTCATATCTCATATTTTGTATTAGTTGTATTGTTTAGCTAATTAGCTTTTTATTTATTGTTAACATTATACTGTTTCCCAACAGTTTCCATTAAAATATGCTAATTACAAAATTACACCAATTTGCCTGAGAGTATAGTAGCAGTGAAATTATAACTTAATTAAACTAGTGGGATAAAAGCTGACTATCTTCTTAACGCTTCAGCTTTATAGATTATTAAATGAACAAATAATTATATTCAGGTAAAAAAAAACCTGCTTCCTCCAGTCATTAAATTGGTCACTTAAAATTAATTGGGTTAATGATTCTGCGTGTGTTTAGAATATATTCTCAGTGCCTATTAAATTCTAAAAGAGGAAATCCACCTTGAATTTGAGTCAATGTGTGACTGGACTTTGACATAAAAATCAGTGACCCCTGATTTCACAGAATGTGAAAAAAAAGTGCAGCCAATTAACACTTCATTTACTTAAGTCTTGAATCAATCAGCAGCCAATCATGAGCATTTAGTTGTGTAGAAGTAATAGGTAGTGGTGTAACAGAATGAAAAGCATGAGCTGCAGTTTGCTGGATATCACCCAGTTGAAGTTTGATTTGAGTAATTTAAAGTGATCATCATCGTCTTGACTTGTTTCTTTTCAAATGGAAAGTTGTTCTTCTTGACCTGGGATTTGGCGAAGGACCTGGTTCAGACTCACACACTCATTTTTGAGCCAGATTAAAATAAGAACATTTGCTTGACTTGGATTTCAGTTTTTAATTCCTTTAGCTGTTAGTGGAATGGCATAATTGCAGCGCCTCATCACCAGGAGGCTGAGTTCATAAAGATGGTTCATCTGCAGGGTTCTGCCACAGATGTAAAGAAACATGTTTTTCTCTGTAAAATCACAGTGGGTGTTTTAAACTTTTTTTCTTCCAGCTTATTGTCAGCAAAGCATCTCATGACATGAAGACATCTCCCTCCATTCATCTTCGATCAAACTGCTAGAACCACTTGGCCATGAAACTTTAGATTCCTTTTCATAGATTTTTACACTTGTGTCAGCTCATCTATAACTTGTTTGAAGCCCAAGGTTACATCAGCCACTGTAACATATTACAGCATCACTTTGAGGTTTCATGCATTATTGAGAAAAATAACTGACTGAACTAAAGGCTGCCCCTTCACTTTCCCTCTTTTCACTGGAAATTAGAAGCAACATGTTCTTCAGAATATAATTAGGAGCACTAGTTTACTGTTTATGTAGTTTTGCTAGTAATTGCTAGTTTTTAAGCTTACAATTAAAAAAAGGACACTTCAGGAGTTAGCTCCTTTACTGTTTCTCTTGTCGACATGCCAACTTTAAACCTAAGTCATTAAACAGTCATGCACACAGATTTGCATAATTGTCCATTTTTTTAATGGTCATTGGTGAGAACTGAAGCATCACACATTTTGAACTAAAACACTAAAACCCTTGTTATTTTCGAGAGCATAAAACAACAAATAGAATCTATTGACATAAAGAGCTGTACCAGATATTAACTATTCCAAGTACAATATATACTATACAGGAGGTATATGTATTTAAACAGTTCACCAGAAATGAATAAAGAAATCTTGACAACTCTTGTATCTATAAGAGCTGTATGTTACCAAACCAGAATACCAGCCATATAATGGAAGCATTACAATGTTGAACAGTGTTAGAATCTCACTCACAGCTTTCAGGTTGTGACTGATGCATATTTTATGCTTGGGGCTTACTCATAGCTGCATGTGCTCACTCTTGAGACCATTCAGAAACACAAACCTGAACAAACATGTATACTCAACTCCATCGTACATTCTCAGCACTTCTCCCACATGTCGAACAGGAACCCGTGTGCTGGGAAATACCACTTGGGAGCCTCCGGGCTCAACAGACTTGTTCATGTACTACACTGCTGCTCATGGCTTTAGTTATGGCGAGTGGTTTGTACAGTGTTGGGGTCTGGGAGGTAACTGCAGGGCAGGTGGATGCAGCAGGGTCTGAAAGGACCAGAGAGTTGGTGACAAGGGTGAAAAGGGTTGGAATGAATGATCCGATGACAGAGTTGGTCTTTTGATACATTTTTCAAAGTGGTTTGTTCTACCATAACAGAAAACGTGCATCACTATTTGCTTGATATGAGGTTTGTCTTTTTCAAGTAAGAAACCCAAATGAGAATAATCTAATTGAGGACTGTACAGTGGGATGTTGTTCAGATTGCAGCATTGTATTCACTGTTGTATCCATCCTTTCAAAGCTTTTAGGGAACTACACCTGACAGCCAATGTGTTTTTCACTTTTACACACGTGCAGTATGTGTGGATTCAGCAGTTATTACACTGAACCTGTGTGTTTAAGGCCTCCTCACAATACTCTCATTGACACTTCATCTAGATTTTCATATGATCTTGGCGGCAACAAATCAACTTTCACCAAGTGTATTCTTTCTTCCTGCACTCCCAAGCTAGCTGGGTGACAGAATAACTTCAGCCTCATACTGCTGTTTTATTTTGGATTTATTTTATTATAACTACATACTTATTATCATACTTATAGCACATGGTAATAATGGTTGCTCTGCTATTTGTTAGTGTGACAGCAGATTGTTTGAGACTATGCATCTACAGTAAATGTTCTGCCCTCTTTTTGAGTGCATGTAAAACTGTTAAATAGATTTCATATGAACTGCTCCACCACATTTTGGTCATTCAGCAGCAGCAGCCTCACAACAAAGCTATTGAGGCCTGACTGGGAACTCATGCCTTGGACTCCAATTGTCCATGGGCATTTTGTTTGAACGATTTTGGAAAAACTGTAGACATGATATGTTTGCCTTTATAAAAATGCTTCTACAACATAGCTTTGAGCTAGTAATTAGTGCTGCTTGACGTGTGACTCAGAATTTCTCATTTTAAAGGTTGTAGCCTTAGACAGTGTCGGTAAAATGTGCCTTAGTTTGATACTGCCCTCTGTTTTTATTTGTGTAGAGCCCTGTGTTTATAGTGGCACACTGTGAGCTGGCAATTCATTTTGTAGGTAAGATCAGTCCTATAGTGTGGGTATGAGTAAGTACATTGCTTGTTTACAGAGAGTGTCAAAGATAGTTTTCTTCTGTTTTCTTTCTTTCACAAACAAACTAAATCTAAAAACAATATTAAAGAAAATATGTGTTTAATGATGAACATGTCTGCAGCATGAGCTCGATTCACTGCTCCTGCTGACTGACAGCTGCTCAGCTGGTTGAGAGGGCTGCCATGTGTCCTATTACACTCAGGTGATGTCTGTTTCCAATTTCAGTAGATGACTGTCGGAAATCTGTCTGTACACATGAAGAACGTGCTGTTCCCTCTCCTCAGACAGAACTGGAACTCAGTCTGTCGTCATGGTGTTGACGGAGGCTTAACGGCTGCTGTTTCAACTGTTTGTTTTTTTAGATTCACAGAAGAAACACTCAGCAAAGCAGCTGAAAATAATTGGTGCGACAAAACCTTTGTTGAGATGAAATGTGAGTGTTTCTGTTTATAAATCAACATAAGCACAGTGATAACATACAGAAATCGAATTACTGATATGTTTTAATAAAGGGGCCAGTTTATGGAGGGATGCCCATCTCCTATTGAAGCTCACAGATGTCTGAGATTTGCAGAAAACACAAAGGCAAGTCTGTCAGGCTGCCACAGAGGACAGCTTTAAGCTGTTTTAATTGTATCAGGCAGCAAAAGAACTGTTTACCAATGTTGAAGCTTATCAGGTTCTGAAAGTTGGAGAAAAATACACAGGTGGTGCAGCAAGAAGAAACTGAAGAGGGAGAAAGAAATAAGTATCACGTCAAAAATAAAGTAGAGGGAGTGAGGGGGACTTTTAAGAGGAGTGGTGACACACTCAAATGAGAACTGTGAGGGAGATGCTGATGAGGAGAAAGAAAACACTTGAGGTAACAGTTGTACAGGAAGACAGGGATGGTTAAAGTGAGATGTCAACCAAGACTGGGGAGGGAGCAAAGAGAGGATTGAAACCTGAGTGAATAGAATAAATGCGATTGCTTTTTTCTGCTCGGGGCTCCCTCAAGCAAGTCAGAGACAGACCCTATGCAGAAAAATCTGACTGCCTCACTTTGATCTTCCCTCTAGTCAGATTGGAGCTCAGGGTTTAGGGACACGACATAGCATTGCATTGCCTCTTTTCTTTTTGAAAACTATAAGTTTGAGTATGTGTGATTATGCATATCTGTTTATGTATGCATGTGGTG
Source organism: Paralichthys olivaceus (assembly GCF_024713975.1). Classification (NCBI taxonomy): domain Eukaryota; kingdom Metazoa; phylum Chordata; class Actinopteri; order Pleuronectiformes; family Paralichthyidae; genus Paralichthys; species Paralichthys olivaceus. Next base: position 6,187,365 of record NC_091101.1, read on the forward strand.
GGGGTCATGTGTATGTGTGTGCGGCAGGGAGATGAATTAAAAGCAGGATGTGGATAGTAGTTAGTTTGAAAAGCACGCCTCAAATGAATATATAAATAAGAGTTCAAATAATACCTGTGCATTTTGATTTTAGTACATTAAGTTGATGATTTTTGGGATCATGTCAATTTAAGTCGGTGTAAAAGGCTCTGTCCCTCCCCACAGACATGCAGCTTAGTGTTAACTGACAACTATAAATTGGCTCTTATTGTAATCACTTGTCATTGCACCGTGCACTGTGCGGTATTAACCCCATCTGACACCTGGTTTGATCAGGGAGAGACTCCATGCAGATAATGTATGGGTGGAAGGTTCTACATTAAAGCACACACAAAGTACACACAAAGAGAGAAATATGCATGTGTGCTCCCTTCACCTCTACTCTCAGCTACACAAGTGTGACTTCCTGTCTCAGTAAATCACATGTAGATGTAAGCACACCTATTATAATAATGCCTGGCAGTACTTCAGGCACTCAGTGAAATTAATGACATTAAAGAGGGTTTCAGTTTCACCCACAGATTTTTATCGGCCAGTTTCTCCGACAAGGCCATTATTACTCTCGGCTGAGGCTGTATGTAGCAACATCTGGGATATCCATCCATCCTTTGTCTTCCTTTTATCTGGGCTCGGGTTACAGAGGTAGCCGCCCAAGTAGGGTATCCCAGACATTCCTCTCCCTAGTCATACTTCCTAGCTCTTCCAGGTGCATCCATCCAGGATATCTTATCCCTCCAGCAAATTCTAGGAGGTATCCTGATTATAACCCTCCAAACTACCTCAACTGTCCCTTTCAATGTGAAAGTGATGTCTGAGCTACTCACCCTATCTTCAGCATTGAGTCCAGTGTCCAGATGGAGAAAAGTTATTTTAGCCACTTGTATTAACGATCCTGTTCGTACTGTACACTACCAAGTTTATAGCCTACAGCATGTTTGTGTAGTTTGGCTCATGTAACACATTAAACATCACTCAGATTGCCTTAATATAGATCCCTTTCTAGACTGCAAAACATCCTTACATCCTTATCCTTGGTAAAAGTTTTTGTCTTTCAATAAGATTCAGTTCCTCATAGTTGTTTTCCTGCTATTTTACTGGGGCAGCATCTGTGCAAGAGATGCCAGCAGGATCAATAAACTCATTCACAAGGCCATGGCTGGTCTGAACCTGGAGGCATTTGAGTCAGTGAGGAGCAGGAGGTCACTGAACAAACTGCTCTCCATCTTGGATAAATCCATCCCGTCCTCTCCTCGATGCACTGCACTACGACGAGTGGAGTTCTGTGTCTCACAGACTCATGCAGCTCTGTCACCACAAAGAACATTCCAGGAAATTACCTACCTACTGTTCACCATAAAATCATACAGCAGCTATCTATCGAGCTATCTATCGAGCTATCTATCTAGCTATCAATTAGCGAGAAAGGAAATTGACTTGTGTGGCAACATGCAGCATTAGTTTTATTTCTAGTTAGGGAATTGAAACAAAAAGACTATGCACGTTAAAAGTAATCAGCAGTTTCAGTGTTGATAGTTGCAGATAATTAAATATTTTTCATTCAGACATAAACTCTTTCTTCAGTTGAACACCTTGCTGATGATCAACTTTACTTGGAAGCGTTTGGTATGGTTGTGTTACACCATTTTACTTGTTCGTTCTTTCTGCACATCCTAGAAAGGGTCTATTCACTGCCCCAAATGTAACTGATGATGCAAACTGAGGCCAAGTGGTAGCAAGACTCATTACAGCCACAAGACCTTTAATCACTCTGAGATTAAAAACTAAGATTCTGATTGCAGAGACGGAACTGGAACTTCACAACAAAGTTAAAAAAAAGTGAGGTGAAGTGAATTCATACATTTCTTTTATTCACTTGATTGAACTATTGTGTTTCATGATGACCAGGGAAGAACAGCTGTCTGAAGTACATGTCATCTGAGTCAAGTTAACCACTTTGATTCTGATTGGTAACCAAATATCATCAAACACCAGTTTGCTGGGTTAGTAGAGCATTAAGGGGTTGGTGGAGACCACAAATATTGCAAGGAGATTATAGTATATATATAAAAAGTATATTTGACTTAAATCCACCAGGTGGCCAGAGACACAACTCAAATAAATGATAGTGACGTTTATTTATGAAGAACATTGGAAACATTGAATTGACCAACGTGTTATACAAAAAATAGCACCAAGGGAATTTCAAGAATAAAATAGTATATTATTAAATCCTAAAAAGTGAAAAAAGAACAACTTGGTGGAACTCAAAAGTCTAAGAAAGCGTCACATCTGGTGTCAACAATGTATTTCTGATGCCCCCAAGTGGTCAGACAAATCAGTTATTTCAGGTTTAAGACTGGGTTTCTGGTTTGTTTTCATCTCAGGCACAGGCACACATACTAAATGTTCCCATCAATCTCACGCTGTTCCGCTGACCAGCTGGCAGTGGTAGCACACTTAGATGCAGCACTGTAGCAATTGTAAGGAAGAATAAGCATAGATGTTAATACTGACACAGAAATGCAACTGTTGCTGATATTTTATGACGCAGGAAGTTAATTTAATTTGTATGAAACACTGATTATAAACAAAACTTCACAGGGTATTCTTAATTAATTCCAATTAATCACGTGATTAAGCTACAGGTCAGCTCTACATGCAGAACTATAAAATCTGTTTGAAGACATACACGCAATCCAGCATATACTATGCAGAATAAAGTCTGACATAAATTATGCATTGAAGGTTCAGTGTATAATAATAATATAGGGATTTTTGGGCAGAAACTGAGTATACAATAATCCTAGTGATGTTTTCACTGGTGTGTGTTATCTAAATTGTATGAATTGTTGTTTTCTTTACCATAGAATGGGCCCTTTATATTTAAAAACTTTATATTTACTAAAACCTTTTGAGCTGAGGAGTATTCAGCTGCAACATGAAACTTCACCTCTAGATGTCACTTCATTCTACACACTGAACCTTTAATACTAATTTGGTAGCAGTTTTCCCTCACAGAATCAAGCTTCAATACATCTTCACCCTAACCCTAACCATTAGCATAGCAAGAGCTCAAATCAATGCAAAATAGTTGTTGTGTTATGTGTGTCCTTTGCTTTGTGGACACATCCATCCAACCAACCTAACATGGACTAAGTCGTTTATTACACTACGTCACAATCTTTACTCCGTCATAATAACTACAGTGAGGTCATCTAAAAATAAAACACAAAATGGGCATTAATACACAGATTGCGTTACAAACCGTTGTTTTTTTCAGGACAGTCTCTCCGCCGACTATGACACACTCACAGAGACAAACACAAATGCTCATTGTGTAGACTTAAAATATGCGGATGCACACACACACACACACACACACACACATTCACAGGCACATGCACTCACACATCTACACACAGTGACATGGTCTATGTATCACTCTGTGACAAGGCCAATCTTTAAGCCTGACTCTTTTTGATAAGTCTGTGAATGATCTGTGAGGGTCTATTGCCTGTCTTCACCCTTGATAAATCACCCTTACATTGAAAGCTTTCTCTCTATGTGTGTGTGTGTGTTTTAACTGTACACAAATTAGTGCCACCTGGAATAAGACACTACATTTTGTATCGCTACATATTAGTAATATCTGAAGTATACAGCAATATTATCACAAATTAAGTTATGTATAAATCCATTCAGTTTGTTTTCATTCATATCTTTTGCCCATCCCACTTCATCTGTATTATGTGCAAACAAAAAGAAATGATAACAGTCTTTGTGCAGATCTTGTCCTGTTTCAACAAATGAAAGATTTCAACTGTACAAATATATATGACATAATTATATTATAGGGTTAATTTTATCATGTCAAATAAACAGAGCTTTGGTCCATATCTCACTAGACCACTGTTCTTTACTCCCAGCATAGGTCTCACAATATATGACTCTTGATCTTTTAAATATTAAAATATATATTGAATCAATTTGTATTGTCCTTTGTTTGAAACCGACACACATTCTTTAATACATATTATTTGATCCATCTTTGTTGGCTGAATATCCAGGACACTCCTCCTGGAATGACATGTGGCTCAGAGCTATTAAACATGGACTTCATATAGCTAAGGGACGGCAGGTCTACAGCTCAGATATGTACGTGGGGTCCAATTCCCACTTTAGGGAAATGAATTAAGTGTTATTGCCGCTTGTGTGGTATTAAGTACCTGGCTTTCCTCCTCATGCACTGCTCAAAAACGGAGCTTCATTGATTTCAATTTCAAACTGTTCTGGGAGCAAGAGATCTGTTACAGAATGAATAAGGTACATTTAAACAGGCTGAGGGCATATAGGTTCACTGCCAACTTAACCTATGGCCTCCAGCACACCACTGCCAGTATTTGGAAAGTGGCTGCAAGATCATTCTTTCCTACCTGCTATACAATGAGGGCAATGTCATGGATCATTCCCAGTCCCTCCTCTCCTCTCAGAGATATCTCACTCAAGCGAAGGATGCAGATAAAAGGGATTGATGAGATGTTACTGTGTGGCACCAAAACTTCCAGCCTATCCGAACAAAGCCAGGATAGTCTCCCTGTTGTCCGTGTTATGGGGCATGCTGGCATCAAGAACTGGCTGGATCGTTAACCTTCCCTTGTTACGCTGTGTGTGTGTTGTTGTTTTTTGTGTGTGGTTTGATGTGTCCCTATTCTGCTCTCATCCCTGTTGATGAGTGCTACTGGCCGAATGTGGGTCCCCTCATCTCACGCAAACTCAATTACTCACTTGCAAGACATTGTGGAATCAGATCTCATTTGGTTCAGTATACTGTATGAGGTCTGGCTCAAACACTACTACTCTGCCGCATGATCCTCATATATCCTGTAAATATATGTAACCTAATAATGCCTCGGCCAAACCTTGTGGGATCTGTTGTGTTTTTTGAGGAAGCTCTTGTTACTTTTTTGTCAACCACACTCACTCTCTGGACTGTCAGTCTATATCTTGGATCTCACCAGCAGCACACCAGAGACTAGATGGTACAGTCGATGCGCTACCTTTCCAAGATCTGCAAGCTTCAGGTACCGGACGTGCTGAGCGTAAGGGGGCCATAAAGCCAATGCTACCAGTACTGCTGGACGGCTGTCAAGAGGGACTATTCTGTCATCAGAGAGTACATGTCCAACAGGCAGGACCTTTGGCAGCTGCCCCGATCCAACTCCCAGAGGTCAACAACCGGAACCTGCTGCAGTGGTGAGCTGCTTTTGTGTGTTTCAGTGTTCCAGACCAACCTCTGGACCCTTGGGGTCAATCAACGCAAGCACATTCACCATTCTTTTTGTTCTCTGTAAAAACAATTACAGGTGCTCATGCAGGACCTTGGTTCAGTTCAGTTCATTCTCGGGCCTCCTCTATTCAACACTTTTTGTCTTCTGATCTTTTGCCCTAGATTACAATGTTATACCTGTTGAGTGTATCAGGACCAAACGAGTGATTCCTCTAATTACAATTCTTGGCAAATCCAACTCTGTTTTCATTCTGAATATTCCTGGTCTTGGCATAATTACCTTCTACTTCCTCTTCCATCTACCTTTAAACCTGTTCTAATTTCTTATAAATCCTCCAGATGCATATCTCCTGTCTTCGACTAAAGACGTACCACCTGTCTCTGATGGTGTTCCTGCTTTTTAATAAATAACCTTTATAGCTCCTTCACATCTGTCTACCAATGACATTGATATGTGTACTGTCTCATGTTTCATTGTACAGATCAGGCAGCTTTCCTTTACATTCTAACTTTTATGATAAGAGTATCTGATATATCTTCAAGGCTTTCATTCTTGACTTGCACCTCCACAAATCATGCTTTCATTCTCATTTCATTGCACCAAATGATTCAATGAGTCAGTGTAGTGATGGCACAATAGCAAGGCCTGTTCACCACACCTACACTAGCAGAGGTTTCTTTTTTTTAACTGAACAGCAAAAAACTGGGCTCAACAGAACTAATTGTATAGAGTTACACGTTAATATTAAACAGTGAAATATCGCTAATAAGATGTTAGTTCACATTGATCCAATATATCTACAGACTGTGTAGGAAGTGACCATGAACAGAGAAGACACTGGGGCATGTGACCCTCTCTGATACAACTCAAGTCTTTAATGTGCAGTCTTTTAATTTCTAAATAGTTTTCAAGTGAACACGCAACTCATGAATTATTAACCTAACAGATTTTGGAGTTTAAATAAACTATCCATCACCAACTTATCAATGTAAACTTGATTTCAATTCCTTGACTGCAGAAACAGTATTATCTTTATATTTACCTGTCTGATGTTCCTCGTTCCTCAGGCATAATGCTTTTGTTCCTAAAGGACATCTTTTTGAAACCTAGGTTTTACCCTGACACTCAGACCAAAAAAAGGTGTATTTCCACTCAAATATGAGCAAGGGAGGTTTGTCTCATGAAACAAGCAACACGAAGCATCAAAACAAAGTAACTATTATTATTAAGACTGAGTGTGTTTGGTGTGGGGCATATTACATTCTGCCAAGTACAACCTCTGAAAGAACAAGCAGATAAAGATAAATGACCAAAGGAAATTCTTGGTGGACCTTCTTACCTGCAATTGTCCTGATGAGTAACAATCTTTTTAGGAGGTGCTCATCATCCAAAACCATAGAAATGAATAGGCTATGAAGCTATGTCACAACTGCTTTACACACAACCATTCCAAGTAGAAGCCACAAAGAAAGCAGGTCTAAAATTGACCGGAAAGCTATATGCTTTAACTTTCTGCATGCTTTAGGTCTTAGAAACAATCAACTTTATTGTATTTGTTGTATTGGCTCTTTTGGCTACACAAATAATGGTGTCCATTTTCCAACCTGTGGGAGTAAAGAGTTTAGAAAAATGAAAATAACACACATTACCCATTACACAGCCCATGCCATAAAAACTATCCACTTGGGACCATCATTTTTTTCATTGTAAACTCACAGAGAGTTTAGAGGTAATCAAATTAGTTATTAAATTCATGTTTATCAACCTGGGAAGAAAATAATTCATTTTCAGCTGTGTAAAAACATATTTGCTTCTCCTGGCCTCATCGCACTTCACTATCTCCTACAATACACTTGGCTATCGTCTTCTGTTCCGTCATTTTTTTAAGAAAGTTAGATTTTCTCAACCGTTGCTCTCTATTGTGCCACAATGAATGCAAATTCTACAATTCAGAGCCTCTCCTGAGACATGGTAATGGCCTCTGAAAATTACTTTGCACACCTCACTGACTGTCAGACAGGGAGGAGGGGAGAGGGAGGAGGGGAGAGGGAGGGGTGAGAGAGAGAAAAGAGAGAGGGAGCTAGGGGTTGGTGTAAAGAGGGAGAGATAAAAAGACAGAGCAGTTCAGAAGCATAAAGAGAAAGTAGAGATGGGTTCCGTGCTTATGTCATATGCTCTTTATCTTTGCCTGACCCTTCCTCCAAGTCTTCTAACCTGGGAGCAGGATGTGTCAGCCTCCTCATTAGAATGTTTCTTGGGATGCTCTGAAAGTACAACCACAGGGTCAAAGAGGCCGGGTGGGAGGGATAAAATGTGTTTTTAGGACTGTTGATCCCCTGTTTCATTTCTGCAGTATTTTTTCCTCACTAGCTACTTACACAATATTTTAAAATGTACCAAAAGATATTTGTATTTAAAACATTTTGAGATAAGGCCGAGCCCATGGTGCACTTGATTTTCAGAACCAGATCTATTGGCATCTGTCATGTTTATGGAGGTTATAGTGGTTTAATGGAAGGTATTGGAATTTATCAATAGAGTAGACTTAGATATAAATCAATACTCCCAAAACCGTCACATGACTTTGTAAAAAAATGTAAAAATACACAACTGATCAATTCAGATGTTATTATGATGAAATTAATACTCTACAGTCTTTGTTGTAACTATTATATGAATTTTTGTTTTACATTGATAATTTCAATTGAATTAGATGATAAATCAAGGATGCTTATAAGCCAAGGTAACATCATTATTTTATTGCACCATACATAAATGTATACACTACATTCTACTGTGGAGACACAAATTCAAGAATTATGTGATCATAGAATTTTGCAGTTTTACTGAGAATTAAACTGCTTTGTTTTACTCTAAAACCACTAAATATTTAGAAAATACATATATTTTTTGAAATAACAAAAGTAAAAAAAATACATACTGTACCTTACACATAATGATCTAAATATAGATCTTTATTATAACTAAAATATTTTTCTTTCTGGTCTAACTTGAAAATGTCTGACTGAGGCAGTGGTTTTGGAAAATTTTCATGCACCTCATTATTGTGAATCATTATCATTTCTTATCTTCATTACTTTGCTCTTAGCGTCTTTTGATATTAGTAGTTTATTAAGCTGAAGTTTCCCTTCCACACAAACATAATGCAGTTAGTCGCATTATTTCAGGTATATTTATTTTCTTTTTCCGCCCCATCTGTTGTGTATTTTCAGGTAAATGTCTTCAAGGAGGCAAAAGAGAAACTATATGTATGCACCCTTTTCAAAACAGTGTAAATAATCTAACTGTAAAAAGAGACCAGAATATAGAACACTAAATGTGCATTTTATGTCCATCTACAAAATCGGTGCTAAATCAGGAGAAACTACACTTCCATTATGAGACAGACAATTTTGAATCATCCTTAACCCTCTATCCCCATATTTGAACAGAGCAAACAAGTTTATTTATTAACCCCTGGAGTACAGTCTTCCAGGTCTAAAAAGATACCTGCTTTCACCTGACTTTAGTTGGGTGAGCCGTAAAAGAGAAATGATCAATGAAAGCATAACTCGATTTAATTGTATTCATCATTTGCTCTTTTTAGTGCTGCTCTGGAAACTCTCATGGCAGTACATTGCCTTTGTTCTCTGTCATCTTTAATTTATGAGAGCCGCTATTATTTATACATTTCCAGCTGCGTGTCTGCACGTCACACCGCTTCCTTTATGTTTTATTTTCCAGAAGTTGTCTATTTACAAAGCAGATCTGGTGGGACTGGTGACAACAGATCTGCTAACTCCCAGTCTGTGTACGATTTTTGTGTGAATCTCCGGTTGTAGTAGATGTAAAAAGAAAATGTGATTGTCACTCAGACATTGACACACCACAATTGGCATCATGCTCATTATGATTTAATCTGAGAAGGCTGAATCCTGTGCACATAACTGATATCGGAAAAAAAAATTCAGTAGAACAATAAAGACATCTGCCTCTTCTATCTTTAATTGAATGGAAAAAAATCTTAACTTGAGTCAGAATAGTAGATCAGTCTCCCACAGTGAGTCTGCTCCTCCCATGTGTTCCGTTTGTACGATGGCTTTTATACTTCCATTTATATCACATCTATTTACGCAATATTTCTCTGTAGAGACAACATGAGGTGGTCTGGTGACAACTTTAAACATAGCACAATCAGAACAAAACAACACTCCACAACTCCCCTGCTCTATCTCGTTCTTATTAGTGTGAGAGTAAAACTTTAAGTACAACTTGTACTTGAGTGGCTCCTGATGGGGACAAAGGAGAAAAAACTAAACAATTCAAATAAGATTACATTTTCTTAGATGTGGAAATACAATTTATATTGCATTTATTCAAAGATGTATTGTTGTGGTTGCATTGTACAGTCATAAAATGCTCATTATTTGATCCAGTACCTGTATCTGTGTTGTAAAGATACACATGTGCATCACGTACATCTGAGAGAAAGATAAACCACATTTTGAGCCAGATCATTAGTATATTAATTTCCTTGAAAAATGTTTTGTTGGTCAAACCTTCCTACAATCAACATCACATGAATTAAACAGTTTTGACCTAGTAAATGTGCGAGCAAACAGAAGTCACATGCATTGCAAGACATGGCTGGTTAGCTTCTATTCCATTTTGATAACATATTTAAAAGGTTACCATGGATTGTGATTCCTTGTTTTTACATTCATACAATCTTCATATTATTGTATGACATTTTTTGTAGCTGTAGGATTTTTACAGTATTGGCCTGTTTGCATAGTGCAGTGACCATGTAGAAGTACTTCTAAGACACTGAAAAAGAAGGAAATGTGAAAACTAGATTGTATTATGTGCATTTTAGCAGAATTTGCTGCAGAAGCACATTTCTATAAACCAGGCATTTCAACATCCTTTTGAAAATGCATGTGTTCTCACTCCATTGGGACCCAGAAAATAAAGAAAGGTTTGGACAGCTTATGATTGCTTTAGACAGCACCCCAACAGATGATTTCCACTTACTGTATTGAACACCATTCCCCTGTAATGTGTTGGTGTCATTCAGTAAGATGGCCCTCACGGTGCAAGTCATCCATTCTGCTTTGTAATAGTGGTAGTCATCCGCTCTGATTGATACAGAAGAGATGTTGTTTTTGGTAATGAACAGAGGGGGCACCTAAATGGTTTGTGTGTGTTTGCATGTGATATTTGTGAGTGGTGGCCAATGGGGAAAGATCTGCAGAGAAATGTGGTTATCAGTGTAAATATGTGTGTTTTAAGTTGTTTACAAATTAATGTCTGATGTTGAATTCTACTATTTTTGTGAGCTGTATTTTGAAAACCTGTACTTGCACATTTTTATTGAAATAAACACCTAAGAGCCAAGAGCCAATTGATCAGCACTGATACCTGTGATGTGAAACTTACCACCCCACATGACATTACATTACATTTTATTTTATTTAGCTGACGCTTTTATCCAAAGCAACTTACAATAAGTGAGGGAACAAACCCAGAACAGCAAGAATCAAAAGGCCAGATTACAAGTGCTACAAGTAAGTGCCATCTAAGTGCAACTAAACTTAAATAACTTTTTTTAATATAACCAGAGTTGACAGTGTTTTATTAGACATCATCTCTTTTTTTGAGGGATGGTGGTTAGATGATTGAGACCAGGTGTGGCAACATACATACATACATACATACATACATACATGCATACATACATGCATACATGCATGCATACATACATGCATACAGGGGTAAAAAGGCTAGATAAGGTCTGTTTCCCTGGACTGGACTGAAACCCACCTTTTCAATCTTGCATATGAACACTATCCTATATCTCAACCATTTGCAGAGTGGCATGTCTACACTCACCAGTTTCCTAAAGAGAGGGTGTGTTTACCACACATTTTCCAGCAATCAGCTAAACAGGAAGAAATGATGCTGGGTATGAATTGTCTGTTCCCTGCAAGCTCCAAACTTCTACTGGATTTCTATAAAAATGTCTGTCCAGATGGGGATGAAGCCAGCAAACTGAGGTGTTACGTCCCTAAGAGGTCCAGGGGATGAGGGACAAACAATAAAAATTAAACTGGGGGAAAAACAAGTGACCAGCAGGATGTGTTCAGGGAAAATCAACTCTTTTATTAACAAACGTAAAATCAGCATGAAACACAAAACGCTCTTCACAGAACTGAAGAGGGAATAAGCCAACAAAGAAGAATCTACTGAAAACGATGTCCAACAAACTGAAGATGAACCAGGACAACAAATATAGCACGAACAAAAGTTAATCAAAGAGTTCAAATATGAGTAGAGTAAGACACCAACCAACTAAGGCAAACTACTACACTGTTCACTGTTCACAGCTGGTTTGAGTATGGCTTTAACAACTATGAACTGCTTCATAATGGCTGGTCGTGGTTCTGTTGAAGGGTCAAGGATGGGTTCCTCAAATCTGTTCGTACACCACATACATATGCTGACCTTTCAGCTCTAGTTCCATCTATGGAGTAAGTTACATTCAGATATGTTACCCTTTTACATGCCATGGCAAAACATTCAACCTCAGTGATATAATTTTAAGGGTACATCTGATGATAACATTGTCAACATTGCATGTCTGTCAAGCTCAAGATAATATGTTGGAATGGAGACAGTGGCACCACTAGTGTTTCTGCTGACACCAAAACACTGTGCTTCACATAAAGCACATCGGCATCGAGTGACAATGTCCAAAACATTTGTCCTCTCAAATAACTGGCAAACTTAGCACCATATGCACATGTCCATGGCAAACTAAACTGTTGACTGCTGACAGTGCCTCCAAATTTGAACTTCAATTGTTATTGTTAAACATTCCCTCTCTGCCGAGAGCCGACTAGTCCACCCTACAAACACTTCAACTTCAACTCAGATTACATAACATTGTTTGACATTGCTTCTTGCCTCTGATGTTTGATTGTTTTATTTTATGATGTAATGCATAATGTAATAAACCAAACAAAGAACCACATCAAACATAAAATAGAGAGGATCAAATATATTTCAGATCAAAGGCAACTATGGATAAGAGAGTTTCACTCTAAACCATACTAAGAAGAAGCATAAGTACATAACAGAGAGCCAATAAACCAAACAGGGAACTGAACACAAAGATGTATCCAGATTTAAGACTTCAGCATATGCCTGAAAATAACAATGTTTGTATGTTCACAAAAGAGAACCAGCGCCAAAGTTTAGTGCTGATGGTGATAGTTGACATGCTGGAAAAAACCTACACTGTGGAATTCTGGGGAAAGGACAAGTGTGACAAATACTCATCACGACTGTTAAAGCAGATTATGGATGGACTCACAGAGAATGTGTCGTGTCTGGATTTTTCCAAAGCGAAATCCTTCGCTAAAGCTGTGCTGAAACACCTGGAGAAGGAATATCACAAGCAAGCACAGTATCTGATACAGATGGAGGACCCACTTGTAGAGGCTACCATGATTAATTATATTCAAAACCATGTCAAGGACTACACTTATGAAAGACGCAGATCATGGAGAAATTTGGTGATTGTTGCAACAATAATTGTGGGATTATGTTTGATTTGTTCTTTGATAACTGTATTCGCTGTTGCAATATGGTTTTAAAACCTACGTGTCTTCTGTCAGAAATGTATGTAAATTAGATAAATCAGAGGCAGCTGCGTCTATAGCACTCCAACCAGAAGGTCAGCGGCTCAATCCCAGTCTTCCCCATCTGCATGCCGAAGAGTCCTTGGGCAAGATACTGAACCCCATATTGCTCCTAATTGGAATAAAATGCTGCCCATGCTGCACTGTATGAATGTGTGTGTGAATAGCAAAAAACTACTGTAAAGCACCTTGGTCATCAAGACCAGACAACCGCTATATAATTACAGACTACAAAAAAAGACCATAGATGTCACAGTTGCTTGGTTGCCTCAACAATTATGCTATTAGGTTGACCAGCAGTTTGTCATTGTCAGTGAATATGTTTAGGTTGATCCTGGGTACTCCAGGTTTTCACAACTATTACAATAACATTTAAAATTGCATTTTTGACTTCTTCTTATTTTTAAATGAGTGCTTTAAAGTCAGGTTAGTGGTGATCCTGAGACACACACAGTGTAAATGTAATTGAACTATTTACACAGGTTGCATATATTCAACAAGTATATAGATAACTTAATGAATTTGGAATTAATATCAACAATGTGTTTAATCCAGTTCTAATGAGGCACATTCTTATGATAATATAAGCCTTCCTTAAAGCTTTTTTTTTCAGCTTAATATTTTAAATAGTCAAATGATTTGCTGGTGCTGTCTCTCCTGAGCCCTGGCACCAGATCTGTGCCACCACCACTCTGCCCGATCATTATTGTTAACAGTTAAGGACTAGCTGGTTCAGTAGAGCTATGACTTTCAGATATCCTGGCAGCAGTAATGATGAGGAACATGGGGTCGCTTTTATTTTCTTCAAGTAATGATGAATAATAGAATGTTCTGGCATTTTAGAGGGCTTTCTTAAAAGTTAGTGGGCTCTTTGCTTGGTCTGCTTTATTGAAAGGTGGCAACCATTGTATTTTAGATTTCTTCTTCTCATTACATTTAAAGCTATAAAGTCAGATAGATTTAAAAGGTAATTTAAATAACATAAATTCAACCTATATACATGTTGCATATAGTCAATAAGTGATTATATAGAGATGAGCCCAAAGCACAAGTGTAGTTAAACAAAAGTTGACACATACAAGGGCCTCTGCGTTATGCAAAATACAAAACGCATCTAATGTGAAGACACACAGTAGCTTCGGGCTTTCACGATTTTGATTCTGTGTCAGAACGCCTGTAGCCAGCGCCAAAGAAGGTAAAACCCTCCATGGCGATGAAAAAGGAATTGGTATATCAACAAATTCATCTTGACCTTTGGGTAGTTAATAAGCTATTATCTGTCCTTTTTTTTACTTTTGTAGTTCACATTAGCATAACATTGCACATAGAGAGAACAATCATGTTAGAATGATGTACATATAACTTTAAATTATTCCCTAAGTCAATTGGTGTAATGCAATTTTTTATTTGTAACAAATGTATAGAGAAATGGTTGAACAGTAGACCATGATTTTCAAGGTGTAACCCATGACTTAAGAATAGTGTCAATTGCAGTAGTCGTGTGCTATAATGGACTTTACTTTATGAATTTACTAAGTGTAAAGAAGAGGCAGCTTTAGAATAGGGAACCTGTGTGGTTTGTTTCGTGATAGTTGTAAAGTAACAAATCAGTTATTTAACACCGTTCTTACTGGGCAAAATGCATCACTGACTGATTTAGAAAAGCTCTGTTGAGTTTTTTACAAAATGTTTGGGATTAACCTTTGCAACTATAATATTTAATTTAGCTCCTTATAATACAATGTGAATAAATGATTCCAGACATAATATTAAACACACAATAATATATTTCAACATCCAAAGTGAAATCAAGCAGAAAAAAGCTGTTGTGTTCTCTACTGCAGTGATTTAATTGTGGGAGCAAGACAGGGATTTAACCAAAACCATGTCACTTGAGATGGTTTTAATATTCCCTGCATGTTATCAGATACTAATTCATAACCTGCCAGTGATTGTATTTCCTAAATGGCATACTCCAGCTAACATACACAAAGAATACACAACACATATCTACCTTGTACTATACTTGGATACGACAAAGATAGTACCCCCCCCTTTCAGCTACTGATTTTAATGGTCTCTCTCCTCATTGTTTGGACAAACAGAAATGGCTGAGACCATTACAGCCATGGTGTGTATTTGTCCATTTTTCAAAGGATGTCAAACCCCATGTTTGGACATATCAGAAGAAACACTGTCTAAGCTTCAATTTAGGGTTGAGCTTTAACAAGGTATGGTAGTATCCTGTTGGTACTTGAATATAACAACAGTAATGATAATAATAATGAACTTTATTTATATGCACCTTTAAAAACAGAGTTTAGTGCAAAGCAAAGCAAAGCGAAAGGCAAATAAAAGAGATGCCAGAGAGGTGGGAGTCTAGAGAAAGCAAGTGTGTTTATAACTTTTTCCAAGTCTGGATGTGAAAGTGTGGCTTTGATTTGGAGATGTCCTTTCATTGTCGTCATGAAAAAATCCCTAATTCCTTCTCCACGCATGTGGCTGAAGCTCTTTGTGTGACGCATCAGACAAAGGTAAATAAAGACAGAGGCGATTCTATTCATGCATCACATAACAGATTCTTCATGTGAAACAAGAAATAATATCATACTACGATTTTGTAAGAGATCCAAATTTGATTATTATAGTTTGCGCATTGTACAGTTGACTTATGTTAGTTAACTCAACTTTAATAAAAACAATACAACTTTTTGTAGAGAATAGTTTATGTTGCTATATATTTAGTGTCACACCACGGTGAGGTTTGTCTCGTTCTGGGTTTTTGTCTCGTGACTTCCTGTTTTATTTTGAAAATGAACTCTCCTGTCGTTTCAGGTCACTTGCCTTCCTCATGTGTCACCGCTCTGATCGTCTGATCGTGTCCACCTGTAGCTCATTACCTTCATGTGTTATATAGTCTGCGTCTCTTTGTCTTGTGCCAGAGTGGATTGTTTCTGCTGTGCACCCCAGCCAGTCGCCACAGTCCATGTTGTGTCTTTGCCTCCTTGCGAGTGATTCTTTGTTTGTATATTTCATAGTTTAGTGTTGTGCTCAGTTAAGTTCCATAGCTGTTGTGATAGCCTCCTTTGGAGTGATCTTTTTGTTCTAGTGAAAAGTTTCATAGTGAGTAGTAGAGCCTCCAATTGTTATGAGTGCGTTTTCATTTGGTCTTTTTTTGAACAGAGTTTGGTTTGGTTCCTCCTTAGGTAGTTTTTGGAGTTTATAGTTCTTTTGGTTTTCTCCTTGTGGAGTGATTTTCTTTTGATACATATCTCTTTGTTTTGTGTGTTTTTTTTCCCCCCTCCTTCAGGGAGTGGGTTTTTGTTTATTGGAAGAATTATCTTCCTGTTTATTTTCTTGATAATTCTTCTTAGACCCAATAGCTATTTTTCATAGCCTGTTAATTTGTCACTCTGTCTGAGAGGTTGGAGAGTATACAAAATAAAGTCTGATTTAACGGTCATTACTCTGCAGCTGAGTCCTCTTTCAAGTCCAGGCCTGACATTTAGTTTTTGCTGAATATGTTAAAAGAACAACCTGAATGAAAAAAGGTTGGCTAAGTTTAAAAAGAATATTTACAAACTATTTACACTAAAGTAATGTGGTCTGCTCTCAGATTTAAGTTAGTAGAGTCAGATTTTATGATTCTGATTATTTCATAATAATTTGACTTTGTAATTGTGTATCTCACATATCTGGTGATGGTAAAGCCCCTGTAGTAGAAACAAAGGCAGAGACAAACTCATGGTAAACGCTGACCTAACCTCTTCCTACATGTTTGAAAGCAATGGCTTCTCTCTTTCATAGATTTTCCCTTTCCTCCATCACAAAGATGGTCCCATTAAGGGGCATGGTGTCTACATCCTGGCCCATGAAAACTGACTTTAGCTCACTGTTTTCATTATGTTAACATCCTGTCCATATACTACATATACAACAACTGGAACAGCAGATGATTTTCATATGTACGTTTTAAATGGAGTGTCGCCAAGAGCTTTGCCTCATGGCTCAAAGCACAGAGGTAATGTCAAACTAAGAGCGTGTTGGGAGGGGAGACCGTCTCGTTGCCTGTGTAATTAAAATGCACCAATCAGACTGTAAAACAATAAGGGAGTGAATGTGGCATCCCTTTGAACAGAGGTGAGAATAGAACACGTAGGGGAGATGACAGATAGCACCGGAGTCCTGAGGAAGACAAGCACTGATGAGTTAGATTATACCAGCCTTTGTTTTCTTAAGTCTGCTCATTATCGGATGAAAGACTCAAGAAGCAAGAAAGTGAGGGGAATAGAAAAAAGTATAAAAGAGAGAGGTTGATAAAAGTATTTCTGACAATTAAAGAGAGGTGACAATCTGGGTTTGAGTACACAGACAGGATGTGATAAGATTGACATGTAGGGGATCAACAGTGATAGAGATTAAATGAGTAACAGAAAGCAACAGGAAGTGCTTTTGAAGCTCCCTTGTTTAATCTTTGTCTCAGCCAAATGACTCGCCGATGACTCTGCTTCCTCCCCTGGAAATACATGGAGTTATGAAGCAGCACATCTGAAAGCTTCAGAAGGATTATTCTGCCTCCTCACAGCCACTCTAATGGCTAAATTGGTCTTCGCTTTAATAAAAATCCCATCTAACTGTGATGAAGTTTGTTATCGCTGAAGTGTATCTTTACAGCATGCTGGGATTAAAGTGGGAAGGAAGAAAACGGAGAAAACAAAAAAAGGGCCTGATTTGACTTCTGAACTTCTTTAATAACAATATTTCTCAGTCACCCAGAGAAAGAAGTAGCAGGAACCTGCTTGATCACTCATGAGCTCCAGCAGCTCACGGGGAACGTGGTATGAAGGAGTGGTGGTTAGATTCAAACTGGATTAAAATGTGTTTTCAGTCTGTCCCCATTTTCTAACATGAATGGAAATACAGGAATGTCTCGTTTTCACATCATTGCTGTTGTTTGACAAATCCATCTGAACTAAGGTACACAGTTTCCATCAATGTCTTCCTTTTTATATGAAACTATTTAAAACTCACTCACAATCACAAAGCCTGCACATTAATAACAGTTGGAGTCATTTGTGGAACACTAAGCCAAACATGGAGTTTCAGCATGAGTTCATATTTCTTGTGAAGTCCTGACTTCATTGACTGACCCAATCATCACCTCAGAGATATGTGTGTCTCTGACCATGCCCCTGTGTGTGTGTGTGTGTGTGTGTGTGTGGTGCTGATTCATAGCTGTTCTTAGCATTAAAGCTAGCTGAAGGACACTGCTAATGGAGCAGGGACAGAGGCAGCCATATTTCTACCACCAGGTTGCACTTTCCACATATCTCTCCCACACAGAAACTTGTCCTCGACTCTCGCTTCAAAGATGTTTGTGAAATCAAAGTGACCTGGACCTTCAACCTTTGACCACATCAATCTAATCCGTTCATTTTTGAATCCAAGTGAAAGACATTTGAAGAAATTCCTGTAAGGCCTGGATATCGTGTTAGCGCAATGGGAGTGACAACCCTGACACATTAAGCCTCTGGCTACAGGTGTGATCAGCATTAAGGGATGAAAATTAATATTTACAGAAAGAAGGAGGTGAAGTAGCTTCTGCCCTAAATTTCATTCAATGTAGCAACACCTTTCTGCTCCTTTTTAAATGTGACTTGAGGTAACTCTCAGTAAATGATGCTTAAATGCACACTCAGCTTCTGTGTAGGGCACAGTGTGTGTGACTGTGTGAGAGATGTGTGACTTCTTGATATGAGATTCTTGAAGAAAAATCTATATTTATGGTCCAATATTGTTGAGCAATAACAGCTCTGTTTAAAATGAAAGAAATGTGTAACAGGTGGGCAGAAGGAGAAAGTGTGTGTGTTTTGGGGTTAGATAGAGACGGAGAGAATAGATAGAGTAGACAAAGAGAAGTAAGGGAATGGACAGTCTGGAGTGGAGGATGAGAGTAGAGAAGACAGAAAGATGCAGAGAAAACCCCTGGGGCTTTAACTACAGAGAAGGATAGAAAGCTGATTGAGAACAAAAAAGTGAAGTAGAGACAAAAGAGACTATTGTGAGTAATATGAAAACACTGCTCCTTACCACACACACACTACGCAAAGAGTGATGATGATAGAACCTATATTTCTTCTGTGCTATTGCAGCTCCGACCTTTAGTATGGAGTGAGTGATAGTGGGTATTTGGAGGCAAGCCTTTTCTTTTTAAAATCTTCTTCTGCTGCTCCGTTATTGTTTTTCCCCTCAAACTTCAATGTAGAAATGCTGCTGATGTGGTCAGCTGTCTTCGAGGATAATGTTTCTCCAGCTGCCTGACTGATGGAAAGAAGTTTTCTTTACGATAAGTCTCATAAAATTTTAGTGGTTATGGCTTTTCTTTGCCTGTGTCCATTTTATATGAAGTAATTAGTAAGTATTTAAAATTGATTGGCATTTTCTGACATTGTTTTTGACAGGCTTTTATGTTTTGTCATTTAAAAAAAAAAAAAAACATTGTTGGTTTTTGTCAGGACATTTTGTCACAAATCAATGCACTTAAGCAATCTGCCCGATTACCATGTCTCTGTGGAGTTAGATGCTTACTTAGGATTCCCTAATACTTTCAAAATACCACATACAAAGGATGGCATTTTGGTTAAATATCCCAAATTATCTGCTCCCAGATTCCTGGGACAAATACCTGTGGAAGTTTGTCTGTGAGTTCAATTAAGGCTTCAGGACGTTGTGTTTTTATCTCCACAAAGCCAGTGGAATCATGTTCTACCAAACAGAATTACCAGATACAGATACAACAGATATGACAAACTACATTCAGGAAATCGAATACTTTCTTTTTATGATAAATCTACAGCAGTTCAGTTTTTGACGTCAAAATCCATGTATTGCAAGACCTATTGAAAATCCCAGGAAATGGGGGGAATAGCTTCATGAAATAGTAATATCAGAATCACTGTTGTGTGCTTTCTATTGCCTTAGAGGAAATAGAATATGTGTTGTGATATTCCTGTGAAGTTTCTCTGTCTCTATCTCTCCTTGTTCCTTTTTTTCTCCTAATCATTTTCTTCAGAAAAGTTTCTTTAATTCACAAAAGCTCTGCAGCCACTGCTGAACTTGGCCCTGTCAAATATTTGTATAGTGGATGTGATCATCTGAAGCTCAGAAAAACTCTCTCTTGACCTCTCTGCAACTAATTTATGGTTGCAAAAAGAAAGTATAGAGTTTGGAGACACAAGAGAGATGGCAAGACTTAGAAAAACAAAAATAGAGAGCGTGACAGAGAGCAAGCGTCACACAGAGAGATCTCTGGAGAGATGTGGGGATGAGATTCATATGCAACGGGTGGGGTGGTGGGGTCCAAATTAAAGTTTCACAGAACTTAAAGTAAAGCCGATTTATGGGAGCAATTTTCATATTCATGCAATATTTCACACCCCACACACACAGTCACAAACACTCACACACACACACATGCCCCTACAGACACAAGTGCTTCTCTTGCTGATAAGAAACTATACACTCACCACAGAAACACACTGAATGAGGACAATTCAGCCGGCACATTGCATAAGTTATAAAGTGAAACCTTAAAATTGCAAAGATAGCACTTTACAGAAAATATAAACACAGAGAGGCCAATTTAACGGGAGAACTTCACATGTACTTCATATTCATTGAGTTTAAATATTAGCAAGGACTAAGGAAGTGTGACTCAGGCTTATGGACTAATGAAGGTAAAATCGACCAAGTGCAAAACTTGTCTCAAAGACTGAGATCGTAAGATAAAAGATAATTTTCTCGCCCTGGCTGCAGGGGTCGATTCAGCCATTGAAGTCGTCAGCTCTTTGCCAACATTACTTGCTGGTGGACATAACATGTGCAAGCCGGACTTTGTGAGTAGATCTATTTATCAAAATTACTAATTTCAGTATTGTCTTTAATCATTCAAGCCTCGAAGTGCCAATGTTACGGTTTTGAGCAACAATACATCATTAATGAGGAAAATATGAGTTACATTGTCTAAAATGAGAGCATAGCAGAGCTTCGATCATCTGCTGCCGCACAGCACACAGTATCTGAGTCCAATAGGTTGCATATCACACATGTAAATATATGTAAATCAAATGGAAGAATCGATGTTTTAAATACATAAAATACAGACTTAACTAGACGATGGATGAGTCCATATGGCTGTTACTCTGCACAACTAATTTGCTGAGAAATCTGCAAACTCAAGTCAATCCATCATATTGTTTTTCAGCCCCACTTCCAGTTCACAGAAGCAAAATTTGTTGTTAAACTCAGACATGGGTCCCTGGGTGGGCTTAACCAACCATCCTTTCGGTTAACAGCCGAACGCGCTGACCAATTGCGCCACAGAGACGGCCTTATTGTGATGTAGAAGGGGTGTGGCCTGGAACTTCTATTCATTAAGGACTAATGCAGATTAAGACATAGGTCTCTTCAGGTCCCAAACTGTATTTTTGAAACAATAGGGTCCTATTGAAAGAATAGGTGTATGATTCAGGTATCTTGTTGCCTTTTGGTAAACTATTTTCATCATATGGTTTTTCAGCCCCTCGCCCAGTTCACAGAAGCAAGATTTGTTGTTAAACTCAAACTAGCTACATAATTAAAGCACATGCGTCCCTGGGTGGGCTTGAACCACCATCCTTTCGGTTAACAGCCGAATGCGCTGACCAATTTGTGCCACAGAGACCGCCTTAATGTGACGTAGAAGGGGTGTGGCCTCTGAGTCTGGTCAACTAGTTTTGGTCAAGTAGATTCATCATATGGTTTTCCAGCCCCTCGCCCAGTTCACAGAAGCAAGAACTCAAAAAATCTACATGATTAAAGCACATGCGTCCCTGGTTGGGCTTGAACCACCATCCTTTCGGTTAACAGCCGAACGCGCTGACCAATTGCGCCACAGAGACCGCCTTATTGTGATGTAGAAGGGGTGTGGCCTGGAACTTCTATTCATTAAGGACTAATGCAGATTAAAACATAGGTCTCTTCAGGTCCCAAACTGTATTTTTTAAACAATACGGTTCTATTGAAGGTATAGGTGTATGATTCGGGTATTTTGTTGTTTGTTAATTCAGTTAAGTTCATCAAATAATTTTGCGCCACAGAGACCGCCTTATTGTGATGTAGAAGGGGTGTGGCCTCTGAGTCTGGACAACTAGTTTTGGTAAAGTAGATTCATCATATGGTTTTCCAGCCCCTCGCCCATTTCACAGAAGCAAGATTTGTTGTTAAACTCAAACTAGCTACATAATTAAAGCACATGCGTCCCTGGGTGGGCTTGAACCACCATCCTTTCGGTTAACAGCCGAACGCGCTGACCAATTGCGCCACAGAGACGGCCTTATTGTGATGTAGAAGGGGTGTGGCCTGGAACTTCTATTCATTAAGGACTAATGCAGATTAAAACATAGGTCTGTTCAGGTCCCAAACTGTATTTTTTAAACAATACGGTCCTATTGAAAGAATAGGTGTATGATTCAGGTATCTTGTTGCCTTTTGGTAAACTATTTTCATCATATGATTTTTCAGCCCCTCGCCCAGTTCACAGAAGCAAGATTTGTTGTTAAACTCAAACTAGCTACATAATTAAAGCACATGCGTCCCTGGGTGGGCTTGAACCACCATCCTTTCGGTTAACAGCCGAATGCGCTGACCAATTGCGCCACAGAGACCGCCTTAATGTGATGTAGAAGGGGTGTGGCCTCTGAGTCTGGTCAACTAGTTTTGGTCAAGTAGATTCATCATATGGTTTTCCAGCCCCTCACCCAGTTCACAGAAGCAAGACTTGTTGTTCATATCAAACTAGCTACATAATTAAAGCACATGCGTCCCTGGGTGGGCTTGAACCACCATCCTTTCGGTTAACAGCCGAACGCGCTGACCAATTGCGCCACAGAGACGGCCTTATTGTGATGTAGAAGGGGTGTGGCCTGGAACTTCTATTCATTAAGGACTAATGCAGATTAAAACATAGGTCTGTTCAGGTCCCAAACTGTATTTTTTAAACAATACGGTCCTATTGAAAGAATAGTTGTATGATTCAGGTATCTTGTTGCCTTTTGGTAAACTATTTTCATCATATGATTTTTCAGCCCCTCGCCCAGTTCACAGAAGCAAGATTTGTTGTTAAACTAGCTACATAATTAAAGCACATGCGTCCCTGGGTGGGCTTAAACCACCATCCTTTCGATTAACAGCCGAACGCGCTGACCAATTGTGCCACAGAGACCGCCTTATTGTGATGTAGAAGGGGTGTGGCCTGGAACTTCTATTCATTAAGGACTAATGCAGATTAAAGCATAGGTCTGTTCAGGTCCCAAACTGTAGTTTTTAAACAATACGGTCCTATTGAAGGTATAGGTGTATGATTCAGGTATTTTGTTGTTTGTTAATTCAGTTAATTTCATCAAATAATTTTGCGCCACAGAGACCGCCTTATTGTGATGTAGAAGGGGTGTGGCCTCTGAGTCTGGACAACTAGTTTTGGTCAAGTAGATTCATCATATGGTTTTCCAGCCCCTCACCCAGTTCACAGAAGCAAGATTTGTTGTTAAACTCAAACTAGCTACATAATTAAAGCACATGCGTCCCTGGGTGGGCTTGAACCACCATCCTTTCGGTTAACAGGCGAACGCGCTGACCAATTGCGCCACAGAGACGGCCTTATTGTGATGTAGAAGGGGTGTGGCCTGGAACTTCTATTCTGGCCCCTCGCCCAGTTCACAGAAGCAAGATTTGTTGTTAAACTCAAACTAGCTACATAATTAAAGCACATGCGTCCCTGGGTGGGCTTGAACCACCATCCTTTCGGTTAACAGCCGAACACGCTGACCAATTGTGCCACAGAGACGGCCTGATTGTGATGTAGAAGGGGTGTGGCCTGGAACTTCTATTCATTAAGGACTAATGCAGATTAAAACATAGGTCTGTTCAGGTCCCAAACTGTATTTTTCAAACAATACGGTCCTATTGAAAGAATAGGTGTATGATTCAGGTATCTTGTTGCCTTTTGGTAAAGTAGATTCATCATATGGTTTTCCAGCCCCTCGCCCAGTTCACAGAAGCAAGATTTGTTGTTAAACTCAAACTAGCTACATAATTAAAGCACATGCGTCCCTGGGTGGGCTTGAACCACCATCCTTTCGGTTAACAGCCGAACGCGCTGACCAATTGCGCCACAGAGACGGCCTTATTGTGATGTAGAAGGGGTGTGGCCTGGAACTTCTATTCATTAAGGACTAATGCAGATTAAAACATAGGTCTGTTCAGGTCCCAAACTGTATTTTTTAAACAATACGGTCCTATTGAAAGAATAGGTGTATGATTCAGGTATCTTGTTGCCTTTTGGTAAACTATTTTCATCATATGATTTTTCAGCCCCTCGCCCAGTTCACAGAAGCAAGATTTGTTGTTAAACTCAAACTAGCTACATAATTAAAGCACATGCGTCCCTGGGTGGGCTTGAACCACCATCCTTTCGGTTAACAGCCGAACGCGCTGACCAATTTCGCCACAGAGACCGCCTTATTGTGATGTAGAAGGGGTGTGGCCTGGAACTTCTATTCATTAAGGACTAATGCAGATTAAAGCATAGGTCTGTTCAGGTCCCAAACTGTAGTTTTTAAACAATACGGTCCTATTGAAGGTATAGGTGTATGATTCAGGTATTTTGTTGTTTGTTAATTCAGTTAATTTCATCAAATAATTTTGCGCCACAGAGACCGCCTTATTGTGATGTAGAAGGGGTGTGGCCTCTGAGTCTGGACAACTAGTTTTGGTCAAGTAGATTCATCATATGGTTTTCCAGCCCCTCACCCAGTTCACAGAAGCAAGATTTGTTGTTAAACTCAAACTAGCTACATAATTAAAGCACATGCGTCCCTGGGTGGGCTTGAACCAGCATCCTTTCGGTTAACAGCCAAACGCGCTGACCAATTGCGCCACAGAGACGGCCTTATTGTGATGTAGAAGGGGTGTGGCCTGGAACTTCTATTCATTAAGGACTAATGCAGATTAAAACATAGGTCTGTTCAGGTCCCAAACTGTATTTTTTAAACAATACGGTCCTATTGAAAGAATAGGTGTATGATTCAGGTATCTTGTTGCCTTTTGGTAAAGTAGATTCATCATATGGTTTTCCAGCCCCTCGCCCAGTTCACAGAAGCAAGATTTGTTGTTAAACTCAAACTAGCTACATAATTAAAGCACATGCGTCCCTGGGTGGGCTTGAACCACCATCCTTTCGGTTAACAGCCGAACGCGCTGACCAATTGCGCCACAGAGACGGCCTTATTGTGATGTAGAAGGGGTGTGGCCTGGAACTTCTATTCATTAAGGACTAATGCAGATTAAAACATAGGTCTGTTCAGGTCCCAAACTGTATTTTTTAAACAATACGGTCCTATTGAAAGAATAGGTGTATGATTCAGGTATCTTGTTGCCTTTTGGTAAACTATTTTCATCATATGATTTTTCAGCCCCTCGCCCAGTTCACAGAAGCAAGATTTGTTGTTAAACTCAAACTAGCTACATAATTAAAGCACATGCGTCCCTGGGTGGGCTTGAACCACCATCCTTTCGGTTAACAGCCGAACGCGCTGACCAATTGCGCCACAGAGACAGCCTTATTGCGATGTAGAAGGGGTGTGGCCTGGAATTTCTATTCATTTAGGACTAATGCAGATTAAAACATAGGTCTCTTCAGGTCCCAAACTGTATTTTTTAAACAATACGGTTCTATTGAAGGTATAGGTGTATGATTCGGGTATTTTGTTGTTTGTTAATTCAGTTAAGTTCATCAAATAATTTTGCGCCACAGAGACGGCCTTATTGTGATGTAGAAGGGGTGTGGCCTCTGAGTCTGGACAACTAGTTTTGGTAAAGTAGATTCATCATATGGTTTTCCAGCCCCTCGCCCATTTCACAGAAGCAAGATTTGTTGTTAAACTCAAACTAGCTACATAATTAAAGCACATGCGTCCCTGGGTGGGCTTGAACCACCATCCTTTCGGTTAACAGCCGAACGCGCTGACCAATTGCGCCACAGAGACGGCCTTATTGTGATGTAGAAGGGGTGTGGCCTGGAACTTCTATTCATTAAGGACTAATGCAGATTAAAACATAGGTCTGTTCAGGTCCCAAACTGTATTTTTTAAACAATACGGTCCTATTGAAAGAATAGGTGTATGATTCAGGTATCTTGTTGCCTTTTGGTAAACTATTTTCATCATATGATTTTTCAGCCCCTCGCCCAGTTCACAGAAGCAAGATTTGTTGTTAAACTCAAACTAGCTACATAATTAAAGCACATGCGTGCCTGGGTGGGCTTGAACCACCATCCTTTCGGTTAACAGCCGAATGCGCTGACCAATTGCGCCACAGAGACTGCCTTAATGTGATGTAGAAGGGGTGTGGCCTCTGAGTCTGGTCAACTAGTTTTGGTCAAGTAGATTCATCATATGGTTTTCCAGCCCCTCACCCAGTTCACAGAAGCAAGACTTGTTGTTCATATCAAACTAGCAACATAATTAAAGCACATGCGTCCCTGGGTGGGCTTGAACCACCATCCTTTCGGTTAACAGCCGAACGCGCTGACCAATTGCGCCACAGAGACGGCCTTGTTGTGATGTAGAAGGGGTGTGGCCTGGAACTTCTATTCATTAAGGACTAATGCAGATTAAAACATAGGTCTGTTCAGGTCCCAAACTGTATTTTTTAAACAATACGGTCCTATTGAAAGAATAGTTGTATGATTCAGGTATCTTGTTGCCTTTTGGTAAACTATTTTCATCATATGATTTTTCAGCCCCTCGCCCAGTTCACAGAAGCAAGATTTGTTGTTAAACTCAAACTAGCTACATAATTAAAGCACATGCGTCCCTGGGTGGGCTTGAACCAGCATCCTTTCGGTTAACAGCCAAACGCGCTGACCAATTGCGCCACAGAGACGGCCTTATTGTGATGTAGAAGGGGTGTGGCCTGGAACTTCTATTCATTAAGGACTAATGCAGATTAAAACATAGGTCTGTTCAGGTCCCAAACTGTATTTTTTAAACAATACGGTCCTATTGAAAGAATAGGTGTATGATTCAGGTATCTTGTTGCCTTTTGGTAAACTATTTTCATCATATGATTTTTCAGCCCCTCGCCCAGTTCACAGAAGCAAGATTTGTTGTTAAACTCAAACTAGCTACATAATTAAAGCACATGCGTCCCTGGGTGGGCTTGAACCACCATCCTTTCGGTTAACAGCCGAACGCGCTGACCAATTGCGCCACAGAGACGGCCTTATTGTGATGTAGAAGGGGTGTGGCCTGGAACTTCTATTCATTAAGGACTAATGCAGATTAAAACATAGGTCTGTTCAGGTCCCAAACTGTATTTTTTAAACAATACGGTCCTATTGAAAGAATAGGTGTATGATTCAGGTATCTTGTTGCCTTTTGGTAAAGTAGATTCATCATATGGTTTTCCAGCCCCTCGCCCAGTTCACAGAAGCAAGATTTGTTGTTAAACTCAAACTAGCTACATAATTAAAGCACATGCGTCCCTGGGTGGGCTTGAACCACCATCCTTTCGGTTAACAGCCGAACGCGCTGACCAATTGCGCCACAGAGACGGCCTTATTGTGATGTAGAAGGGGTGTGGCCTGGAACTTCTATTCATTAAGGACTAATGCAGATTAAAACATAGGTCTGTTCAGGTCCCAAACTGTATTTTTTAAACAATACGGTCCTATTGAAAGAATAGGTGTATGATTCAGGTATCTTGTTGCCTTTTGGTAAACTATTTTCATCATATGATTTTTCAGCCCCTCGCCCAGTTCACAGAAGCAAGATTTGTTGTTAAACTCAAACTAGCTACATAATTAAAGCACATGCGTCCCTGGGTGGGCTTGAACCACCATCCTTTCGGTTAACAGCCAAATGCGCTGACCAATTGCGCCACAGAGACCGCCTTAATGTGATGTAGAAGGGGTGTGGCCTCTGAGTCTGGTCAACTAGTTTTGGTCAAGTAGATTCATCATATGGTTTTCCAGCCCCTCACCCAGTTCACAGAAGCAAGACTTGTTGTTAAACTCAAACTAGCTACATAATTAAAGCACATGCGTCCCTGGGTGGGCTTGAACCACCATCCTTTCGGTTAACAGCCGAACGCGCTGACCAATTGCGCCACAGAGACGGCCTTATTGTGATGTAGAAGGGGTGTGGCCTGGAACTTCTATTCATTAAGGACTAATGCAGATTAAAACATAGGTCTGTTCAGGTCCCAAACTGTATTTTTTAAACAATACGGTCCTATTGAAAGAATAGTTGTATGATTCAGGTATCTTGTTGCCTTTTGGTAAACTATTTTCATCATATGATTTTTCAGCCCCTCGCCCAGTTCACAGAAGCAAGATTTGTTGTTAAACTAGCTACATAATTAAAGCACATGCGTCCCTGGGTGGGCTTAAACCACCATCCTTTCGGTTAACAGCCGAACGCGCTGACCAATTGCGCCACAGAGACCGCCTTATTGTGATGTAGAAGGGGTGTGGCCTGGAACTTCTATTCATTAAGGACTAATGCAGATTAAAGCATAGGTCTGTTCAGGTCCCAAACTGTAGTTTTTAAACAATACGGTCCTATTGAAGGTATAGGTGTATGATTCAGGTATTTTGTTGTTTGTTAATTCAGTTAATTTCATCAAATAATTTTGCGCCACAGAGACCGCCTTATTGTGATGTAGAAGGGGTGTGGCCTCTGAGTCTGGACAACTAGTTTTGGTCAAGTAGATTCATCATATGGTTTTCCAGCCCCTCACCAAGTTCACAGAAGCAAGATTTGTTGTTAAACTCAAACTAGCTACATAATTAAAGCACATGCGTCCCTGGGTGGGCTTGAACCACCATCCTTTCGGTTAACAGCCGAACACGCTGACCAATTGTGCCACAGAGACGGCCTTATTGTGATGAAGAAGGGGTGTGGCCTGGAACTTCTATTCATTAAGGACTAATGCAGATTAAAACATAGGTCTGTTCAGGTCCCAAACTGTATTTTTTAAACAATACGGTCCTATTGAAAGAATAGGTGTATGATTCAGGTATCTTGTTGCCTTTTGGTAAAGTAGATTCATCATATGGTTTTCCAGCCCCTCGCCCAGTTCACAGAAGCAAGATTTGTTGTTAAACTCAAACTAGCTACATAATTAAAGCACATGCGTCCCTGGGTGGGCTTGAACCACCATCCTTTCGGTTAACAGCCGAACGCGCTGACCAATTGCGCCACAGAGACGGCCTCATTGTGATGTAGAAGGGGTGTGGCCTGGAACTTCTATTCATTAAGGACTAATGCAGATTAAAACATAGGTCTGTTCAGGTCCCAAACTGTATTTTTTAAACAATACGGTCCTATTGAAAGAATAGGTGTATGATTCAGGTATCTTGTTGCCTTTTGGTAAACTATTTTCATCATATGATTTTTCAGCCCCTCGCCCAGTTCACAGAAGCAAGATTTGTTGTTAAAGTCAAACTAGCTACATAATTAAAGCACATGCGTCCCTGGGTGGGCTTGAACCACCATCCTTTCGGTTAACAGCCGAATGCGCTGACCAATTGTGCCACAGAGACGGCCTCATTGTGATGTAGAAGGGGTGTGGCCTGGAACTTCTATTCATTAAAACATAGGTCTGTTCAGGTCCCAAACTGTATTTTTTAAACAATACGGTCCTATTGAAAGAATAGGTGTATGATTCAGGTATCTTGTTGCCTTTTGGTAAACTATTTTCATCATATGATTTTTCAGCCCCTCGCCCAGTTCACAGAAGCAAGACTTGTTGTTAAACTCAAACTAGCTACATAATTAAAGCACATGCGTCCCTGGGTGGGCTTGAACCACCATCCTTTCGGTTAACAGCCGAACGCGCTGACCAATTGCGCCACAGAGACGGCCTTATTGTGATGTAGAAGGGGTGTGGCCTGGAACTTCTATTCATTAAGGACTAATGCAGATTAAAACATAGGTCTGTTCAGGTCCCAAACTGTATTTTTTAAACAATACGGTCCTATTGAAAGAATAGTTGTATGATTCAGGTATCTTGTTGCCTTTTGGTAAACTATTTTCATCATATGATTTTTCAGCCCCTCGCCCAGTTCACAGAAGCAAGATTTGTTGTTAAACTAGCTACATAATTAAAGCACATGCGTCCCTGGGTGGGCTTAAACCACCATCCTTTCGGTTAACAGCCGAACGCGCTGACCAATTGCGCCACAGAGACCGCCTTATTGTGATGTAGAAGGGGTGTGGCCTGGAACTTCTATTCATTAAGGACTAATGCAGATTAAAGCATAGGTCTGTTCAGGTCCCAAACTGTAGTTTTTAAACAATACGGTCCTATTGAAGGTATAGGTGTATGATTCAGGTATTTTGTTGTTTGTTAATTCAGTTAATTTCATCAAATAATTTTGCGCCACAGAGACCGCCTTATTGTGATGTAGAAGGGGTGTGGCCTCTGAGTCTGGACAACTAGTTTTGGTCAAGTAGATTCATCATATGGTTTTCCAGCCCCTCACCCAGTTCACAGAAGCAAGATTTGTTGTTAAACTCAAACTAGCTACATAATTAAAGCACATGCGTCCCTGGGTGGGCTTGAACCACCATCCTTTCGGTTAACAGCCGAACACGCTGACCAATTGTGCCACAGAGACGGCCTTATTGTGATGAAGAAGGGGTGTGGCCTGGAACTTCTATTCATTAAGGACTAATGCAGATTAAAACATAGGTCTGTTCAGGTCCCAAACTGTATTTTTTAAACAATACGGTCCTATTGAAAGAATAGGTGTATGATTCAGGTATCTTGTTGCCTTTTGGTAAAGTAGATTCATCATATGGTTTTCCAGCCCCTCGCCCAGTTCACAGAAGCAAGATTTGTTGTTAAACTCAAACTAGCTACATAATTAAAGCACATGCGTCCCTGGGTGGGCTTGAACCACCATCCTTTCGGTTAACAGCCGAACGCGCTGACCAATTGCGCCACAGAGACGGCCTCATTGTGATGTAGAAGGGGTGTGGCCTGGAACTTCTATTCATTAAGGACTAATGCAGATTAAAACATAGGTCTGTTCAGGTCCCAAACTGTATTTTTTAAACAATACGGTCCTATTGAAAGAATAGGTGTATGATTCAGGTATCTTGTTGCCTTTTGGTAAACTATTTTCATCATATGATTTTTCAGCCCCTCGCCCAGTTCACAGAAGCAAGATTTGTTGTTAAAGTCAAACTAGCTACATAATTAAAGCACATGCGTCCCTGGGTGGGCTTGAACCACCATCCTTTCGGTTAACAGCCGAATGCGCTGACCAATTGTGCCACAGAGACGGCCTCATTGTGATGTAGAAGGGGTGTGGCCTGGAACTTCTATTCATTAAAACATAGGTCTGTTCAGGTCCCAAACTGTATTTTTTAAACAATACGGTCCTATTGAAAGAATAGGTGTATGATTCAGGTATCTTGTTGCCTTTTGGTAAACTATTTTCATCATATGATTTTTCAGCCCCTCGCCCAGTTCACAGAAGCAAGATTTGTTGTTAAACTCAAACTAGCTACATAATTAAAGCACATGCGTCCCTGGGTGGGCTTGAACCACCATCCTTTCGGTTAACAGCCGAATGCGCTGACCAATTGCGCCACAGAGACTGCCTTAATGTGATGTAGAAGGGGTGTGGCCTCTGAGTCTGGTCAACTAGTTTTGGTCAAGTAGATTCATCATATGGTTTTCCAGCCCCTCGCCCAGTTCACAGAAGCAAGACTTGCTGTTCATATCAAACTAGCAACATAATTAAAGCACATGCGTCCCTGGGTGGGCTTGAACCACCATCCTTTCGGTTAACAGCCGAACGCGCTGACCAATTGCGCCACAGAGACGGCCTTGTTGTGATGTAGAAGGGGTGTGGCCTGGAACTTCTATTCATTAAGGACTAATGCAGATTAAAACATAGGTCTGTTCAGGTCCCAAACTGTATTTTTTAAACAATACGGTCCTATTGAAAGAATAGTTGTATGATTCAGGTATCTTGTTGCCTTTTGGTAAACTATTTTCATCATATGATTTTTCAGCCCCTCGCCCAGTTCACAGAAGCAAGATTTGTTGTTAAACTAGCTACATAATTAAAGCACATGCGTCCCTGGGTGGGCTTGAACCACCATCCTTTCGGTTAACAGCCGAACGCGCTGACCAATTGCGCCACAGAGACAGCCTTATTGTGATGTAGAAGGGGTGTGGCCTGGAACTTCTATTCATTAAGGACTAATGCAGATTAAAACATAGGTCTCTTCAGGTCCCAAACTGTATTTTTTAAACAATACGGTTCTATTGAAGGTATAGGTGTATGATTCGGGTATTTTGTTGTTTGTTAATTCAGTTAAGTTCATCAAATAATTTTGCGCCACAGAGACGGCCTTATTGTGATGTAGAAGGGGTGTGGCCTCTGAGTCTGGACAACTAGTTTTGGTAAAGTAGATTCATCATATGGTTTTCCAGCCCCTCGCCCAGTTCACAGAAGCAAGATTTGTTGTTAAACTCAAACTAGCTACATAATTAAAGCACATGCGTCCCTGGGTGGGCTTGAACCACCATCCTTTCGGTTAACAGCCGAACGCGCTGACCAATTGTGCCACAGAGACGGCCTTATTGTGATGTAGAAGGGGTGTGGCCTGGAACTTCTATTCATTAAGGACTAATGCAGATTAAAACATAGGTCTGTTCAGGTCCCAAACTGTATTTTTTAAACAATACGGTTCTATTGAAGGTATAGGTGTATGATTCGGGTATTTTGTTGTTTGTTAATTCAGTTAAGTTCATCAAATAATTTTGCGCCACAGAGACCGCCTTATTGTGATGTAGAAGGGGTGTGGCCTCTGAGTCTGGACAACTAGTTTTGGTAAAGTAGATTCATCATATGGTTTTCCAGCCCCTCGCCCATTTCACAGAAGCAAGATTTGTTGTTAAACTCAAACTAGCTACATAATTAAAGCACATGCGTCCCTGGGTGGGCTTGAACCACCATCCTTTCGGTTAACAGCCGAACGCGCTGACCAATTGCGCCACAGAGACGGCCTTATTGTGATGTAGAAGGGGTGTGGCCTGGAACTTCTATTCATTAAGGACTAATGCAGATTAAAACATAGGTCTGTTCAGGTCCCAAACTGTATTTTTTAAACAATACGGTCCTATTGAAAGAATAGGTGTATGATTCAGGTATCTTGTTGCCTTTTGGTAAACTATTTTCATCATATGATTTTTCAGCCCCTCGCCCAGTTCACAGAAGCAAGATTTGTTGTTAAAGTCAAACTAGCTACATAATTAAAGCACATGCGTCCCTGGGTGGGCTTGAACCACCATCCTTTCGGTTAACAGCCGAATGCGCTGACCAATTGTGCCACAGAGACGGCCTCATTGTGATGTAGAAGGGGTGTGGCCTGGAACTTCTATTCATTAAAACATAGGTCTGTTCAGGTCCCAAACTGTATTTTTTAAACAATACGGTCCTATTGAAAGAATAGGTGTATGATTCAGGTATCTTGTTGCCTTTTGGTAAACTATTTTCATCATATGATTTTTCAGCCCCTCGCCCAGTTCACAGAAGCAAGATTTGTTGTTAAACTCAAACTAGCTACATAATTAAAGCACATGCGTCCCTGGGTGGGCTTGAACCACCATCCTTTCGGTTAACAGCCAAATGCGCTGACCAATTGCGCCACAGAGACCGCCTTAATGTGATGTAGAAGGGGTGTGGCCTCTGAGTCTGGTCAACTAGTTTTGGTCAAGTAGATTCATCATATGGTTTTCCAGCCCCTCACCCAGTTCACAGAAGCAAGACTTGTTGTTAAACTCAAACTAGCTACATAATTAAAGCACATGCGTCCCTGGGTGGGCTTGAACCACCATCCTTTCGGTTAACAGCCGAACGCGCTGACCAATTGCGCCACAGAGACGGCCTTATTGT
Source organism: Paralichthys olivaceus (assembly GCF_024713975.1). Taxonomy (NCBI): domain Eukaryota; kingdom Metazoa; phylum Chordata; class Actinopteri; order Pleuronectiformes; family Paralichthyidae; genus Paralichthys; species Paralichthys olivaceus. Next base: position 6,221,411 of record NC_091101.1, read on the forward strand.
GATGTAGAAGGGGTGTGGCCTGGAACTTCTATTCATTAAGGACTAATGCAGATTAAAACATAGGTCTGTTCAGGTCCCAAACTGTATTTTTTAAACAATACGGTCCTATTGAAAGAATAGTTGTATGATTCAGGTATCTTGTTGCCTTTTGGTAAACTATTTTCATCATATGATTTTTCAGCCCCTCGCCCAGTTCACAGAAGCAAGATTTGTTGTTAAACTAGCTACATAATTAAAGCACATGCGTCCCTGGGTGGGCTTAAACCACCATCCTTTCGATTAACAGCCGAACGCGCTGACCAATTGTGCCACAGAGACCGCCTTATTGTGATGTAGAAGGGGTGTGGCCTGGAACTTCTATTCATTAAGGACTAATGCAGATTAAAGCATAGGTCTGTTCAGGTCCCAAACTGTAGTTTTTAAACAATACGGTCCTATTGAAGGTATAGGTGTATGATTCAGGTATTTTGTTGTTTGTTAATTCAGTTAATTTCATCAAATAATTTTGCGCCACAGAGACCGCCTTATTGTGATGTAGAAGGGGTGTGGCCTCTGAGTCTGGACAACTAGTTTTGGTCAAGTAGATTCATCATATGGTTTTCCAGCCCCTCACCCAGTTCACAGAAGCAAGATTTGTTGTTAAACTCAAACTAGCTACATAATTAAAGCACATGCGTCCCTGGGTGGGCTTGAACCACCATCCTTTCGGTTAACAGGCGAACGCGCTGACCAATTGCGCCACAGAGACGGCCTTATTGTGATGTAGAAGGGGTGTGGCCTGGAACTTCTATTCTGGCCCCTCGCCCAGTTCACAGAAGCAAGATTTGTTGTTAAACTCAAACTAGCTACATAATTAAAGCACATGCGTCCCTGGGTGGGCTTGAACCACCATCCTTTCGGTTAACAGCCGAACACGCTGACCAATTGTGCCACAGAGACGGCCTGATTGTGATGTAGAAGGGGTGTGGCCTGGAACTTCTATTCATTAAGGACTAATGCAGATTAAAACATAGGTCTGTTCAGGTCCCAAACTGTATTTTTCAAACAATACGGTCCTATTGAAAGAATAGGTGTATGATTCAGGTATCTTGTTGCCTTTTGGTAAAGTAGATTCATCATATGGTTTTCCAGCCCCTCGCCCAGTTCACAGAAGCAAGATTTGTTGTTAAACTCAAACTAGCTACATAATTAAAGCACATGCGTCCCTGGGTGGGCTTGAACCACCATCCTTTCGGTTAACAGCCGAACGCGCTGACCAATTGCGCCACAGAGACGGCCTTATTGTGATGTAGAAGGGGTGTGGCCTGGAACTTCTATTCATTAAGGACTAATGCAGATTAAAACATAGGTCTGTTCAGGTCCCAAACTGTATTTTTTAAACAATACGGTCCTATTGAAAGAATAGGTGTATGATTCAGGTATCTTGTTGCCTTTTGGTAAACTATTTTCATCATATGATTTTTCAGCCCTTCGCCCAGTTCACAGAAGCAAGATTTGTTGTTAAACTCAAACTAGCTACATAATTAAAGCACATGCGTCCCTGGGTGGGCTTGAACCACCATCCTTTCGGTTAACAGCCGAACGCGCTGACCAATTTCGCCACAGAGACCGCCTTATTGTGATGTAGAAGGGGTGTGGCCTGGAACTTCTATTCATTAAGGACTAATGCAGATTAAAGCATAGGTCTGTTCAGGTCCCAAACTGTAGTTTTTAAACAATACGGTCCTATTGAAGGTATAGGTGTATGATTCAGGTATTTTGTTGTTTGTTAATTCAGTTAATTTCATCAAATAATTTTGCGCCACAGAGACCGCCTTATTGTGATGTAGAAGGGGTGTGGCCTCTGAGTCTGGACAACTAGTTTTGGTCAAGTAGATTCATCATATGGTTTTCCAGCCCCTCACCCAGTTCACAGAAGCAAGATTTGTTGTTAAACTCAAACTAGCTACATAATTAAAGCACATGCGTCCCTGGGTGGGCTTGAACCAGCATCCTTTCGGTTAACAGCCAAACGCGCTGACCAATTGCGCCACAGAGACGGCCTTATTGTGATGTAGAAGGGGTGTGGCCTGGAACTTCTATTCATTAAGGACTAATGCAGATTAAAACATAGGTCTGTTCAGGTCCCAAACTGTATTTTTTAAACAATACGGTCCTATTGAAAGAATAGGTGTATGATTCAGGTATCTTGTTGCCTTTTGGTAAAGTAGATTCATCATATGGTTTTCCAGCCCCTCGCCCAGTTCACAGAAGCAAGATTTGTTGTTAAACTCAAACTAGCTACATAATTAAAGCACATGCGTCCCTGGGTGGGCTTGAACCACCATCCTTTCGGTTAACAGCCGAACGCGCTGACCAATTGCGCCACAGAGACGGCCTTATTGTGATGTAGAAGGGGTGTGGCCTGGAACTTCTATTCATTAAGGACTAATGCAGATTAAAACATAGGTCTGTTCAGGTCCCAAACTGTATTTTTTAAACAATACGGTCCTATTGAAAGAATAGGTGTATGATTCAGGTATCTTGTTGCCTTTTGGTAAACTATTTTCATCATATGATTTTTCAGCCCCTCGCCCAGTTCACAGAAGCAAGATTTGTTGTTAAACTCAAACTAGCTACATAATTAAAGCACATGCGTCCCTGGGTGGGCTTGAACCACCATCCTTTCGGTTAACAGCCAAATGCGCTGACCAATTGCGCCACAGAGACCGCCTTAATGTGATGTAGAAGGGGTGTGGCCTCTGAGTCTGGTCAACTAGTTTTGGTCAAGTAGATTCATCATATGGTTTTCCAGCCCCTCACCCAGTTCACAGAAGCAAGACTTGTTGTTAAACTCAAACTAGCTACATAATTAAAGCACATGCGTCCCTGGGTGGGCTTGAACCACCATCCTTTCGGTTAACAGCCGAACGCGCTGACCAATTGCGCCACAGAGACGGCCTTATTGTGATGTAGAAGGGGTGTGGCCTGGAACTTCTATTCATTAAGGACTAATGCAGATTAAAACATAGGTCTGTTCAGGTCCCAAACTGTATTTTTTAAACAATACGGTCCTATTGAAAGAATAGTTGTATGATTCAGGTATCTTGTTGCCTTTTGGTAAACTATTTTCATCATATGATTTTTCAGCCCCTCGCCCAGTTCACAGAAGCAAGATTTGTTGTTAAACTAGCTACATAATTAAAGCACATGCGTCCCTGGGTGGGCTTAAACCACCATCCTTTCGGTTAACAGCCGAACGCGCTGACCAATTGCGCCACAGAGACCGCCTTATTGTGATGTAGAAGGGGTGTGGCCTGGAACTTCTATTCATTAAGGACTAATGCAGATTAAAGCATAGGTCTGTTCAGGTCCCAAACTGTAGTTTTTAAACAATACGGTCCTATTGAAGGTATAGGTGTATGATTCAGGTATTTTGTTGATTGTTAATTCAGTTAATTTCATCAAATAATTTTGCGCCACAGAGACCGCCTTATTGTGATGTAGAAGGGGTGTGGCCTCTGAGTCTGGACAACTAGTTTTGGTCAAGTAGATTCATCATATGGTTTTCCAGCCCCTCACCCAGTTCACAGAAGCAAGATTTGTTGTTAAACTCAAACTAGCTACATAATTAAAGCACATGCGTCCCTGGGTGGGCTTGAACCACCATCCTTTCGGTTAACAGCCGAACACGCTGACCAATTGTGCCACAGAGACGGCCTTATTGTGATGAAGAAGGGGTGTGGCCTGGAACTTCTATTCATTAAGGACTAATGCAGATTAAAACATAGGTCTGTTCAGGTCCCAAACTGTATTTTTTAAACAATACGGTCCTATTGAAAGAATAGGTGTATGATTCAGGTATCTTGTTGCCTTTTGGTAAAGTAGATTCATCATATGGTTTTCCAGCCCCTCGCCCAGTTCACAGAAGCAAGATTTGTTGTTAAACTCAAACTAGCTACATAATTAAAGCACATGCGTCCCTGGGTGGGCTTGAACCACCATCCTTTCGGTTAACAGCCGAACGCGCTGACCAATTGCGCCACAGAGACGGCCTCATTGTGATGTAGAAGGGGTGTGGCCTGGAACTTCTATTCATTAAGGACTAATGCAGATTAAAACATAGGTCTGTTCAGGTCCCAAACTGTATTTTTTAAACAATACGGTCCTATTGAAAGAATAGGTGTATGATTCAGGTATCTTGTTGCCTTTTGGTAAACTATTTTCATCATATGATTTTTCAGCCCCTCGCCCAGTTCACAGAAGCAAGATTTGTTGTTAAAGTCAAACTAGCTACATAATTAAAGCACATGCGTCCCTGGGTGGGCTTGAACCACCATCCTTTCGGTTAACAGCCGAATGCGCTGACCAATTGTGCCACAGAGACGGCCTCATTGTGATGTAGAAGGGGTGTGGCCTGGAACTTCTATTCATTAAAACATAGGTCTGTTCAGGTCCCAAACTGTATTTTTTAAACAATACGGTCCTATTGAAAGAATAGGTGTATGATTCAGGTATCTTGTTGCCTTTTGGTAAACTATTTTCATCATATGATTTTTCAGCCCCTCGCCCAGTTCACAGAAGCAAGACTTGTTGTTAAACTCAAACTAGCTACATAATTAAAGCACATGCGTCCCTGGGTGGGCTTGAACCACCATCCTTTCGGTTAACAGCCGAACGCGCTGACCAATTGCGCCACAGAGACGGCCTTATTGTGATGTAGAAGGGGTGTGGCCTGGAACTTCTATTCATTAAGGACTAATGCAGATTAAAACATAGGTCTGTTCAGGTCCCAAACTGTATTTTTTAAACAATACGGTCCTATTGAAAGAATAGTTGTATGATTCAGGTATCTTGTTGCCTTTTGGTAAACTATTTTCATCATATGATTTTTCAGCCCCTCGCCCAGTTCACAGAAGCAAGATTTGTTGTTAAACTAGCTACATAATTAAAGCACATGCGTCCCTGGGTGGGCTTAAACCACCATCCTTTCGGTTAACAGCCGAACGCGCTGACCAATTGCGCCACAGAGACCGCCTTATTGTGATGTAGAAGGGGTGTGGCCTGGAACTTCTATTCATTAAGGACTAATGCAGATTAAAGCATAGGTCTGTTCAGGTCCCAAACTGTAGTTTTTAAACAATACGGTCCTATTGAAGGTATAGGTGTATGATTCAGGTATTTTGTTGTTTGTTAATTCAGTTAATTTCATCAAATAATTTTGCGCCACAGAGACCGCCTTATTGTGATGTAGAAGGGGTGTGGCCTCTGAGTCTGGACAACTAGTTTTGGTCAAGTAGATTCATCATATGGTTTTCCAGCCCCTCACCCAGTTCACAGAAGCAAGATTTGTTGTTAAACTCAAACTAGCTACATAATTAAAGCACATGCGTCCCTGGGTGGGCTTGAACCACCATCCTTTCGGTTAACAGCCGAACACGCTGACCAATTGTGCCACAGAGACGGCCTTATTGTGATGAAGAAGGGGTGTGGCCTGGAACTTCTATTCATTAAGGACTAATGCAGATTAAAACATAGGTCTGTTCAGGTCCCAAACTGTATTTTTTAAACAATACGGTCCTATTGAAAGAATAGGTGTATGATTCAGGTATCTTGTTGCCTTTTGGTAAAGTAGATTCATCATATGGTTTTCCAGCCCCTCGCCCAGTTCACAGAAGCAAGATTTGTTGTTAAACTCAAACTAGCTACATAATTAAAGCACATGCGTCCCTGGGTGGGCTTGAACCACCATCCTTTCGGTTAACAGCCGAACGCGCTGACCAATTGCGCCACAGAGACGGCCTCATTGTGATGTAGAAGGGGTGTGGCCTGGAACTTCTATTCATTAAGGACTAATGCAGATTAAAACATAGGTCTGTTCAGGTCCCAAACTGTATTTTTTAAACAATACGGTCCTATTGAAAGAATAGGTGTATGATTCAGGTATCTTGTTGCCTTTTGGTAAACTATTTTCATCATATGATTTTTCAGCCCCTCGCCCAGTTCACAGAAGCAAGATTTGTTGTTAAAGTCAAACTAGCTACATAATTAAAGCACATGCGTCCCTGGGTGGGCTTGAACCACCATCCTTTCGGTTAACAGCCGAATGCGCTGACCAATTGTGCCACAGAGACGGCCTCATTGTGATGTAGAAGGGGTGTGGCCTGGAACTTCTATTCATTAAAACATAGGTCTGTTCAGGTCCCAAACTGTATTTTTTAAACAATACGGTCCTATTGAAAGAATAGGTGTATGATTCAGGTATCTTGTTGCCTTTTGTTAAACTATTTTCATCATATGATTTTTCAGCCCCTCGCCCAGTTCACAGAAGCAAGATTTGTTGTTAAACTCAAACTAGCTACATAATTAAAGCACATGCGTCCCTGGGTGGGCTTGAACCACCATCCTTTCGGTTAACAGCCGAATGCGCTGACCAATTGTGCCACAGAGACGGCCTTATTGTGATGTAGAAGGGGTGTGGCCTCTGAGTCTGGTCAACTAGTTTTGGTCAAGTAGATTCATCATATGGTTTTCCAGCCCCTCACCCAGTTCACAGAAGCAAGACTTGTTGTTCATATCAAACTAGCTACATAATTAAAGCACATGCGTCCCTGGGTGGGCTTGAACCACCATCCTTTCGGTTAACAGCCGAACGCGCTGACCAATTGCGCCACAGAGACGGCCTTATTGTGATGTAGAAGGGGTGTGGCCTGGAACTTCTATTCATTAAGGACTAATGCAGATTAAAACATAGGTCTGTTCAGGTCCCAAACTGTATTTTTTAAACAATACGGTCCTATTGAAAGAATAGTTGTATGATTCAGGTATCTTGTTGCCTTTTGGTAAACTATTTTCATCATATGATTTTTCAGCCCCTCGCCCAGTTCACAGAAGCAAGATTTGTTGTTAAACTAGCTACATAATTAAAGCACATGCGTCCCTGGGTGGGCTTAAACCACCATCCTTTCGATTAACAGCCGAACGCGCTGACCAATTGTGCCACAGAGACCGCCTTATTGTGATGTAGAAGGGGTGTGGCCTGGAACTTCTATTCATTAAGGACTAATGCAGATTAAAGCATAGGTCTGTTCAGGTCCCAAACTGTAGTTTTTAAACAATACGGTCCTATTGAAGGTATAGGTGTATGATTCGGGTATTTTGTTGTTTGTTAATTCAGTTAAGTTCATCAAATAATTTTGCGCCACAGAGACCGCCTTATTGTGATGTAGAAGGGGTGTGGCCTCTGAGTCTGGACAACTAGTTTTGGTAAAGTAGATTCATCATATGGTTTTCCAGCCCCTCGCCCATTTCACAGAAGCAAGATTTGTTGTTAAACTCAAACTAGCTACATAATTAAAGCACATGCGTCCCTGGGTGGGCTTGAACCACCATCCTTTCGGTTAACAGCCGAACGCGCTGACCAATTGCGCCACAGAGACGGCCTTATTGTGATGTAGAAGGGGTGTGGCCTGGAACTTCTATTCATTAAGGACTAATGCAGATTAAAACATAGGTCTGTTCAGGTCCCAAACTGTATTTTTTAAACAATACGGTCCTATTGAAAGAATAGGTGTATGATTCAGGTATCTTGTTGCCTTTTGGTAAACTATTTTCATCATATGATTTTTCAGCCCCTCGCCCAGTTCACAGAAGCAAGATTTGTTGTTAAAGTCAAACTAGCTACATAATTAAAGCACATGCGTCCCTGGGTGGGCTTGAACCACCATCCTTTCGGTTAACAGCCGAATGCGCTGACCAATTGTGCCACAGAGACGGCCTCATTGTGATGTAGAAGGGGTGTGGCCTGAAACTTCTATTCATTAAAACATAGGTCTGTTCAGGTCCCAAACTGTATTTTTTAAACAATACGGTCCTATTGAAAGAATAGGTGTATGATTCAGGTATCTTGTTGCCTTTTGGTAAACTATTTTCATCATATGATTTTTCAGCCCCTCGCCCAGTTCACAGAAGCAAGATTTGTTGTTAAACTCAAACTAGCTACATAATTAAAGCACATGCGTCCCTGGGTGGGCTTGAACCACCATCCTTTCGGTTAACAGCCAAATGCGCTGACCAATTGCGCCACAGAGACCGCCTTAATGTGATGTAGAAGGGGTGTGGCCTCTGAGTCTGGTCAACTAGTTTTGGTCAAGTAGATTCATCATATGGTTTTCCAGCCCCTCACCCAGTTCACAGAAGCAAGACTTGTTGTTAAACTCAAACTAGCTACATAATTAAAGCACATGCGTCCCTGGGTGGGCTTGAACCACCATCCTTTCGGTTAACAGCCGAACGCGCTGACCAATTGCGCCACAGAGACGGCCTTATTGTGATGTAGAAGGGGTGTGGCCTGGAACTTCTATTCATTAAGGACTAATGCAGATTAAAACATAGGTCTGTTCAGGTCCCAAACTGTATTTTTTAAACAATACGGTCCTATTGAAAGAATAGTTGTATGATTCAGGTATCTTGTTGCCTTTTGGTAAACTATTTTCATCATATGATTTTTCAGCCCCTCGCCCAGTTCACAGAAGCAAGATTTGTTGTTAAACTAGCTACATAATTAAAGCACATGCGTCCCTGGGTGGGCTTAAACCACCATCCTTTCGGTTAACAGCCGAACGCGCTGACCAATTGCGCCACAGAGACCGCCTTATTGTGATGTAGAAGGGGTGTGGCCTGGAACTTCTATTCATTAAGGACTAATGCAGATTAAAGCATAGGTCTGTTCAGGTCCCAAACTGTAGTTTTTAAACAATACGGTCCTATTGAAGGTATAGGTGTATGATTCAGGTATTTTGTTGTTTGTTAATTCAGTTAATTTCATCAAATAATTTTGCGCCACAGAGACCGCCTTATTGTGATGTAGAAGGGGTGTGGCCTCTGAGTCTGGACAACTAGTTTTGGTCAAGTAGATTCATCATATGGTTTTCCAGCCCCTCACCCAGTTCACAGAAGCAAGATTTGTTGTTAAACTCAAACTAGCTACATAATTAAAGCACATGCGTCCCTGGGTGGGCTTGAACCACCATCCTTTCGGTTAACAGCCGAACACGCTGACCAATTGTGCCACAGAGACGGCCTTATTGTGATGAAGAAGGGGTGTGGCCTGGAACTTCTATTCATTAAGGACTAATGCAGATTAAAACATAGGTCTGTTCAGGTCCCAAACTGTATTTTTTAAACAATACGGTCCTATTGAAAGAATAGGTGTATGATTCAGGTATCTTGTTGCCTTTTGGTAAAGTAGATTCATCATATGGTTTTCCAGCCCCTCGCCCAGTTCACAGAAGCAAGATTTGTTGTTAAACTCAAACTAGCTACATAATTAAAGCACATGCGTCCCTGGGTGGGCTTGAACCACCATCCTTTCGGTTAACAGCCGAACGCGCTGACCAATTGCGCCACAGAGACGGCCTCATTGTGATGTAGAAGGGGTGTGGCCTGGAACTTCTATTCATTAAGGACTAATGCAGATTAAAGCATAGGTCTGTTCAGGTCCCAAACTGTAGTTTTTAAACAATACGGTCCTATTGAAGGTATAGGTGTATGATTCGGGTATTTTGTTGTTTGTTAATTCAGTTAAGTTCATCAAATAATTTTGCGCCACAGAGACCGCCTTATTGTGATGTAGAAGGGGTGTGGCCTCTGAGTCTGGACAACTAGTTTTGGTAAAGTAGATTCATCATATGGTTTTCCAGCCCCTCGCCCATTTCACAGAAGCAAGATTTGTTGTTAAACTCAAACTAGCTACATAATTAAAGCACATGCGTCCCTGGGTGGGCTTGAACCACCATCCTTTCGGTTAACAGCCGAACGCGCTGACCAATTGCGCCACAGAGACGGCCTTATTGTGATGTAGAAGGGGTGTGGCCTGGAACTTCTATTCATTAAGGACTAATGCAGATTAAAACATAGGTCTGTTCAGGTCCCAAACTGTATTTTTTAAACAATACGGTCCTATTGAAAGAATAGGTGTATGATTCAGGTATCTTGTTGCCTTTTGGTAAACTATTTTCATCATATGATTTTTCAGCCCCTCGCCCAGTTCACAGAAGCAAGATTTGTTGTTAAACTCAAACTAGCTACATAATTAAAGCACATGCGTCCCTGGGTGGGCTTGAACCACCATCCTTTCGGTTAACAGCCGAATGCGCTGACCAATTGCGCCACAGAGACCGCCTTAATGTGATGTAGAAGGGGTGTGGCCTCTGAGTCTGGTCAACTAGTTTTGGTCAAGTAGATTCATCATATGGTTTTCCAGCCCCTCACCCAGTTCACAGAAGCAAGACTTGTTGTTCATATCAAACTAGCTACATAATTAAAGCACATGCGTCCCTGGGTGGGCTTGAACCACCATCCTTTCGGTTAACAGCCGAACGCGCTGACCAATTGCGCCACAGAGACGGCCTTATTGTGATGTAGAAGGGGTGTGGCCTGGAACTTCTATTCATTAAGGACTAATGCAGATTAAAACATAGGTCTGTTCAGGTCCCAAACTGTATTTTTTAAACAATACGGTCCTATTGAAAGAATAGTTGTATGATTCAGGTATCTTGTTGCCTTTTGGTAAACTATTTTCATCATATGATTTTTCAGCCCCTCGCCCAGTTCACAGAAGCAAGATTTGTTGTTAAACTAGCTACATAATTAAAGCACATGCGTCCCTGGGTGGGCTTGAACCACCATCCTTTCGGTTAACAGCCGAACGCGCTGACCAATTTCGCCACAGAGACCGCCTTATTGTGATGTAGAAGGGGTGTGGCCTGGAACTTCTATTCATTAAGGACTAATGCAGATTAAAGCATAGGTCTGTTCAGGTCCCAAACTGTAGTTTTTAAACAATACGGTCCTATTGAAGGTATAGGTGTATGATTCAGGTATTTTGTTGTTTGTTAATTCAGTTAATTTCATCAAATAATTTTGCGCCACAGAGACCGCCTTATTGTGATGTAGAAGGGGTGTGGCCTCTGAGTCTGGACAACTAGTTTTGGTCAAGTAGATTCATCATATGGTTTTCCAGCCCCTCACCCAGTTCACAGAAGCAAGATTTGTTGTTAAACTCAAACTAGCTACATAATTAAAGCACATGCGTCCCTGGGTGGGCTTGAACCACCATCCTTTCGGTTAACAGCCAAACGCGCTGACCAATTGTGCCATAGAGACGGCCTTATTGTGATGTAGAAGGGGTGTGGCCTGGAACTTCTATTCATTAAGGACTAATGCAGATTAAAACATAGGTCTGTTCAGGTCCCAAACTGTATTTTTTAAACAATACGGTCCTATTGAAAGAATAGGTGTATGATTCAGGTATCTTGTTGCCTTTTGGTAAAGTAGATTCATCATATGGTTTTCCAGCCCCTCGCCCAGTTCACAGAAGCAAGATTTGTTGTTAAACTCAAACTAGCTACATAATTAAAGCACATGCGTCCCTGGGTGGGCTTGAACCACCATCCTTTCGGTTAACAGCCGAACGCGCTGACCAATTGCGCCACAGAGACGGCCTTATTGTGATGTAGAAGGGGTGTGGCCTGGAACTTCTATTCATTAAGGACTAATGCAGATTAAAACATAGGTCTGTTCAGGTCCCAAACTGTATTTTTTAAACAATACGGTCCTATTGAAAGAATAGGTGTATGATTCAGGTATCTTGTTGCCTTTTGGTAAACTATTTTCATCATATGATTTTTCAGCCCCTCGCCCAGTTCACAGAAGCAAGATTTGTTGTTAAAGTCAAACTAGCTACATAATTAAAGCACATGCGTCCCTGGGTGGGCTTGAACCACCATCCTTTCGGTTAACAGCCGAATGCGCTGACCAATTGTGCCACAGAGACGGCCTTATTATGATGTAGAAGGGGTGTGGCCTGGAACTTCTATTCATTAAAACATAGGTCTGTTCAGGTCCCAAACTGTATTTTTTAAACAATACGGTCCTATTGAAAGAATAGGTGTATGATTCAGGTATCTTGTTGCCTTTTGGTAAACTATTTTCATCATATGATTTTTCAGCCCCTCGCCCAGTTCACAGAAGCAAGATTTGTTGTTAAACTCAAACTAGCTACATAATTAAAGCACATGCGTCCCTGGGTGGGCTTGAACCACCATCCTTTCGGTTAACAGCCGAATGCGCTGACCAATTGCGCCACAGAGACTGCCTTAATGTGATGTAGAAGGGGTGTGGCCTCTGAGTCTGGTCAACTAGTTTTGGTCAAGTAGATTCATCATATGGTTTTCCAGCCCCTCACCCAGTTCACAGAAGCAAGACTTGTTGTTCATATCAAACTAGCTACATAATTAAAGCACATGCGTCCCTGGGTGGGCTTGAACCACCATCCTTTCGGTTAACAGCCGAACGCGCTGACCAATTTCGCCACAGAGACCGCCTTATTGTGATGTAGAAGGGGTGTGGCCTGGAACTTCTATTCATTAAGGACTAATGCAGATTAAAGCATAGGTCTGTTCAGGTCCCAAACTGTAGTTTTTAAACAATACGGTCCTATTGAAGGTATAGGTGTATGATTCAGGTATTTTGTTGTTTGTTAATTCAGTTAATTTCATCAAATAATTTTGCGCCACAGAGACCGCCTTATTGTGATGTAGAAGGGGTGTGGCCTCTGAGTCTGGACAACTAGTTTTGGTCAAGTAGATTCATCATATGGTTTTCCAGCCCCTCACCCAGTTCACAGAAGCAAGATTTGTTGTTAAACTCAAACTAGCTACATAATTAAAGCACATGCGTCCCTGGGTGGGCTTGAACCACCATCCTTTCGGTTAACAGCCAAACGCGCTGACCAATTGTGCCATAGAGACGGCCTTATTGTGATGTAGAAGGGGTGTGGCCTGGAACTTCTATTCATTAAGGACTAATGCAGATTAAAACATAGGTCTGTTCAGGTCCCAAACTGTATTTTTTAAACAATACGGTCCTATTGAAAGAATAGGTGTATGATTCAGGTATCTTGTTGCCTTTTGGTAAAGTAGATTCATCATATGGTTTTCCAGCCCCTCGCCCAGTTCACAGAAGCAAGATTTGTTGTTAAACTCAAACTAGCTACATAATTAAAGCACATGCGTCCCTGGGTGGGCTTGAACCACCATCCTTTCGGTTAACAGCCGAACGCGCTGACCAATTGCGCCACAGAGACGGCCTTATTGTGATGTAGAAGGGGTGTGGCCTGGAACTTCTATTCATTAAGGACTAATGCAGATTAAAACATAGGTCTGTTCAGGTCCCAAACTGTATTTTTTAAACAATACGGTCCTATTGAAAGAATAGGTGTATGATTCAGGTATCTTGTTGCCTTTTGGTAAACTATTTTCATCATATGATTTTTCAGCCCCTCGCCCAGTTCACAGAAGCAAGATTTGTTGTTAAACTCAAACTAGCTACATAATTAAAGCACATGCGTCCCTGGGTGGGCTTGAACCACCAACCTTTCGGTTAACAGCCGAATGCGCTGACCAATTGTGCCACAGAGACGGCCTTATTATGATGTAGAAGGGGTGTGGCCTGGAACTTCTATTCATTAAAACATAGGTCTGTTCAGGTCCCAAACTGTATTTTTTAAACAATACGGTCCTATTGAAAGAATAGGTTTATGATTCAGGTATCTTGTTGCCTATGGTAAACTATTTTCATCATATGATTTTTCAGCCCCTCGCCCAGTTCACAGAAGCAAGATTTGTTGTTAAACTCAAACTAGCTACATAATTAAAGCACATGCGTCCCTGGGTGGGCTTGAACCACCATCCTTTCGGTTAACAGCCGAATGCGCTGACCAATTGCGCCACAGAGACTGCCTTAATGTGATGTAGAAGGGGTGTGGCCTCTGAGTCTGGACAACTAGTTTTGGTAAAGTAGATTCATCATATGGTTTTCCAGCCCCTCGCCCATTTCACAGAAGCAAGATTTGTTGTTAAACTAGCTACATAATTAAAGCACATGCGTCCCTGGGTGGGCTTGAACCACCATCCTTTCGGTTAACAGCCGAACACGCTGACCAATTGTGCCACAGAGACGGCCTGATTGTGATGTAGAAGGGGTGTGGCCTGGAACTTCTATTCATTAAGGACTAATGCAGATTAAAACATAGGTCTGTTCAGGTCCCAAACTGTATTTTTTAAACAATACGGTCCTATTGAAAGAATAGGTGTATGATTCAGGTATCTTGTTGCCTTTTGGTAAAGTAGATTCATCATATGGTTTTCCAGCCCCTCACCCAGTTCACAGAAGCAAGACTTGTTGTTCATATCAAACTAGCTACATAATTAAAGCACATGCGTCCCTGGGTGGGCTTGAACCACCATCCTTTCGGTTAACAGCCGAACGCGCTGACCAATTGCGCCACAGAGACGGCCTTATTGTGATGTAGAAGGGGTGTGGCCTGGAACTTCTATTCATTAAGGACTAATGCAGATTAAAACATAGGTCTGTTCAGGTCCCAAACTGTATTTTTTAAACAATACGGTCCTATTGAAAGAATAGTTGTATGATTCAGGTATCTTGTTGCCTTTTGGTAAAGTAGATTCATCATATGGTTTTCCAGCCCCTCACCCAGTTCACAGAAGCAAGACTTGTTGTTCATATCAAACTAGCTACATAATTAAAGCACATGCGTCCCTGGGTGGGCTTGAACCACCATCCTTTCGCTTAACAGCCGAACGCGCTGACCAATTGCGCCACAGAGACGGCCTTATTGTGATGTAGAAGGGGTGTGGCCTGGAACTTCTATTCATTAAGGACTAATGCAGATTAAAACATAGGTCTGTTCAGGTCCCAAACTGTATTTTTTAAACAATACGGTCCTATTGAAAGAATAGTTGTATGATTCAGGTATCTTGTTGCCTTTTGGTAAACTATTTTCATCATATGATTTTTCAGCCCCTCGCCCAGTTCACAGAAGCAAGATTTGTTGTTAAACTAGCTACATAATTAAAGCACATGCGTCCCTGGGTGGGCTTGAACCACCATCCTTTCGGTTAACAGCCGAACGCGCTGACCAATTTCGCCACAGAGACCGCCTTATTGTGATGTAGAAGGGGTGTGGCCTGGAACTTCTATTCATTAAGGACTAATGCAGATTAAAGCATAGGTCTGTTCAGGTCCCAAACTGTAGTTTTTAAACAATACGGTCCTATTGAAGGTATAGGTGTATG